>NW_027361675.1:59537500-60137500 GCF_039654945.1 Dendrobates tinctorius
CTGCCATACTATAAATATTTCGACAGGCATGAGTTAAGATGATCACCTGGGGAAGCCAAACATCACACAGCTGACGTCATTAGATATCCCCTTTAATTTGCAGTACCAGTGATTTAAAAAATCCTTTTCTTTCCTGATATAAAAAATCAGAGAGTATAGAATGGTCAGTATGTCTACCAAAATGAGTCCATTGCTTTATTGAAAGTATGCTGTCTGAGACAAAATTCTCAACTCATGGATAAGTTACCCCTAAGCACACCCACTCAATCAGTATGCTCTCTAGTGTTCTGTAGTAGAGTTGAGCAAAAAGTTTCACAGCATCCTGGTTCAGAGGACACATTAGTAGCCAAAGTACTCAATTTATGGATGGGGCACTTCTGACAAAATACTCATCTCAATCACTAATATGCTTACTAGTATTCAGAAGTAGAGTTAAGGAAAATAAATTTGCAGGGCTATGGTCACATCAGTTGTCATAGCCCTGAGATCAATGCCTACCTGCTGCCATCCATGGGACCTCTTCTGATATGAAAAAGTATCAATGATGTGTCATGTATGCTTTGAGCCGCAATGATAATGTCTCACCGGATTATAAATCAGAAGAGGAGCGGAAGATTCCGGCAGGTAGGAGGAGATTCACGGGGCTCTTTTCAGCCACCATAGACTTCCTTTGTGACTGGTGCACAAAGGTGCTGCAAATCTTTTTGCTCAACTCTACTACTGAACACTAGTAAGCATCATGATTGCAGGGTACCTCATCCATGTGCTGAGGAACTGTTTCCACTGACATGGCGACTGGACTGGAGTCCTGCAAATCTCTTTGATCATCTCTGCTTACTACCTATGACAATACAAGAAGTGCTATTAAAATGTTTACCTGCAGTACTTGCCTGTTGCCTGCCCTGCTATATTACCATTTTATTTATTACAACTTGCTGCAACTTGTATGTCTGTTTCTCAACCTTGTTTATTGCCTGCAGAAAATATCTATATTTTTTTTTACTTGGTAAATTTCATATTTAGTTGTACAGATCTACTCAAATTTGCTAAGGCAATATTGAACCACATTAGAAAAGCAATCAAGTTCAGTAGAGAATATTATATCCACATTGCAGTGTTAGGCCACCAAAGAATATAAAATATATCAGAAAATAAACCTAAGGGATTCTTTACGTTCCTTAAAATTACTTTTCCAATACTTCCTGAGGGTTAAACTCCCTGTGTTAAGAAAGAAATTGAGCTTTGTATTGATTCCTGAAAAATGGTAAACAGAAAAAAAAAGATATTTCAGCTTTTTCCATACAGCAAGTCATACAACAAATCATTACGGTTGATTGCCATAGTACCTTTGGGTAGACTGCAACAGCTGGCAACAACTATTAAGAAATTGCCCGGTAGCTAAACACTTGCACAACCAAATGAATATTGGGTTCTTTATCTGCATTCTGAATGGGGAAATTTAAAACGGACACCCTGGATATTTTGTTGTGTAGTAGTCCAGAGTACGATTGTTTTACCAGCAGGGTAGCAATCCTAAGCTTTTAGCATACAGCTAAGTAGACTCTACAGTGTGGGGGCAAGCGAAAAGGAAAAGGCTTCATTAAAACACTCAAGTCTAGACAGATGAATGGTCTCAAGCTGGATCTCTTTCCATCATCCCCATCTGTTCACTATGGTTTTAATTAAATCTACCGAGAGTCTTTTTGGCCTTCCTTTCAAAATAGATATTTAGCTTGTGCCAGTGTCCACTCACTCCAGTTCCTCGCTGCCAGGCATTAATGAGCAGACACTTGGGTGGGGTTATGCTGTGTTCCCTTGCCTCTCACCACCCGTCATAAGCAGTTAATGATGAAGTAGCCAACGGGTTAGGTCTACGGCTCTTTTGTGTAGAGCATCTAAGCAAAACAAACTAATGAAAGATTCACTTGTGAATAGGAGTCTGATAGAAATGACAGGATTCAAATAACCTTAAAGCATTCATTGCGATGCTTGTCTATCTGATCAGGGCTGTTCTGCTGGCACCTGACACTTTCAATACCATAATGGTATTCACATGCATTCTTGTACAGTTCTGTCACACACAGCCCTTCCTTTCTTCGTCTGCTTAGGAAATGCCTGGCAAGCCTATAAGAGCTATGATGGAGATGACAGTTATCTGTGGGCCTGTCAATCTCACTTCCAATGTCAGTTCATCCTAACTCCCATTAGGAGTATATTACTAGAACTTCACAAATATCCTGCAGGAATATATATCTCGCATCTAAACGCGGCACCTAATAAGTTTGCTGATAGCTCCTTTCGGGGGAATTCATTAGCCATGCTTTTTTTTGAGAAGTCCTTCAAAGAATATTCATACAAAAAAAAATAAGACTTATTTTCTAAAGTACATTAGGAGAATAAAAAGGCGGATTATTAATGTTGTCTTACTGACCCCTTGTATTTGTGAAATGGGAATTTATTTTTTGTGATAGGCAAATAGCATTCAGTTTGATGTAGACATTAAAGAATCACATTAAAAGTAATAGCTTAAAATAAGCAGCAATTCACCTAGCTTAGAAATAGGAAAGCAAATTAAAGGGTTGTTCTCCTTTTAGCATTCTGCAGATGATCACCCTGCCTTTGTTAAAAAAAATAGAAACAGCCGGTAGTCACCCTCACCAGGTCCAGCACAGTGTCTCTGCCGATGCTCCAGTGATTGTTTACCACATGCAGTGGTGACATCACCGTAACAGTGCTGTAGCCAATCACCAATCTTGGGCTAGTTTCACATTTGCGTCTTTGTGCGCAGCGCATCATGCGCAAGTAGAAATGCACGCAAAAACACGCATGCGTTTTTGTATGCGTTCTCTAGGTGTCACATTTCACAGGAGGAAAATCCTTGAATAATTCTTGAAATAGACTCCACCAAACAATGTTTCTTTATGTAGGGGGTGGTTTAAACCAGTGTCTAGACATGTTTACTCTTAAAACGCATTCCCATAGACTGTAATGCGTTGCTTTGACGCATTCCATGCACAAGTGTGCGCATGCAGTTTTTTTTACGTCTTTGGGCAGACCCAAAAATGCAACATGTTGCGTATGGCGCCTCTGGACGCACACCTGGAAAAACGCATGCGCATGAAAACACAGACGAACGTATGCAAACGCACGACCATGCGTACGCCATGTTAAACATAGGTAAGCATGACGCATGTGCATGGATGCGCACAAATATGCTAATGTGAAACCAGCCTTAGTTACTCTGCAGATATTGATGTCATGAACCACTGAACCCAGTTATTGGCTGCACTGCTGTTGACATGACATCACAGCTGCAGCCTGTAAACAATCACAGGAACAATGGTGGAGACAGGGGAGCACTGGACCACGTGTGGGTGAGTACTGGATATTTTTATTGCTTTATTAAAGGTATGCTAATGATAAAAGGGGAGAACCATTTTAAGAAATTACTTGCTCTTCTTCACAAAGTTCCGTGAAGCCTATCCACAGTATGCCCATGTAGGTCATTTGTCTCAAGATCACCTCAAAGTCAGATACTGTTATTTTTCATTGCCTATGTACATTGGGCCATTGACTACTGTGGGTCTCTGTGCCAACATTTAGTCTACCCTCTATTTTGGCCTGGGATCACAAACTGAGAATACAGTTGTGTGAGTTAGTTCTTAATATATGGCCACTGGGGAGCATTTGATTGCTGGAGGTTCAGTAGCTAGAGATCAGTTTATGAAAGGTGAATTTTTTTGTTTCTGTCTCCTTTGTTGGGGTTAAAACATGTCCATTTTATCCTTGAGTCATGTGCACTGTGGTGTGGTGGTAAGGGGTGAAGAGAGAGAAGCAGTGATAGAGTCAGTCCTAGTTGTGAGTAGAGATAAGGGAACTTGTTTGGAAAACGTTTATCAATCTCATACTCAGCACAAACAATGCACATTTGCACAAAGTTTGGTAAATGACAGAATACACTAATGGCTCTTTCAGACATCCCTGTGTCATCAGTGTGACACATACCAGCGCCTGGAAATCAGCGAGACATGTCACACCACTATCCCCTGCTCGCGCTGCGATCATCGCTAGCAAGGGACAATGTTGAGAGTTGTACTCAACTGTTAACAGCAAGAGCAGGCGGCGACTGATGGAAGTACACATAAAATATGCCATAAATAAATATTTAAAAATGACGTGGGTTCCCCTGTATTTTTGATAACCAGCCAGGAAAAACTGTCAGCTGAGGGCTGCAACCCTCAGCTGTCAGCGTTGGCAAAACTGGTTATTGCATTATAGCATTTTTTAATTATTTTTGCCAACTAGCCAAGCTAAAGCCCCAGTATTCTCAGGCTGGTAAGGGACCATGGATTTTGCCCCCCCAGCCTTAAAATAGCAGCCCGTCTAACCAGCCTTGCTATTGCTGACAGCTGAGGTTTGCAGCCTGCAGCTGTCAGTTTTGCCTGGCTAGTTATCAAAAATACAGGGGAACTCACATCAATTTTTTTTAATTATTTATTTATAGAGCAATTGATAGGTCAATTGATGCCACTTTTCCTGGGGTCTGCCACTAATTTTAAGTGTTTTGGCATCTTTTGCCCCCCCCTGAAGGTGTTGTCTATGCATTTGGTTTTGCCTCCCAATGAAATCAATGGGATTTGGGTATGTTCGTTCAACCGTTCCACGAACATCGGGTCGTCCAAGCCGGACCAAACCTTGAAAGATTTGCTCATCACTAGTGAGGGAACACATTTGTGAGGAGACTTTTTCAGGAAGCTCATTGAAAAGTAACAGATAAAATTGACTTTTTACTGACACCACCATTTATTAAGTTCCGTGACCCTGGTTATATGGTGCTTTCTCAGCTCATATGTTTAGAAGTGCGTATAAGTAGTCATACAAAACAAGAAGGATGAATCCATCTTGTTAGTCTAGACCCGTGGTCCCCAACCTTTCTGACCTTGAGAGCCATATTCAGCTTAGAGAGAGGGTCGGGAGCCACATTTAGCACTGAGAGAGGGTCATGAGCCACATCCAGCTCCCACCCCCTTCAAAGCAGTGTCAACCAAATCCCCCATTACAGGTATAATGATAACCAAAGCTTTTCCACAGAAATCACTCCAAAGCTGTACACTGAGATCAAGGGGTTGTTACCACAACACCTCCATTCAATATACTCCCATCAAGCACTCCCCAAACACTGTCACATCCAGCTTTGAGCACGTTCTCTAACAGGTAGTACCATCCTGCAGCTTACCGTACCTAAAACATCTCTAAACCCTTAAGACTAGTAAATATGCATCCAGATCTGCTCTTCATACCTGTTTGCTAGACCTGGTGCTAATGCACAAAGCTGGCAGACAGTCGTGAGCCACAATTCCAGCATACAGGTGAGACAGTGGCTGCACATGTTGCTCGGGCTCCCCTGGTGATCTACCTACTATCAATAGGCATTTATATGCGGGCATAGATTGGTGGCAAATGATTCTACTGGTATCTGGGCATTTTGCAAGCTGATGCACATGTTATGGCAACCTTTTTTTCCCCCAGAGCCAGATTGTTTGGACTTTTGATTGATGTAGCATACACTACGTATATATAGCACAGTTGCTCATTTGCTTATATAAGGTATATTCAAACACCTATCCTTAAACGCGGCTTCACTTTTAGCTATATTTGATTTTCACACTATTGACAGGTTCTGGCACTATCCATGTCGTGCTGTCAGCAGCTCAGGATTGAATGCTCTAACAGGGTTTCGAGCGCCAGTGTGATCATTTTTTGTGTCTTTACTATTCTCAACTGACAACCTGTGCGTTCATTATAATATTAGAATTATTGGTTGTCATGTCAATTATTTCAGTTAGAAAGACCTGCGTAAAATTTTTAACTACAGGACAAGTTAAAACACATATCTACAGGCATGTTTTATTTACAAGAAATACCCCTTTAGCAGAATATGTCACACTAAATGTAATTTTTTGCTTGCAAGTAATCTTCCTATAAATTATATCTCTGCTTCTTATCCTTGTTGCTCCAGTTTGAGCATTTGTGAAAGTTAGGAATGAACCAAGATTAATATCCATTTTTATTTTTAGTCATAATGAGCTTCTTAAACAGCGCCCTGTAAAACCAGCGTGTTCACAGGTCATCAGATTACCATGATTTGTATGGTGGCATGCACTATACTTCTTGTCACATCACTAAAATAGATTGTACAACTCTGTTAGAGGAGGTGTTAAATCACCATTTCATGTCCTTAAACCAGCAGGGCTCTCTAGCATAAGGCAAAAATAGGTTGATTACGCTCTTCAAAACCTCAAAAGCCTTTTCACCAGAGTGACAAATTCCTTGCCTCTCTCTGGCAAAATACACTGAAGTGATTTAATATGCTGTTATGTTGTGTTTTTTTCTCATTCGGACAGAGCTCCTGCTTTGACTAATGCTGGGAACACAGGTTGAGCTTGGGTCAAAATGGACTTTTAGTTACCAGTACGCAGCGCCATCCAATTTTATGGGTGTGTGGGAGCGATTCATTAAAGCATTCTGGCGTAAAGCACCTTAATGAGTCGTAATATTTTTGCACAACTCGGAAGTTGTGCTAAAATATTTTGACATTTATCATTTTCTCTATATCAATATAAGGTGTGCCACTTTAGAGGTGTATCTTACTCCAGAAATGTATGACTAGATTACATTTCTAGTGGTGGCGAACTGACAGTACGGACCAATCCAATGGACGTCTCTGGTCTTGATTCGGTGCCTCCACTCTTCTTACGATCGCCATTCTCATTCCCTGCTTCATGTGGATGACACATCCTAACAGTGTCCCTCATTGCGCTCCTATGCAGACACACTCCTCTCTGCCCTGCTGAGGGCAGAGCAAAACACTGTAGAGTGCATGAGCAGTGGAAGGCCAAAGAGCGCCAGTAACCCTTAGTTAAAGCAAGCACATGCGCACTACAGTATTTTACTCTGCCCTGACTCTGATTTGCAGAATGTGCCTCAGTGAGACCCAAACTGGAGCAGCACAAACTCTTAAAGGGAAGGAGTCATGTAAAAAAAACAATATTATCCTTCAGATATGGAGTTAATCTGCAGGCTAATAGCATTCTGAAGCCGTGCGGCCATTAAGACCCCTGCTGCTGGGAGGAAATTAACTTTAGCCCTCCCGGCAGCCTCTGGCTTTAAAGGGGTATTCCCATCCCAAGATCCTATCTCAATATGTAGTAGGTGTAATATTAATAACATTAGCTAATACCTCCAATTAGAAATGTAGTATAGTTCTTCTGATTCGCTTGTCGATTCCCTCAAGTAGGGCATTGCAGTAGCTTAAGTATCCATGGTTACAAGCACTAACAGCAAACTAACTAACTGTCACTATATGAGTGATCATAACCTTTGATGCCTAAGTTAGTACAATGAGTTGAATAGATAAACGTGTGCACAACTATTAAGGGTGCCAGAATAGGTTCCCACACGGTTGGCATACAACCCCTGGCAAAAATTATGGAATCACCGGCCTTGAAGGATGTTCGTTCAGTTTTTTAATTTTGTAGAAAAAAAGCAGATCACACACATGGCACAAAACTAAAGTCAATTCAAAAGGCAACTTTCTGGCTTTAAGAAGAACTAAAAGAAATCAAGAGCAAAAAATGTGGTAGTCAGTAATGGTTACTTTTTTTAACCAAGCATAGGGGAAAAATTATGGAGGCACTCAATTCTGAGGGAAAAAATTATGGAATCACCCTGTAAATTTTCATTCCCAAAACTAACACCTGCATCAAATTTGATCTGCTTGTTAGTCTGCATCTGAAAAGGAGTGATTACACTTTGGAGAGCTGTTGCACCAAGTGGACTGACATGGATCATGGCTCCAACACGAGAGATGTCAATTGAAACAAAGGAGAGGATTATCAAACTCTAAAGGCCCCTTTACATTTAGCGATGCACCAGTGATCCCAACCACGATACGACCCGGTCAGGATCGCTGGTGCATTGCTAAATGGTCGCTAGTGAGCTGCCACACAGGCAGATCTCACAGCGATGTAGCGACGCAGCAGCGGTCATTACTTACCTGTCACACGCAGCGATGATGACGTCCTCCCATCCGCGTCCACGCGTCGCTCGTCAGCGCCAGCAGGAAGCCAAGCAGGAAGCGCCCAACGAGAAATGGAGCTGCATGGTCTCGCTCGATCAGCGACAGACAGCGGGGGAGCCGGTCGGAGGTAAGTATCACAGATAACAATATCGCTAGCAATATCGCTGCTGCGTCACAAAATCGTGACGCTTTAGCGATATTGCTAGTGATATCGCTATTTTTTAAACTCCCTTTAAGGGATTAAATTATTACGCAATGTTGCAAGAGATGTTGGTTGTTCACAGTCAGCTGTGTCTAAAATCTGGACCAAATACAAACAACGTGGGAAGGTTGATAAAGGCAAACATACTGGTAGACCAAGGAAGACATCATAGTGTCAAGACCGGAAACTTAAAGCAATATGTCTCCAAAACAGGAAATGCACAAATGCTGTGCTGTAATGTCTTTTGTCTGTAGAAGTCCTCTCTATAATGTAAAGTGCTGCGGAATACGTTGGCGCTATAGAAATAAAATTATTATTATTATTATTAACAAAACAAATGAGGAACAAATGGATGGAAACTGGCATCAACGTCTGTGACCAACTGTAAGAAACCGCCAAAAGGAAATGGGATTTACATACAGAAAATCTAAACGAAAGCCATCATTAACACCTAAACAGAAAAAAAGGTTACAATGAGCTAAGGAAAAGCAATTGTGGACTGTGGATGACTGGATGAAAGTCATATTCAGTGATGAATCGCGAATCTGCATTGGGCAAGGTGATGATGCTGGAACTTTTGTTTGGTGTTGTCCCAATGAGATTTATAAAGATGACTGCCTGAAGAGAACATGCAAATTGTCACAGTCATTGATGATATGGTGCTACATGTCAGGTAAAGGCACTGGGGAGATGGCTGTCATTACATCTTAAATAAATGCACAAGTTTATGTTGATATTTTGGACACATTTCTTATCTCATCAATTGAAAGGATGTTTGGGGATGATGAAATCATTTTTCTCTGTAAAGCGCTGCGGAATATGTTAGCGCTATATAAAAATAAAGATTATTATTATTTTTCAAGATGATAATGCATCCTGCCATAGAGCAAAAACTGAAAACATTCCTTGAAAAAAGACACATAAGGTCAATGTCATGGCCGGCAAATAGTCCGGATCTCAATCCAATTGAAAATCTTTGGTGAAAGTTGAAGAAAATGGTCCATGACAAGGCTCCAGCCTGCAAAGCTGATTTGGCAACAGCAATCAGAGAAAGTTGGAGCCAGATTGATGAAGAGTACTGTTTGACACTCATTAAGTCCATGCCTCAGGGACTGCAAGCTGTTATAAAAGCCAGAGGTGGTGCAATAAAATACTAGTGATGTGTTGGTGTTTTTTTTTGTCTGTTTTCCATGATTCCATTATTTTTTCCCTCAGAATTGAGTGACTCCATAATTATTCCCCTATGTTTGGTTAAAAAAAAGTAACCATTACTGACTACCACATTTTTTGTTCTTGATTTCTTTTAGTGTTTCTTAAAGCCAGAAAGTTGCCATTTAACATGACTTTAGTTTTGTGTCATGTCTGTGATCTGCTTTTTTCTACAAAATGAAACAACTGAATGAACATCCTCCAAGGGCGGTGATTGCATAATTTTTATAAGAGGTTGTATAACAAGAAACTCGGCACTCAACTTAAGTGATCAAACGATAATTTAATGTTATCCACAGTCATCGAAAACAAAACGTTTCGGTCTTACACTGCGTCCGCACAAGCCACTGAGGCAAGGCGCACTTGATCCTATATGTGTATAGGCTTTACCATTTCCACTCACTTTTCCCTATGACTGATAGTCATTTGTAGAGTTGAGCGACTTTAGTCGGATCGGGTTTCATGAAACAAAATTTGTTTCAGATGAAACTGGTCCGACTAGGGCAAGAAAAGTCGGAGTTTCGTCCAAAACCCGACCCCAATGCAAGTCAATGGGGAATAAAAGTCAGCATTGAGTGGATGAATGCCATCCGCTCAATGCCGACTTTCATTTCCCATTGACTTGCATTGGCGTCGGGTTTCGGACGAAACTCCGACTTTTTTTGCCCTAGTCGGACCAGTTTCATCTGAAACAAATTTTGTTTCATGAAACCCGATCCGACTAAAGTCGCTCAACTCTAGTCATTTGATCTAATGATCTTCTACTGAATCCATTGGTCCACTTGACCTAATAGACACACTCTAATCTGTAACTGATGAAGGTCTGATGTAAAATCGAAACGCTTTGTTTACTACGACTGTGTAAAACATTAAATTATCGCTTGATCACTTAAGTTGAGTGCTGAGTTTCTTGTTATAAGTTAGTACAATGCCTGCAGATGAGGTAAGCGACACAGCGAATCAGAAGAACTACACAACATTTCTAATTGGAGGTATTTGTTAATATTATTATTACACCTACTACATTGTGCGATAAGATCTTGGAGATGCAAATACCCCTTTAAGTCATAGAGGTGTGGATGGCGCAGCCAATAAAAGTACACCATTCTCTCTTCTTATATATATATATATATATGCTAGTTGAAGAGCCCAGCTTTGCCCGGGCATAGTAACTAAATGTGGTGTATTTGTTGTAGCAAATTATAATGATTATATTGCACATAAATTGTTGCCCAAGCATAGTAACTAACTTTGGTCAGTTATAACAAATTATAATGATTATCCTCCATCCCATAGTCCAGTGCCCATATACCCATCATACATATCCTCCATCCCATAGTCCCATGCTCATATACCCATCATATATATCCACCAACCCATAGTCCCGTGCCCATATACCCATCATACATATCCTCCATCCCATAGTCCAGTGCCCTTATAACCATCACACATCCTCCATCCCCTAGTCCTGTGCCCATATACCCATCATACATATCCTCCTTCCCATAGTCCCGCACCCATATTCCCATCATACATATCCTCCATCCCATAGTCCAACAAATTGTAATCATTATCCTCCATCCCATAGTCCACTGCCCATATACCTATCATACATATCCTCCATCCAATAGTCCCATGCCCTTATACCCATCATACATGGCAACCTTTATGACATCATCATCGCTATGGCAACCTCTTATGACATCATAGTCACCATGGCAACCATTATGACATCATCATCAACTTGGCAACCTATTATGAAATCATCTTCACCATGGCAACCATTATGACATCATCGTCACCATGGCAACCTATTATGACATCATTGTCACCATGGCAACCATTATGACATAGCCGTCACCATGGCAACCTATTATGACATCAGCGCCACCATGGCAACCATTATGACATCATAATGCGGGGCATGATGCACACACATATCCACACACATTCATACACACACGCATATACTTGTTTTTATACATAGATATATATATATGCAGTTGAAACCAGAAGTTTACATACACTACAGTATATAAAAATACACATATGCATGTTTCCTCAATATCTGACATGAAATAAGAATAAACCTTTCCGGTTTTAGGTCAATTACGATTACCATAATTATTATTTGCCAAATGCCACAATAATGAGAGAGAGAATGTTTTAAGGCATTTATTTTTATTACTTACTGCAAAGTCAAAAGTTTACATACATTTCATTAGTATTTGGTACCATTACCCTTAAATTAAATGACTTGGGGTGCAGAATGGCTTTAAAAAACAGAGTAAGCAAACAGTATTTTTTTTGCAAAATACCTATTGAATCCCTTAAGAACATGAATATATTCATCTACTGTATGTAGTATACTTATTAGGGATGAGCGGATTGATCCAAAAAGGATCGACTTTGAGTCAAAATGCCTCAAATGTATGGCTCCACGTGAATTTAAAGACTTTGAGATTCAATTCTCAAGGATCATAAAAAAGGCACCATTTTCCACACTGCTGAAGCAAAAAAGAGGGGGTTAGTGATGTTTTGGGTGGCTGTGTGGTCATCCCCATAATACCTTGCAACTATGACATCACTAGTCTATACCAATTTATAAAGTGGATTATCATACTTGGGTTATTAAAGATCAACAGGTGCCATTGGAGGACAGCCGGGCGCAGTGTCCGGCAGTTTGTTTGGCAGAATTAGTTGGATTCCATCTCCAGATTCATTAGATAAGTGGATTGTACAGATCACATTGAAGCAAAATGTGCCTCTCTCCCTCTTTATTCCTCTTTACAAAAACTGTGTTACATGTATATTTTCTGAGCAATTAGAAGGTATCTTGTATTTCAATTCACATTGACGCAAATTACATTTTGGGGGAAGTTTGACAAAACAGGCGAGCTCCAATTTCAAATGGTCATCTCATCTCTAATACTTACGGTATGTCTACAAGGGAAAACAGCCATCTCAGATTTTCTATATGAATGCGCACAGGGCAAGTGAAATGCATTTCTTTACTGGTTTGTTAAGGCGAGATTTAATTTCTCCTTTAGGAATTGGACAACTGCCACACAACAAGTGAAACAATTGCTCACGGACATGACTAACCAAAGTCTAGCATTTGGCACCACAAAGATTTACCTAAATGTGTGCTCTGAAACATATCTTGTAATTTAATCATTTGTAAAAGCAAATTAGTTTATATTTGAATGGAGATTTTATTATTATTTTCCACTTTCAGAAGCAGGGAGGGAGAGTGTTGGAGGAATTTCAACAAAACAGTTTAACAACTGTGAGGATGAATGGTTTTATGGCCTCTTTCTATACGTCTTATATGGCTATTCCTAACAGCTTTATAAAAGGGAACCAACTATGTAAAGTAAGCCTACTGTGAGGGAAATGTACATTTTTAACAGAGCTGCATTCTTCTGGATAAAATTCTCCAGGTTCTTAATTTGTTAGCCGCGCTGCGGTAATATAAAAAAGAGGGGGAAAGTGCATTGTGCAAACCTGAATTATTTTCTCATAAACTGGTTTTAAAAATCTTTCCCTGGTGAGTTGAAGGAAAGTCTGTCTAGACCCTTTTTGTTTCTTTTTTTTCATTCATTTTCTTTGCTTTCTTTTTTATTTCTTGAAGATACAGCAAGCTGAGAATTTGTATTACAATTCGCAGCTAAGCCCCTTGACTTACTGTCAAAACACATTAAAATATCAGCACAGACAAACCTCTGAAGAATTTGTGAGCTGTGCATGTAAGTTAACAAGAAAGTATTGTGTCTTGACCAAGGTTTGTTGAAAAGGATAAGAAAACCTTAAATAACTTAGATTTAATAAATTGCATTCAACTTGTCCACAAAATAAGAACTTCGCCACATACTTTACAGAGAACTACAACCAGTTATTTAGTATTGTGCCACTATGGACCAGAACCAGTCGTCCCAATGCGCATAAATTCAGTCTTCAAATAATCGCTGTCAATTAAAAGCAAAGCTTTCAAGTCTTTATAGAGAGCCATTTTTATGGGCCACAATAGAATCGGTGCAGGTCAAGTCTCTCTCGCACTGTGAGGTTAATGATCTGGATGTTCCAAATATGTGCAATAAATAAGGGGAACACCTTTCCTGCTTGGGAACTCATGAAATAAAAAGTCAAATTTTGTTATTTACATTATTATACGGGCCAAAGGCAAACGTAGGCAACTGAGGACCCTTGTGCAAAAATGTGTGTGGGCAATTTTCTGCTGAAGTACCTGTAACATATTTAAAATAATGACAAAAGAATGAAAAAATGTTTATTGTGGCTTTCCCGAATTTTAGTCTTGTGGGGTGCATTTACTTTGCACAATTATAGCCAACAATATCCTAAAGCTGTTGATCACTTGAGGAATGAGCAAAATGCATGATCATTTTCTGAAATAAAAAAATCATGGTTCTCAGAAGCACATCATTCTGTGTAAACAGGACATGTGCTGCTGAGAACCATGCAGCCTTTGAACATGGAACAATCTCTGACTGATCATTCTGTGTGTTGCATAAGTGAAATTCGTGTCTCTAAACAGGCTACTAAACACCAGCCAATGGGCAAGTGTGAAGCCGATGGGCAGTTGTTTAATGCAGCAGATCGTCCAAGGTAAATGAGTCCATAGTCCTTATTTTTCTAAGCAGCTATTAGTGAAGTATCTGGCGGTCAAAGGCAGCTAAGGAATTAATGATAAACTCCCTGGTGGAGTTAGCAAAGTATTCTTTTTAATTATGCATTGGTCATTAGACATTGTTCTATCCCCTTGTTTCCCCTTGACACAGCTCTCTGATCCTGATGTTACCGTGCACGTTGATGAGACGACTTAGGAGTGTATATTATCCTTTGAGGGAACTGTGGCTGATACGACTAAGGGCCACAATGGCTAAAACGAGTAATCGGTCGGTTCCTCTTGTTTGGTACGGCACATTGCTGTTGTAGAAAATAAAAATAAAGATCTTTACCTTAATTTTATTTTGGACTCTGGCAAATTTTTCTGAATTGCATTGGCTCCACTGCTGGCCGTGCAGTCGTTGCCTCTATGGTGAGCTGACTAGTTCTTTCAATATACTTACCTGTGGCTGACATCATTTCAACAAAGTGTCAGCAAATCAGTGAGCAAAGCAACTTTCAGTGGGGCATTCCATCTACCTTGAAAGAGATGCAAAGCACAATACAGTTTCCAGGCACTTGGGGCTATAAGATAAATAGAATTGCTCACCCTATAGGGTTGTGTGAGACTCAGCACCTAAAAAGCTTGCAATCCAGATGCTGCAGCTTCCATAAAATTAACAGAATGAAAACAGCAGGGGTATGGAAGTGATACTGCGCTCTCTAGAATCACGACAATAAATGTTAAGGTAAAATGTAGGTTAGTGTCATTACTTTTCAGAGTCATCTCAACTCCTTCTTCAGGACACCCATACACAAAAACAAGGTAATACAGGCACACAAGGTTTAAATACAAAAAGAAAAAAAGAAAAAGTGTGCCAAGATCAGAGGGAGGGGTGTATACAGTCACATGTCAGAACAGAACAGTTAGCAGCACCAACACTATAAAGTTACATATGCAAACATTTTAAAAGAAGTGGACTGAATAGAGGTTTTTTTTTCAAAATTAGATTCCGATTACGATCGGCAGCGAATATTGTTTTTGCAATATTCGACATACACAGCCGATCATCATTGGAGCCAATGGGAGTAGAAATTACCAAATATGCTCGTAACCCATCATCAAACATAAATTCGACACGAATAGTGTTCGAATATGGCACATATATGGCAAATTCAGATTCAGCGACCTATTAAGAAAATATATTCTCAACTCTAGTAACGAAGACAAACATATACTTAGATATACTGGAAAATAAATAGTTGATTAATAAATATATAGAAACCGTGTCAGTGTGAAGTGATATATTTAGTGGGATATGATCCTCGTATTTGATGAAAGGAAAAAAGATCCCAGCTGGCAAGTTATGTGTGAGGCTATTTGTCGATGTGCTTCACTAGTGTGTCAGATTAATTAGTGTGATGGTGTAAGCTGCTCAGTAGCTAGAGTTTGAAAAAAATAGTGAGTAGTTAGGATCGTATCCCAGTGAATACATCACTTCACGATGATACTTTTTTATATATTTATTAATCAACTATTTATTTTCCAGTACATCTAATTTTATGTATGTCTTCATTACTACTTATTTTAACATTTGTGTGTATATAAATTTATAGTGTTACTATCCGTTCTGTTCTGACATGTGACTGTATACACCCCTATGTAACGTCTGCCTGAGGTCTCAGGCTCAAAAGGCTACCTCGAACAGACTTGGCCCGAAGCCACTCCATCTGGCAGACTTCAAAGAAATCCCAATACCCTTTAACCCCTGTACAGTGATCTGGTTTTAAATGATATGTAAATGAGGGCTTTGACTAGCAAAGGCGGTGTTGTTGTCCCCAGACTAGTCAGCCCACTTAGCATGTTATCACACCCCTGTGGGCCTGATAACATAACGTACAAGCGCCGGCGTCAGCGCAAGCGCTAAGCTTACCTCGCACAAGGACGCGTCTTCTTCCCCTCTCATCATTGATCCTCTGAGGATCAAAAATATGCAATGATGATAACATATTTAAATGGATTGTGATATGTATATGTTATACCTGTGAGGCAGTGACCGGTGTCATATGTGAGAGTCGCTATGTGTCCCCCAGGATGTGCTCTGAAATGTATTAGATCCGCTGGAGTGCCTTGTGATCACAGCAATGTGCCTGTGACTCGCAGGGCAGAATACAAGTAAGTTCAAACCTGGTCAAGCTATTTGGACCAAGGAGTTGGTTTAGGAAAACCCGGTATGGGCTTTATTTTTGAAATGGACTGCAGGAAGATAGTGGGGTCCAGTCCATTTCCTCCAGCCCAGGTCTTATGAGTAGCCTATGGCCACAGGTTGGAAAAGGAAAAAAAAAACCTGCTGGGAGGGTTGACTAAGTCAGTGTTGCTCTGGTGAGGAAACAGAGCAGGTGATCTGCAGAGCACGCCCTGTGTGAGTTAACACAGGGCCAGCTGAGCCAAAGGTACTGGCAACCCTCCCTGCATACCCGGCAGTATGTCTCTCACGGCAACTGCCCTGGACTGGCGTTTTGTTTACCCGGCTGCGATCCGGAAGATACAGCATGCTGTGTACTGAGTAAGTTTTGTTGGACATTAAAAACCTTTCTGTTTTGAACTTTCTGGGTCACCGCCTCATATCTGCACAGTGTGGACACCACTGCTTTACATACCTTATCGAGTGCATAGGAGGTAACCTATTGATAGCTTGTGTCCCGAGTGCTGAAAACCCCACTGATCCCGTGAATGTGTTCCACTCCATTCATTTTCTACAATACCGCTGGAGATGGAGGCAATTACCAGCAGTCCCATAGAGAATAAATGGAGGGGACCCCAACAGGTTAAGGTGGTAACTACTTTGATGATATAGGGTTTCTTATATAAATGTAGTAATAATTAAAATAATGTGTTATGTTTTCACTATGGTTCCCATTGCCTATTATATTTTATTTAAGCGACAAAAATTATATTGAGTGATGGATTAATAAGAAACTTCTGGATGGGGGCAAACACTTTTTCCACAGTGCTGCGAAAGTATTTATCATACATAGGTAAAAGGGTAAGCTAATACAAAAGTAATTCCTTTATTCTAGGATTTGTATCGACCCGTGTTAAGTTTAAATGGACTAACAGAAAAGAACACTGTATTTTTAGCTACGGTTATGGAAGCTGGAGATTAATTTAAAACTGATAAGCACATGGCAGGCCTCTAACTTAACAAGCTTGAGGCCTACCTTGTGAAACCAGCTTCACCCGAGGGACCAGAGTTCAATTCTCTCTGCTGCCAGTTGAAATCAGGAATCACAACCAAAGTGATTAGCAATGAATTTCCTGATCTCAGCGCCCGAGGCAAAATAAGGAGGAAACACTTCCCCTCCACAAAGCTAACCTAAAAAAAACGATTTAGAAAGAATTTATTCTACTAAACTGCTGCCTGTTGTAAATCTAGAGCTGCGGAATGACAAGGTCTGGCCCTGTAAAGAGGTTAAATGAACATGAAGGCATCTAAAAGGGAACGAATAATCAGAAAATGATCTATAATTTAAAATAAGTTTTTAAGTAAAAACTTTTTTTGTTGTTTTATAGTTTTCCATTTTATTTTCTATATTTTAACATAATCCTGAAATGTTACACTTTTCGCACTGGTCACTGAGCCTCACAATAGTCTGACAGACAGGATTCTAATGAAAGGTACCATTTCTACTATAGTCCATCACTGACATAGATGGCCTCTGCCAAAGTCACAGAATATGCCTATGTGACTGCAAACCTCTGATGTTCACAGAGCAGAGCAGCAGCTCAGGAAAGGATAATCATATACATTATCAGTTACAGAAGACAGGATAAAAAAAATTATGCACCAAAATAAAAACAGGTTAGTGATGACTGAGTCCTATTTGGTGCTAAAAGCCCATCATTGATAAAGAAGACAATAGAGTTGAAGAGGATGCATTGAGTAACAGTCATGCAGAGTACCGGACGAGGGGCTGCAGTGTTGGATTCAAGATAGTTCAAACTTTTTGCAAAATTCTATGCACACAACACTCAAGGAGAGTGCATTCATCACAATACACTCATCAGGCAAAAACTATCCACACAAGATACATCATACAAACAACAAGCAGCATGTAAATGTCAGCAGCATCGCATAAGCCAAGCGCTCACATTGGACAAGATCAGCGCACATGTCACACAAGCACAGACACATGTCAAATAGTCACACAAGCATAGAGAACTTGTTGAACTAGTCACACACGCATAGCACACAGAACACACAAACATATGTCGGACATAATAAACAGCACAGTGTACAAAGCATATACATTACACAAACAGAGCAGATACATCACAATGACAGTGCACATGGCAAGCAAGCACACATCATACAAAAGCACGCACATCACACGAGAAGAATAGATGCATCATACAAGCAGTGCGCACATTTCACATGTGCAGAGCACACACATCATACAAGCGCGCCACAAGTATGGTGCATACATTACACAAGCAGAGTGCATACACCACACAAACTGAGCGCATACATCAAACTAGCAGAGCGCATACATCACATAATCATGTTGGATACATTACACAAGCATAGCATGCAAAATGCACAAGCAGGGCACACATGAGTGTAATGAGTGCAATGTGCTTGGGCGATGTATCTGCCTTATAAAAATACAGTAACTTGTGCACAAAGCACACTATAAACATGTGAGTAAAGAGTCAATTACACTGGTACTTAACGTATTCAGTGCTGACCTCAAACAAGCTAAATTTTGCATATAGAAAGCTCTGTCTCCTATTGTTAAGCTGTGCCCACTAATTGTATTACGTTCTTCCCCTACCTGTTTGGATCTGCTAATAGCTCAGGTCAATAGGCTACCTAATGTACTGTAAATGGCCCAGGTATTCCTTATAAAACTTTAGTTTTGAAGCATTCCCCTCCCTTCTGGGCCCCTCTGCAGTTACACCCCTGATATAACATGATAGGTGAAGACAGGTACTTAGGGATAGAGGATCCAGGCCTTGAGGATTTTAGAGCAAGATGCTAGAAGGGGAAATGCAAGCTGCTCATGTGGCGCCCCCAGGAGTATTGTCGCCACACTGGCTTTGCCTTCCTCCAGGGGAGGGTAATGCCAGGCTTGGAAGCAGTGATGGGTCTCTCCAGCAGTTAACCTAATGAATGCAACACAGTTCCACTCTGGGCCAGCAGGGGGAACTCTGAACCAGGATTCTGGAAAGGGGTGTCCTCTGAGGGCCAGGAGGAAAAGAGAGGAGATAGTCTGCGGAGGGTGAAGTGTGCAGACGGGAGGTGCGAAGCGTTGGCCTAACACCATATTTGCCAAACACCACGGGTGGCATCACGAACTATCCTACCATTAACTACATCTCCCCACTACTTGGGCGCCCAGGGCCTCGGACCGCTGCTGTGACACATCCTCCTGACACCGGCCCGGTACCGAGTACCCCACAGCCCTGGGAGGGCGACCCACTCATATGGCAATGTGCTACTGTCACCAGCAGGCTTTCTGAAAAAGTCAGTTTTTAAGTTTCTTCTGAGGGTTTTGAAGGTGGTAGAGACTTTGAACAGTTATGATACTGAGTTCTAGAGTGAAGCTGATGCTGAAGCTGAAAAATCCTGGAGATGGTTGTGTGAGATGATACAAGGGTAGAGCAAAGAATAAGATCATATAAATAGGGGAGATTAACCAGGCAGCAGAGTTGAGGCTGGCTTGAATATACAATCGTAATTAGATTTGAGTCAGCAAAGAAGGATGTTGCAGTAATGCAGGCAAGATATGATGAGGGCATGCAATAACCTTATCTTCTTTTGTTGTATCTTTGTATATATCCACCAAATAGAAACCTTTGGTTACATTGCACTATGCATATGATTACCCTTTTTTGTACACAGTCAGATGCCTCTCACAGAGCCCAACCAGGTCACACTTTGCACTGATGAGGGGCAGTACCCTGAAACACAGTGTCTGAAAATTGAGATTCTGGTTTGGCTTTTGTCCTAAGTCATGTGACAAAGCTCGTTAAAGCGTCGACACTGACTTTTAGGATTGCTACTTCCAATAGGTGGCACTAGAGTTTTAGTCCTCTTCCTCTCTGAAGAGACAATTTGCATATTTCCCAGAAGATCATTGCGACTTAAGTTTCCTCATCTCGGCATGCTTAGCATGTCAATCTCCGCAAGTAGAAATGATACTTCTTGGATAACAATATCTCTAAAATATTTTGTCGAGCCTCCAATTCTAATATCTGCCTGTATCTTTAAGACTAAGCTGGTAACATGCTTGGTGACTACCCTGGTCCCACCTAAGGAGTAAACACATATTGTATGTGTAACTTTATGACCATACAGTTGAATGTCTGCCATAGACAATCATTAAAATGTATACCACAGATAATGCTTTTCTTGTATCCAGTTACTGAGCAGTTCAGTGGATAATAATAATAGTGGTAATAAAGTGTGAACCCATTGTAACTTGGACTAATGTATGCCATGCTTTCGCACATTACAGTTTATATACGTAATGGTGTACAATATTCCTTTTGTATATGTTGACAGCGGTGTGAAATTAGCTTTGGCAGTCTCAGTAACCCTACAGAATAAATCAGAATCATGTGAGTTTAGATTAGGATATTATTCATCTATTTTTCTACAGGGAAAGAAAATAAGGCTAGGGCATGGCATCTATCCAGTATGTTAATGAACTAACCTATCTAAAGCAAAACAGCTTGTCTCACTATTATAAACTGAAAATCAATTTATATTATACAAATTCAATGCTTTCAAATCTAGTATTGGCCATGTCAGACAGAATCTTGTAATTTAATTGAGACTCTTTCCATCGTAATGGTTTACATTATTTTTAACATTTATTTTCCTCTGCCCACAGGAGGAGGTTATTATTTATTGTTTCTTCCATCCTGAAGCTCATTAGATCATTGTTAACTGCGTTTGAACATTAAAATCTACCATTATCCAGTAAACCACAAAGAGAATCTTTCTTTATTTTCCATAAATACATTACAATGATAAAGATTTCCTTCAAAGTTAATACAAGACAGTTCCAACATAATCACTATTTAATGAAAGCACACGACCACCAATTTGCTTGCATGTATCTAATCAGTGGTCATGCCATCTACCCACTATCCAATCAAACTATTCACAGAATTTCCAGACCATCAGAAATTTTTCACACCTGGTGGCTAGACATGAGCGAACCCATGGAAGTTCAGACTCTGGTACCCTACCCGAACTGTAGTTCAAAGTTCAGTTTGTGTACCAGAACCGTAACTGAACTTGACCAGAACCCAAACTCTATTGAAAACAATGAAGACCCAAATTTTGGAACAGGAAAATTCTCTCGCTCTCTACAACAGATTTCTCCCGGTACTCCCAACGTTGTACCGGACTTCCAAGAGAAGTCCGTCTTCACCATTCAGCACCAGACACTATATAGTGATAAGCGAGTATACTCATTACTAGAGTTGAGCGATACCGTCCGATACTTCAAAGTATCGTATCGGATGGTATCGGCCGATCTTTAAAAAAAGTATCGGTATCGCCGATTCCGATACCGGAAGTCCCATTCAAGTCTATGGGACTTCCGGTATCGGAATAAGAAAAACCCTTTCCTGCCCTTGTACAGCCTCTCTGGGGTCTGTACGGGCCTTTCGGGGGGCTGTGCCGGCCTGCCAGGGGGTCTGTGCAGGCTCCGGTGGTCTGTGCCGGCCTGCCGGTGGTCTGTGCAGGCTCCGGGGGGCTGTGCCGGCCTGCCGGGGGGCTGTGCCGGCTCCGGGGGGCTGTGCCGGCCTGCCGGGGGGCTGTGCCGGCCTGCCGGGGGGCTGTGCAGGCTCCGGGGGTCTGTGCAGGCATCGTCCGATGGGACTACAAGTCCCATCGGGCGATGCCTGCTACCATGACAGTGATTGACACATTAGCCAATGATGGGACAGTAGTAGTCCCATCATCCGGCTAATGTGTTAAATGTAAAAAAAAAAAAAAAAAAAAAAAAAATTACATGCTACATACATACAACGTGCATACTACATACATGCTACATTCATACTGTGTGGAATTTCCCACACAGCAATGGCATAAAGTGAGACTAGGGACTTTTTTTTTTTAAGTGGCGGAGGAATACAGTGCGGAAGGATACCTACCTTCCGTCATTGGATTCCTGCAGCCCGTAGAGAACGGCAGCATCATCTGATGCTGCAGTTCTCTACCCAAGATCGTCGTGGGACACACTCGTGGACTGCTTCGGATCGTGGGTGAGTATTTTTGTGGTTTGTTATGTTAATATTTATTCCGTAGACGACAATGGCTTCGGGGAACAATGTGACAAGTATTGGTAAGTATGTTACTCTATGTTATATGTACTGTATGTCTATGTATGTATTGTATGAATGTATTGTATGTATGTAGTATATATGTGGTATGTATGTAGCATGTAGTATGTATGTAGTATGTATGTAGCATGCATGTAGCATGTAGTATGTATGTAGCATGCATGTAGTATATATGTAGTATGTATGTAGCATGAATGTAGTATATATGTAGTATGTATGTAGCATGTAGTATGTATGTAGTATGTATGTAGTATGTATGTGGTATGTATGTAGCATGTAGTATGTATGTAGCATGCATGTAGTATATATGTAGTATGTATGTAGCATGCAGTATATATGTAGTATGTATGTAGTATATATGTGGTATGTATGTAGCATGTAGTATGTATGTAGCATGCATGTAGTATATATGTAGTATGTATGTAGCATGTAGTATGTATGTGGTATGTATGTAGCATGTAGTATGTATGTAGCATGCATGTAGTATATATGTAGTATGTATGTAGCATGCAGTATATATGTAGTATGTATGTAGTATATATGTGGTATGTATGTAGCATGTAGTATGTATGTAGCATGCATGTAGTATATATGTAGTATGTATGTGGTATGTATGTAGCATGTAGTATGTATGTAGCATGCATGTAGTATATATGTAGTATGTATGTAGTATGTATGTAGTATGTATGTAGCATGCAGTATGTATGTAGTATGTATGTAGTATATATGTAGTATGTATGTAGCATGCATGTAGTATGTATGTAGCATGTATGTAGTATGTATGTAGTATATATGTAGTATGTATGTAGTATTTTTTTTTTTTTTTTTTTTTTTTAACATTTAACACATTAGCCGGATGATGGGACTACTACTGTCCCATCATTGGCTAATGTGTCAATCACTGTCATGGTAGCAGGCATCGCCCGATGGGACTTGTAGTCCCATCGGACGATGCTTGCACAGACCCCCGGACATCAGCACAGCCCCCCGGCAGGCCGGCACAGCCCCCCGGCAGGCCGGTACAGACCCCCACAGGGTGCACAGACCACCGGCAGGCCGGCACAGCCCCCCGGCAGGCCGGTACAGACCCCGGGCAGTCCACACAGCCCCCCGGCAGGCCGGCACAGCCCCCCGGCAGGCCGGCAGAGACCCCCGGAAGGCCCGAAATGACGGCGCATCATGATGCGCACACACCGCGCATCATGATGACGTCAGGCCGTCAATCAACTGAACTTCCGATTCCGATGCCGAATTCCGATATTGAAAAAATATCGGAAGTCGGTATCGGAATTCCGATACAGCAAGTATCGGCCGATACCCGATACTTGCGGTATCGGAATGCTCAACACTACTCATTACTCGAAATTTCCCGAGCATGCTCGGGTGATCTCCAAGTATTTGGATGTGCACGAGATTTAGTTTCTGATGCCATAGCTGCATGATTTGCGGCTGCTAGCCAGCCTGAATACATGTAGGGATTGCTGGAGCATTGCAATGTATTATACCTGCAATCAATGTAAAAAAAAAGTGAAAGTCCCATAAAGGGACTAGGTAAAAAAGAAAACTTTTGTAAAATATTTTTAAAAAAAATTAAAAAATAATAAAAAAATCCACTAATAAATACACATTTATGGGAAAAAATATTAAATAAACAAAAAAAGTACACATGTTTGGTATCGTCGCATCCGTAAAAATCCAATCTATAAAAGTGTCACACTAGTTAACCCCTTCAGTGAACGCCGTAAAAAAATCCAAAAAAGTAGCAAATTATGCTTTATCATCATACCGCTTGGAAAAAATAGGATAAAACGCGATCAAAAAGACAAACGTAAATAAAAATAGTATCACTGAAAACACCATCTTGTCCCGCAAAAAACAAGCCACCATACAGCTCTATCAGCGGAAAAATAAAAAAGTTATCGCTCTCAGAATAAAGCAATGCTAAAATAATTATTTTTTCTATAAAAATTTTCAAAGAAGAGAGAAGATATAGGCCACACATTGGGGATCACCCAACATAGGATTTGGCAAAAAATATAACAATCTTTATTTAGACACACAAACCAAATCACCCAATCGTTAAAAAGATTTAAATTGGTCATACATGTGACATGAAAATCTAGGCTCAAAATAGAGACAAACCCTCATGGCTCCACATTCCACATGAAATAACTCAATAGAGAACCAAATGTGTATATAGATAGCATACCACAATATAAAGGCTTTGCATAAAGACTAATTCATAAGAACAAATGAATGCACATACCATAAATACAAATGATGGCAAATGGTCACAAATGAGTTAAACAGTGTTTTGGTTTGTGTGTCTAAATAAAGATTGTTATATTTTTTGCTAAATCCTATGTTGGGTGATCCCCAATGTGTGGCCTATATCTTCTCTCTTCTTTGTAAATTGGCATCAATCTTGTATAGGTCTGGTTCGATCCCCTTTTACATGTCAGTGGTGCCCCCTTGTTTAAATTATTCTATAAAAAATTTTATTGTGTAAAAACGACAAAACATAAAAAACAATATAAATGAGGTATCATAATCGTAGTGACCCGAAGAATAAATCTGCCTTACCAATTTTACCACATGTGGAACGGAGAAAAAAAACAATTACAAAATTGCTGGTTTTTGTTCATTCTGCCTCCACAAAAATCGGAATAGAAAGCGATCAAAAAGTGTCATGTGCCCGAAAATGGTTCCAATAAAAAAGTCAGCTTGTCACGCAAAAAAAAAGCCATCACATGACTCTGTCAGCCAAAATATGGAAAAATTATAGCTCTCAAAATATGTCGATGCAAAAACTTCTTACAAAAAAGTGCCTTTCAGTGTGTAACAGAAGCTAAACATAAAAAAAGAATATAAATCTGGTATCTCTGTAATCGCACTGACCTGAAGAATAAAGTCGCCTAATCACTTATAATCGCACAAGGAATGGTGTAAAAAATGAAACCATTTCTTCACCTTTTGTGGATTTGTTCATTCTGCCTCCCAAAGATATGTGGGTATCGGCGTACTCAGGACAAATTTCACAACAACTTTTGGGATCCAACTTTTCCTGTTATCTTTGGGAAAATAAAAATTTGGGGGCAAAAAGATCATTTTTGTGGAAAAAATATGATTTTTTATATTCACGGCTCTATGTTATTAACTTCTGTGAAGCATTTGGAGGTTCAAAGTGCTCACCTCTCAGCCAGATAAGTTCCTTGAGGGGTTTAGTTTCCAAAATGGGGTGACCCCCACTTATGGGGGTGGTTTCCACTGTTTAGGTACATCAGGGGCTCTCCAAACGTGACATGATGTCCGCTCTCGATTATGTCCAATGTTATGTTCAAAACCTCAAATGGTGTTCCTTCCCTTCCGAGCCCTGCCATGTGCCTAAAGAATGGTCTTCCGCCACACATGGGGTATTGGTGTACTCAGGAGAAATTGCACAACAAATATTGTGGTTCGTTTTCTCCTGATACCCTTGACAAAATAAAAAAAATTGTGTCCGAATTAACATTTTTGTGAAAAAATGTCAAATGTTCATTTTTTTATTCCACGTTGCTTCAATTCTTGTGAAGCACCTGAAGGGTTAATAAACTTTTTGAATGCAGTTTTTAGAATGTTGTCACTTTTGGGTATTTTCTGTCATATTGATTCCTAAAAGTGACTTCAAATGTGAGGTGGTGCCTAAAAAATGGTTTTGCAAATTTTGTTGAAAAAATGAGAAATCACTAGTAAAATTTTAACCCTTATAATTTCCTAAGTAAAAAACTGTGCATCAAAGATTGTGCTGATGTAAAGTAGACATGTGGGAAATGTTATTTACTAACTATTTTGAGTGACATAACACTCTGATTTAGGGGCATAAAAATTAAAAGTTTGAAAATTGTGAAATTTTCCAAATTTTTGCCAAACTTACATTTTTTTCACAAATAAACACAGGAAACTTTGAAGAAATTTTACTAACATAAAGTTCAATATGTCACGAGAAAACAGTCTCAGAATCAGTGGGATACGTTGACGCGTTCCAGAGTTATAACCACATAAAGTGACAGTGGTCAGATTTCAAAATTAAGGCCTGGTCATTAACCTACAAAAGTGGTTTGGTCCTTAAGGGGTTAAGCAAGCTTAAGCGATAAACGAGCATTCAGACATGCTAATGTACTCTTGCTCCTTTATTATTGGTTCATTTAAATGGACTTTTAGATAGATCGTCTGAGCTTCATTTTGTACATATCTTGTAGGTCTCATGCCTTATATAGAATCTTTTTCAAAATAATTAAAAGGCTTGTGGCAAAATGTAATAATATCATAAATATTAGATCCTGAGGTCCTTAACAATCCTGGGGGACACTTGAAAGCATTGGCTTCATCACTAGTGATGAGCAAACCCATGGATGCTTGGGTCTGGCGGGTTCAGCTGAAAATTTTAAAAAGTTTGGTTCGTGTACCAGAGCGGTACCCAAACTCAAACCCAAACCCAGACTCTATTCAGATGAATGGGGGGACCGAGCAGCCATTGTTTCCCAAGCTGTCATCTGTGGTAAAATTGTAACAGCTGGTCAGAGAGCTGTTGTTCCCATGCTCTCAGATGACATCATGTGAGTCAGGAGCTGAGACCGGCAGTAAAAATTTTACCGCTGGTCACAGGCATCAGGTGATGAGAGTACTACTCTCATCATACTACACCTGCTCTCGCTGATAGCAGCAAGAGCAGGCGAGGCTGATGAGAGCATTCATCAGCCGATGCCTACAAAATAAATAAATGAATGGAAAAAATGGCATGCATTCCCCTTTATTTTTGATAACCAGCACAGGTAAAGCTGACATTCTGTGGGCTGCAATCCCCAACTGTCAGCTTTATGTTAGCTGGTTCTCAAAAATAAAGAGGTTCCCATGCTGTATTTTTAAAAAATGTAAAGCCAGGAGAAGCAAAAGTGCATGCAATAATTTAGATATAAAAATATCAAAATTCTTTATTAAATCACAATTTTACAACATAGAAAATAATGAGGTGCTCATAAAAAGTGTGGGCAATAAATCCCAAGAATCATCTCCCAAACCTCCCCAAGATGGAAAACCCGGTAAGTAGAAAAATGGGAATATAGCACTTGTCTTGTCACATATAGAAGTACCATTACAACATCCAGGAACTAAATCACTAAAGCTCAGTGGCTAAGTACAATTCCAGTGCTGCCTGCTAAAGGGGTATGGTGAAATTCTACCATAAAAAAGTGCCCACAGAAGATTGCAGGAGACCCATGTGGCGACTTACCAGGGAGGAGAGGAAGAGGAGCGCCCAGCTGTGGAACCCCAGACATGCATGCTCTTTTGCTTCTCCTGGCTTTACATCAGTTTTTGAGCTGTTGCATTTGGTGTTGGAGCAGGGTTCTCCCTTGTCTCCATTTCACCTCTAATTTATGGGACCTTTGTTGTCATTTTTAAAAAATGGCATGGAGTCTTCACCATTGTTGACAACCAACAATTCAAAAGGAGACAGTTAGGGTTGCAGTTGTCAGTTTTGCCTGGCTAGTTATCAAAAATACAGGGGAAGCCCATGTCATTTTTTAACAAAAAAATATTTATGGTGCAGGTGGCAGCTGATGAATACCCCCATCAGCCACCGCCTGCTCTCGCTGCTTACAGTAGAATACAACTCTCAATATTGTTTCCTGCTTATGCTGCGACAGTGATATGAGCTGTCTTCACTTAAGCAACCGCGCAAATAGTACCACTGATTTCCAGGAGCTGGTACTTGTCACGTTGATGACACAGGGATGTCATCAATGCGCATGTGTGGGGAAAGTTTTGCAGTCCATGCTGCTATTGGAAACACAGATGTCTGAAAGAGCCCTTAGTGAACTAGGTCATTCATCGAACTTTGGCCAATTTTTGCAGATTTTTAGGAAAAAATCCTGGAAATGCGAATTTGCAACGTTCATGCCGAATTTGAGATTGGCGAACAAGTTCGCTCATCTCTAATCTTAAGGCACCTAATCATATAATATAAAAATCATTACAACCCATCAACTATGGTAAGAAAAGCCAACTATCTCATGTGTATTGGAGCCTCCAACCCCATTTTTATCTGTCAGTATGGCTAGTTTTTTGCTGACTGATACAGCTGAGCTGTAGGCTACCTTTTAAGAGTCAGTCAGGCATTACATATTATACATTTTTAATAGAGATGGAAGAAGCACTCAGATTCTCCTAAATCTAAATTTTTGGTAATTCCTTTTATTAAAATTCAACAAAAATGGAAGCCAGCTGAATTGTAGAAAACAAGGTAAGAGTTAAAAAAAGTTAAAAAAAAATACTAACCTAGCTGCTCGCCATTCACTCCACAGCTCCCTCCGACATCTTCACCGCTCATATCGTCTGACATCTTCACTCTACACTAGGATTTCTAGCATCTAGAAGGACTTTTACATTATGACATCTAAGATCATATGTCAGTGAGACATATCCATCCCTCAGGGAGCTGACTAGGTCTCATGTGACACACAATGTAATGTCACGACATGCAGCGTGATATCATAATGTGCAATGTGACTTCAGGGTCTCTTTATCACCGAAAGCCCCAGCACAGAATAAAGATGCTGAAAGACGAAGTTGCATGCAGTGAAGAGGCCAGAGTGAGCTTTGTGGAGGACAGGTGAGTGGCTAGGTGAATATGACTTTTTTTTTCCCATATGCTTATTATGCCTTTGGATCTGGTGAGACCCCAGAGCATAATGAGGATTTACTATGAAAAACTTTGATGTGAATCAAATTTCCCGGACAAATTCAAGAGAACAGCAAACTTTTCAAATGTTTCACTTTTACTGTTACTGTTGATCCACCCAATTACCCTGATAAAATCTTTTATAAATGTCTGAAAATATTTTTAGAAATATTTGGGCACATTTGCATGAGCACTACACCTTTGCCCAACTGAAAAAAAAAACAATTTGAGAGGTATGATTGAAGTTAATAAAAAAAAATGGCCCCAAATCTGTTTTAGGCCTCATTCAGATGTCAGTGATTTTTCTGGCACACAAAAAACATTCAGAGAGTTTCTTCAATGTTTGGACAGTGTTTCAGTTTCTACCATTAGAGTTTTATAAGTAATTTTTCAAGTATGGAAACTAATAAATTGCGAAGTTTCTTCTGCCCATTTCTATGATAAACCATAGACTTGTAGGCGTAATTTTGATTTGTGACTCAGACAAAAAATGGACATCTTAGCAAGTCCATAGACTATAATGGGTACATGTTCTATCTATGAAAAATGGACTTCTGAATGAGGCTTTAGAGTTTTCAAACCTTAAAAATGTACCATAACCAGCAAACACAATGTGAGAAGTTTAATAGATGTGGATCAGATAAAAATAAAATTATATCACCCCCCTTCACTGGAACCCAATGGCACATCAAGTGCACGTCATTCCAAGAAGCCACCTTGAAGACATTTTTCGTTTGGCATTACACCTCCACTATATTTTATCTCATGTTTATTTATTTTGCTCACTTTTATAGCACCATTAATGCCATAGTGCTTTGCAAAAATCATCATCACTGTCCCCACTCTACATCCCCTATCAGTATATCTTTTGAGTATATGATAAAACTTGCACAAACATGGGGAGAACATACAAACTCATTGTAGACGTTGTTCTTGGTGAGATTTGAAAAGCAACAGTGCTAACTACTTAGTCACCATACTGCCCCATCTGTGCTCTTCTGGGGAGAAGGTAGCTTGTCCTGGTCTCCACTATGGACAGCTACCTCCGTTACTAAACTGAAAATCCAAGCATCCGCAGATATGCATACCTCCGCCTGGGCCTAGATAGCTTACTCGACTCAGTTTTGATAATCACAGCCTACAGTTGTGTTCAAAAGTTTACATACCCCGGCAGAATTTTTGGTTTCTTGGCCTTTTTTCAGAGAATATGAATGATAACACCAAACCTTTTTCTCCACTCACGGTTAGTGGTTGGATGAAGCCATTTATTGGCAAACTACTGTGTTTTCTCTTTTTTAATTATAATGACAACCCTAAACATCCAAATTCCCTTGATAAAAAGTTCACATACCCCATTTCTTAATGCCATGTATTGCCCCCTCTAGCATCAATGACAGCTTGAAGTCTCTTGTGGTTGTTGTGAATGAGGTTCTTTATTTTCTTAGAAGGTAAAGCTGCCCACTCTCCTTGGCAAAAGCCTCCAGTTCCTGTAAATTCCTGGGCTGTCTAGCATGAACTGCAAGCTTGAGATCTCCCCAGAGTGGCTTAATAATATTGAAGTCAGGCGACTGAGATAGCCACTCCAGACACTTCACTTTGTTCTGCTGTAGCCAATGACAGGTCGACTTGGCCTTGTGTTTTGGATCTTTGTCATATTGGAGCGTCGAATTACGTCCCATGCGCAGTTTCCAGGCTGATGATTGCAAATTTGTCTCAAGTATTTGCTGATAATGTGCTGCATTCATCTTTCCTTCAATTGTGACCATTTCCTGTGCCTTTGTAGCTCACACATCCCCAAAACATCAGCGATCCACCTCCATACTTTACAGTAGGAATGATGCTCCTTTCATCAAAGGCCTTGTTGACCTCTCTCCAGATGTAACGTTTATGGTTGTGGCCAAAAAGAACAATTTTGGTCTCATCACTCCAAATTACTGTGTTCCAGAAGCTTTGAGGCTTGTCTCTCTGCTGTTTTGCATATTCTGGTGAGATACTTGGTGTCATTTGCGCAGTAATGGCTTTTTTCTGGCAACTCAACCATGCATCCCATTTTTCTTCAAGTGCCTCCTTATTGTGCATCTTGAAACAGCCACACTGCTAGTTTTCAGAGAGTCCAGTATTTCAGCTGATGTTATTTGTGGGTTTTTCTTTGCATTCCGAACAATTTTCCTGGCACTTGAGGGCAAAATTTTTGCTGGTCTACATGACAATGGTTTTGTTTTTACAGAGCCCCTGATTTTCCATTTGTTAGTCACATTTTGAACGTTGCCGACTGGCATTATCAATTCCTTAGATATCTTTTTGTATCCCTTTCCTGTTTTATACAGTTCTACTACCTTTTCCAGTAGATCCGTTGACAATTCTTTTGCTTTCCTCATGACTCACAATCCAGAAACATTAGTGGCTGCATGAAAGATGCAAGAGTCTGAGTTTCTGGGATCCAGACAATCAGCTTTTATGTGCACACACACAGATTACAAGCAAACAGGTCACAGGTGAGGATGTTACATTTAGTAGCCATTCATACACATTTGTGTCAACTTCTGTTCATGTTATCATGCCCAAGTCACCAGGGTATGTGAACTTTTTATCAGGGTGATTTTGATGTTTTGGGTTGTCATTATGATTTAAAAAGAGAAAACACAATAGTTTAACAATAAATGGCTTCACCCAACCACTAACCATGAGTGGGGAAAAAGTTTTGGTGTTATCATTCATATTCAATGAAAAAGGGCCAAGAAAGCAAAAATTCTGCCAGGGTATGCAAACTTTTGAGCAGAACTGTATATCTTTATCACAAGGAAGTTTGCAATAACTCACTGTTTGAAATCATTATTTCCACCTAACTCCCAGGAAATAGTCAGACTGGTCAACTCCGCATGCAACTATAAATGACTCCTTGCCCTCCAACACTTGTCATACCCAAAGTTCATTAGCAAATGGGACTTTTGAATCACCCCTTACTACTCAGATTAGCTTAGTTTATCCCTCACCTCTTCTGACCAGAGGACTTACAATTGTGTCTAGACCAGCAACACCAGGACAAGACATTGCAAATCTGCAATCTCTTGCATTATAATTTCTACATACTGTCGGTTGCATTCTTAGGCTCTTTTAGTGGCATATGGACCTGACATTTTTTTCTCTGATTCTTTAACAATTCTTTAATGTGTCTTTTCATTGAAACTTTGTCAACTTTCTTTTAAAATTGAAGGAAATAATCTGATCTGTTTGATGTGGATAATTCTTCGCCTTTGCCGTTTTGCATTGGTTAGGATAAATCTCCCCTATGTGTGAATAGGAATTCATGTATTTTTCATTATGATAAAAGAACATAATGGAATATGACTTAACCCCTTTCCTACATTGGACGTAATATTCCGTCCATGTGACCTGGGCCCTAAGTCCCATGGACGGAATATTACGTCATAGCGATCAGTGGCACCCACGTGAGCACCGCTGATCGCGGCCGGGTGTCAGCTGATTATCACAGCTGACACCAGGCACAATGTGTCAGGGGCGGTCACGGACCGCCCCTGACACATTAACCCCTTGCACACTGCGATCAAACACGATCGAGGTGTACCGGGGGTTAAATGGAAGCATCGGCAGGGAGGGGGCTCCCTCAGTGCTTCCCTGAGCCCCCCACAGCAGCACAATGTGCAGCGCTGCTGCGGGGGTCTCTTTCCCTACAGGTCCCCGGATCCAAGATGGCGACGGGGACCTTCGGGGGTCTGTAAGGAACTGACTTCCTCAGTGCCTGCAAAGTGCAGGCATGAGGAAGTCTGCGTCTATGCCTGTGACAGATTGCTGATCTGTCACAGTGATCTGTGATGTGACAGATCAGCGATCTGTCACAGGACAGTGATGTCACCCCTGGGACAACCTAATAAAGTTAAAAGAAAAAAAAAGTGTGAAAATCATTTTTTAAAAATCGCTAAATAAATTAGAAAAAAAATATTCCCAAATAAATTCATTTTTTGGAAATAAAAAAAATAAATAAATAAAAGTACACATATTTGGTATCGCCGCGTCCGTAACGACCTACCCTATAAACTGTCCCATTAGTTAACCCCTTTAGCGAACCCCTTAAAAATTAAAAAATAAAAAAAGAAGCAAAAAATAATGATTTATTATCATACCGCCGAACAAAAAGTGCAATAACGCGCGATCAAAAAAACGCATATAAATATCCATGGTACCGCTGAAAAAGTCATCTTGTCCCACAAAAAGCGAGCCACCATACAGCATCATCCGCGATCCATGGAAGCTATTCAGAGTTATTGCCTCATAAAGGGACAGTGGTCAGAATTGTAAAAATTGGCCCGGGAGTTAACGTGCAAACCACCCTTGGTAGTGAAGGGGTTAAAGGTTGTACTTCTTTAAAACTATTTGCACATGATATTTGCCATTGTTGCAACAATTATAGATGAATTATAACTTATTTTAGGATAGATATATAATAGACAGATAGATATGAGATAGATAGCTAGAAAGATAGATAGATAGATAGATAGATAGATAGATAGATAGATAGATAGATAGATAGATAGATAGATAGATAGTGATGGATAGAATTTTATGACATCTTGAAAGATATAACCTTCTTTAAGGGCAGACTCACCTTTATCTTTTTTCCCAGTGGACACTTTACAGAGAGTGATGAACACCAAATGTTACTCTCTAGCACTGGTTTGACGGTTATGAGTATGGCTATTTCATCAGTTCAATACCTTGGAACGCAGATAATGCTGGAAGCAATTTAAAATGAATGGCATTCTGTTCTCATTCATTTCAATGAAAAAAGACGCACCAAGGCAAAAGGCATATTAGGATGCTAGCAAAGCGTAGCAGGCATGATATGTTTAATGCCTCAGGGGACAACCCAAAGTAATTGAGCCAAAAGCATTCAAGGTGATACTATGGTTATTTTGAAGCTTTGAATGTAAAATTGTATATATTTTCAATGCATGCAATGTAATTAATGCTCCAAACCATATTTACATAAGATGGCTAGCAATAAAAACTGATATAATATGCTTTATGATCAACACATCTGCACTGGTTTCTGGAATGGTAATATCATTTGTGTTTGTTATCGTTACTACAATTATTGCAGGGAAGAAAAATGGAGGAAAGGTCGGAAATAGAACAATATAAAACAGATATGAAGCCGTTATCTTGGCATTTTATTTGGTGGTGTATACATGTGTTACATGCATAGGCAGGTGGATATACAATTATGAAGAGTGAGTATGTTGGGTTTATTTTCATTTTATCACATTTACAGCGTACCATAAAAAATAATATTTTCTACACATAGGCAACATCATGAGATTCACACATCTTAAATTGATGCATTTACTTAAAGGAGTAGCTTTGTCTCTTATTCTGAGCTTTATAAAGGGGTGACAACGGAGAGATGACGATAACAACGCAGAACCACTGTGATCTGCTGATCGCTGGTCTGATCTTACTTTAAAGTACCTTCCAGCGCTTTTTTATTGCACTGCTGGAGTGGAGCTTTGAATGTAATTCCCCTGCCTCCTGTCTCCCACTCACCTGCCGCCCGCCTTCATCTTTTTCCAGCGTTGCTCCCGTCGGCCTTTAGCGAAAAGTAACCTTCCAGTAGCTTAAGTGTTTCATAGATCCTGCTGGAGGTCACTTTTCAATACATCTCTATGAGAGCCATGTTCTGACTGTCATAGACTTGTATTGAGCTCTAGTGACGTAACTTCTGACTTCCAGCTAGTCAGAAGTTATGGGAACAAGATGGCGCCTCGGGACCGAAGCGGCATCGGTAAAAGGTGAAGCTGGCAAAAGGTGAGGAAGGTGACTTACAATTAGAGCGCCACTCCAGCGCTAAAAAAACAAACGCTGAAGTGGTGCTTAACAGGCATATAGTCTTAAGCTAGCCTGTTTTTAGTGGTATTTCAGTCCATAATTTTGGGTGCAAAGTTTTTAGTAATCCAGCATTTTATATCTTGGTTCCTTGGAGAACGGTTGAGCTTGATGGACCTAGGTCTTTTTTTGACCTATTTAACTATGGATGTAGCAGTAACTATCATGATTTCTGGCTGCCTGACTGCTCTGAAAGGATGACCATATAGGGTCGTGGATGAGTTGGAGGGAGATGAGTTTGGCCACATGAGTCTGGACAATGGCTGACTTCCGAGTCGTATATGCCAGCAATCATAGATACTGACAAGAAGTCTTCCAGCTCGTACTCAAAATGGGACACACTTGTTTATCTTTCATAAATATATGGAGGTAGTCAGCAAGGATTACCAAATATGATTTAATGGGAATCGGTCACCAGATTTCACAATACAATTTACATATATTACTAAGTAGATCTCTTAGGGTGGTTTCACATTAGCGCTTTTTAAGCGCACGCACGGCCGGGGGTAGCTCCGCCCCCGAGCCGGCTCTCTGCCCGGCGTGCCCGCCCCTTGCTTGTAGCGCCGCCTCCTAGCGGACAGCGGCGCCTGCGATCGGCGCACCCTATCTTTAGCATAGGGTGCGCAGATCGTGCGCAGGCCGTGCGCTAGTTGCGCTTTGACCTGCGCTGCGCACTTTTGACGGTGCGCCGTGCGCGCCAAAATCGAACTTTTCGGATTTTGGCGCGCACGGCGCACCGTCAAAAGTGCGCAGCGCAGGTCAAAGCGCAACTAGCGCACGGCCTGCGCACGATCTGCGCACCCTATGCTAAAGATAGGGTGCGCCGATCGCAGGCGCCGCTGTCCGCTAGGAGGCGGCGCTACAAGCAAGGGGCGGGCACGCCGGGCAGAGAGCCAGCTCGGGGGCGGAGCTACCCCCGGCCGTGCGTGCGCTTAAAAAGCGCTAATGTGAAACCAGCCTTAGACTTGATGAGGCTGTTGTACATATTCTGAAATGCAATGCCAGAATGGATGGGAAAACTGTTTTGAAAGTTTATCTTGCTTATATTAATATTAACATTTATTGAGATTTATTATTGGTCATTTTAATATTAGAAAGGAAAATGTAAGGGTTATATATCTATTCTGATGTACCTTTTAAAAGTAAATCCAGGTCTAAGAAATCTATTTAATAATGTATGCAATTTGTAATGTGAATCCTAGTGACAGGTTCCTGTTAAAGGGAAACGGTCAGCAGGTTATGTAATCAGCATGAGGTAGCAGCTGAGACACTGAATTCAATGATATGTCACTTTTTTGGCTGTGTGCAGTTGTTCACTTACAATGAAGGTTTTATTCCTCATGGGCTCATGTGCTGGACTACAGCAGCATGTGAGCCATAGTCCGACTCCTACCCCCTTTCTAAGCAGCTCACTATCAATAGACAGTGTACATAGAGAGCCTGGTGTGGGTGGGATTAGCTATCTGAGCTCTGCTACATGCTGCATCTAGAAACTCTGATTGTGTTCCCTTTAAGTGCTGCACTCAGTAAACTAAGTGATACATCACTGAAAGCATGCTCACTTGCCATATATTATTCTATTCTCAGATTAAAAAAAACCTGCTGACACATTCCCTTTAAAGGGAACCTGTCACCAGAAATAATGCTGTTAACCTTCAGATGTGCAGTTAATCTGCAGGTTAACAGCATTATGATGCCGTCCCGTGCCTGCACATAGACAAATGCACTGGGGAGAAAATTATCTTTATTTTCCCTTCCAGCATTCGGTTTCAGTCATGAGGGCGGGAGCGGCGCTGGTTCAGTCACCGATCTTAGTATACAGGACTACGGCTGCTGTAACCACATCCCAACCCTGACTAACAGCTGATCTCAATGTAGAGCCAGTGTCAGTAAGGGCTGGGGTTGCGGTTACAGTGGCCGCTCTGTATACTCAGAGCGGTGACTGAACCAGCACCACCCCGCCCCTTTGACTAAATACCAATTTTCTCCTTGCTGCATTTGGCTACATGCAGGCACCGGACAGCATCATAGAGCTGTTAACCTGCAGATTAACAGTGTTGTTTATGGTGACAGGTTCCCTTTAAGTGCTGTTTAGCCCTAGATTGGGGGTAATTATATAAGATATTTTGATCTACTACTCATTTTGTTAGTGGTCTTCTCCCCAAATTTCTTTTTAATGTGCAGACTTGATTTAGTTAAACTACTATGTTTATTTAATGGGATAAAGCCACCGCCAGACACACAAGCAGCACTTTTCCCAGTAGAAACCGCCCTGATTTTTGCTGGATATCAGCAGATCCTATTTTTCTATTGTGTATGGCCAACTTTCTAATTCCTCTATATTTTGGGTTTGATACAAAAAAAAGCATCATTAAAATGCAAGGAACTTTTTTTTTTTATGAAAACCAGCTGATATTGTAGACAAATTTGTGTGAAATAGGAAATGTATCCATTTATAAAACCATAGAAATACATATAGCTACAGAACTACCACAAAACTACTTATTACCTTTCCAAAAACATTAACACACACCCATACTTATATTGTCATCTCCCATAGCAGGATAGATAAGTCTGATTACACCAGAAGATCCACTTAGAAGTTCAAAGTTTAACCGCTGGAAGAAAAAAACTATCTGTTCATATGATTATTATTGGATTTAGCCTGTCATAATGTGAGCTCCGTTTACCACAGCCATCAATTTCAAGCTTACACTGAGTGGTTCCCATTGATTATTTAATACACTCTCTAAACTCATCCTGTAGTTTAAAATGTGATGTGTCCAATCTCATCGTGGCTGCATGCAATGCTCGTTGTGGCATTCCATTAAGGGAGCCAAGGTTTAGTGGTGTACGTGTGCTCCTGTGAGCACTGAGCATAGATCTGTTTAAGGACACAATACTTAATATTTCTAGCTGTTTCTTTGAATATCCTTATTATTTTTAGCATTCTTAAAAAAAATTCAGTTCACTTTGCCAACAAAGTAATAAACATCCATTGTGAATGGCTTAAAGGAAATCTGTCAGTAGTTTTTTGCTGTGGCAGCATGAAGTAGGGGCTGAGACACAGATTTCAGTGATGTTTCACTTATTAGGCTGGGTGCTGTTGTTTCAATGCAATGAGTGTTTTATTAGCAGGATATTATCATTGCCAGACTAGCTGCCTACTTCTGTGCTGATCCAGCCACACCCCCCACACTGATTAGCAGCTCACAGTCACTATACAATGTACACAGAAAGATGCTATCCAGCGATGGGGGCGGGGTTAGCTTTATGAACATTGCTGCATGCTACATCTAAAAACTCTGATTGTACCACGACTGCTGCAGCCAGTAAACTTAGTGATATATCTTTGGAATCAGGGTCTCTTTTCCCAGATTATGCTGCTCTCAGATGAGATAGCAAAAACCTTGCTGACAGCTTCCCTTTAAATTTGTCAGTTTGACACATGTCGTAATTGCCTATCCAGTCATACTAAACTGCTCAAAAAACTAAAGGGAACACTTAAACAACAGAATATAACTCCGAGTAATTCAAACTTCTGTGAAATGAAACTGTCCACTTAGGAAGCAACACTGATTGACAATCACTTTCACATGCTGTTGTGCACAACCAACATTCAAAAGTGACCAAAATATCATCCAGAAAGCATTGGTACTGAGTTGTGGTCTGTGGTCCCCACCTTCAGAACCACTCCTTTATTGAGGGTGTCTTGATAATTGCCAATAATTTCCATCTGTTGTCTATTCCATTTGCACAACAGCATGTGAAATTGATTGTCAATCATTGTTGCTTCCTAAGTGGACAGTTTGATTTCACAGAAGTTTGATTTACTTGGAGTTATATTCTGTTGTTTAAGTGTTCCCTTAATTTTTTTTGAGCAGTGTAGTATAATTAGGAGTAAAGATTATAGAATTTCGGTAATTTCAAAACATATTGGGGAGAATTTATTATCCCTCTATGCTAGTTTTCTGGTGTCAAAAATATGCAAAATTTAATGTACATTTTAGAGTTATATCCGCAAATATTTTGCAAATTTTTTCAATAGTCCCTTTTCTAAAAAGTGGGCTTGGCAAAAGGGGTCATGATCAACAACCAAACATCAAATTTTTTAGTTATTTTCTTACTCACTCATATAACGCCACTATTTCTGCAGTGCTTTACAGACATCATCATCGCTGCCCTATTGATATCTTTGGCACACACCTACTACAGGGGGCATTTGGTTCAAGACTGATGTATGACAAAACAGTCTTGATACATTTCTGTTGACTTAATATCCATGTGAAATGTAGAATTTTTAGACTTTGGGTTGTTTCTAAAGAATTGGTGACTACATTTTCCAAAATTAATATTGGAAAAGTGCATCATTGGTGTTTAAGAAATGTAGTCCCTCTTGCAACTAGAGAAGAGGGGTGAATTGATGGTGACCACTGTGTCGATTGGATATATGAATATATTTGTGTTTAATGATCTTTACCCTAATCCTATAGGGGTAAAGGGGGCTTTACACATAGCGATATCGCTAGCAATATCGCTAAAGCGTCATCGATTTTGTGACGCAGCAGCAATATTGCTAGCGATATCGCTACATGTGATACTTACCTCCGACCGGCTCCTCCGCTGGTTATCGGTGATCGCGCGAGATCGGCCTGGTCTATTTCTCGGCGGCGGCTTCCTGCTGGCGCCGGCGAGCGACGCGTGGACCCGGGCGGGAGGACGTCTTCATCATCACGTCTGACAGGTAAGTAACGACCGCTGCTGCGTCGCTGCTCAGATCTGCCTGTTTGGCAGCTCACTAGCGACCATTTAGCGATGCACCAGCGATCCTGACTGGGTCATATCGTGGTCGGGATCGCTGGTGCATCGCTAAATGTAAAGGGGCCCTTAGGGCTGGCGGAACTCACCAAATTATAAAATAATAGTAGGTGCGTTCGCAGCCCAGGGTCCACCGTGCAGAGGTGATACACTGCTGCTAGATAATGGCGGACGCTCAATATGGCGGTATAATGGCGGAACACAAGTGGGTTAAACGTCATCCAGTGTACACAGGGTGAACTCTGTTGCTTCACAGAGCCGCTGAACCGCTAAACACAAATACCGAGCCTGTTCAAGCTCACAGAGCTTGGGGAGATGAACGCTCAGTATATGGTCACAGGACTCGGGCCCAAGGACACAAGGCCAGCGTCCCTCTAAACCTACTGAGCGTGTGGCGTCGCAACCACGAACGCGTCTAACTGAGGCTGACTGCAGCAGAGCGACAGTGACTGCCGCAGTACGATAGTGCCCTATAGTAGGCGACACCATCTGATGCTAGTGCTGTGGACTGATGTGCACTGTGGCCTATAGCTTAGCCACTGACTGGCACTGACTCTAATACTGATACCCTAACCACATGCATAATATCCAAGGGAGGGGAATCTTAATAAGTCATTCACCAGGTACAAGCATCCGTCATCATCCACACATATAGCAACTAGAGTCTATACTAGTGCATGGCCGAGCGGCCATGCAAGTCTTTTATAGCCGAGACCTTCTGGAACCTTCCAGATCCCTCTGATGGACCAATCAGAACTGGAGAAGGACCTGAGCATGTGACTCCCGATCCCCAATGGGGAATCATCCCATGAGCATGCTCAGTGGAGCAACGGAAGGACTTAGATTCTGGAGTCTTTTGCTGCTGGCCAGGGTGCATTGTCATACCTGAACCAGAGGTGGCAGCAGCAACCGATCCCTCGCTGCTGGTCTGGGCAGAACGCCGGGACCGACAAGACTGCTGAGCAGGCTCAACTGCAGGCGAAGGAGAATGGGAGACCACCGACTGCAAGGCTCTGGATTCCTGCTGTGCAGTGGCAGGAACCCGACGCCTAACATTACCCCCCCTCCAAGGGCCCCCTCCCCTCTGAGCCTTGCTACGCTCAAATGCCGTGATAAGGAGTGGAGCATGGATGTTTTCCACTGGCTCCCAGGTCCGAGCCTCTGGACCATGACCCTTCCAGTCCACCAAATAAAACTTTTTACCATGCACCACCCTGCGTCCCACAATGGCATTTACCTTAAACTCATCCGAAGACAGGTCTGATGTCCCAGCAGATGACTCGGAGAACCGGGACATGTGAACAGGTTTAAGGAGGGACACATGGAAGGCGTCAGAGATAGCCAAGTGTGGAGGAAGAGCCAAACGATAGACCACAGAGCTGATCCACTTGAGGACTTTGAAGGGACCAATGTAACGAGGAGTAAACTTAGTGGACTCGACTCGCAGCCTGATGTTACGGGCGGAGAGCCACACTAAGTCGCCAGGGGAGAAAGTTGGAGCAGGACGCCAAAGTGCGTCCATGGAGGACCTCATTCTCTCCTTAGAGGCCCGAATGGCATCCTGGGTGTGCTCCCAAATATCACGTGCCTCCACCGCCCAGTCTGCCACCCTAGAGTCAGTGGATGACATGGACATAGGCACAGGGACACGAGAATGTTGGCCGTAGTTAAGGAGGAATGGCGTCTGGCCAGTGGAATCGGCCACCATGTTGTTCAAGGTGAACTCTGTCCATGGCAACAAAGATGCCCAGTCATCCTGCCTGGCCGAGACAAAATGTCGGAGATATGTGACCAGGGTTTGGTTGGCCCTCTCTACCAACCCGTTCATCTCGGGATGATAGGCCGAGGAGAGATTCAGTTCAATACTGAGCAAGCAACAGAGCTTTCTCCAGAAATGAGACGCAAACTGGGGACACCGGTCACTGACAATCTTGTCAGGCATGCCTTATAAGTGGAAAACATGTTTGATGAACAGCACTGCTAAACCCCATGCAGAAGGTAGCCGAGAGAGAGGCACCAAGTGCACCATTTTAGAAAAATGGTCGGTGACTACTAGTGTTGAGCGATACCTTCCGATATCGGGAAATATCGGATCAGATTGGATTGGACCGATACCCAAAAAGTATCAGATATCGCCAATTCCGATACCGGAAACAAATGCAAGTCAATGGGACAGAAATATCGGAATTAAAATAAACCCTTTCTTTCCTTGTAGGTTAATTCTACATGAAGGAAAACAACTAAGAATAATGTAGAATGTATTGGGGGAGGTGGAGGAGACATTAAAGGCATAGAGGTTTAGCCCAATCAAATGTAATAGCAGAAATTAATTTTTCTTTTATGACGTTCGGCGTTACAAAGATATTGACTATGTTAACCTTTTTTATATTTTGTCAGATATGCATGTTTCACTACTTCCATGCTCTTCACCTTCTTTTTTACTTCATCCACACTTTCTCCTTCATGATCCTCAGCTGGAGCAGCATCTTTTTCATCAACTTCTTCTTCACCTTATTCATCTTCTTCTTCTTCACCTTCTTCCTATTATTCTTTTTTTTACATTCTTCATATTCTTCTTATTCAACTATTATTCTTCTTCATATTCTACTTCTTCATCTTCTTCCTATTCTTCTTCATCATATTCTTATTTGTGACAGGCATTCCTGTAGTTGTTACCTATAAAAGTTTGAAGATTACACCTTCAGTTCTGCCTGTCACAAAAGATTTACAACAGGATTTGTCCACGTTCAGTTTGGCCTGCAGCAGCAGGCATTTTCCAGGGGCACCACGAGGAGGAACGGACTCACCCCCATACACTGCTTAGTCTTCTTCTGCTTATAATTTAGATAATATCTTTTGCTCTGATTTTTAGTCTTATGCTTAATGTTCTTCTGCTTTTTGTTCTTCTGCTTTTTATTCTTCTGCTTCTTGGTCTTCTGCTTCTTGGTTGTCTTCATGTTCTTTGTCCTCTTGGTCATCTTCTTCACGGTCATCTTTTTGGTCTTCTTTGGGGTGGTCTTCAGGGTCGTTGTCTTCAGGGTTGTTGTCTTCAGGGTCATCATCTTTGGGGTCGTCGTCTCCTTCGGGGTGGTCTTCAGGGTCGTCGTCTTCAGGGTCGTCATCAGGGAGATCCAGACTGATTACCAAAAACCATTTCAAAAAGCTTGAACTTGGAAATGTAGCAGAAGGTACAAGAAGGCTGAGGAACTGCCAAGAACCGGCTGACGGTACTGGAACCCGGATGAGTAGCAGAAGGAACAAGAGTCAATGGCACTACCGAGGACCAGCTGATGGTACTGGAACCCGGTTACTAAGCAGCCCACATAGGAAGCACCTAAACTGCAGGCACCATAGAGTCGGCTAACCCGACCGCAACACGACAGGACAAAGTTTTGGAGGCAAAGTGACGTTGACACTACACGGAAACAACTGGCGTGCTGGAACCAGGCTGGGCAGGAGGGAGTACCCATGCCAAAGACACTGCCGGGAACCAGCTGGCGGTGCTGGAACCCAGGGTAAATACTACAAACAGAGTGGAGACAGAGGCCTAATTGGAGCAAGTTTAATATCTGATGTTGTGTGAATGTGGAGGGAGCAGGAGATATTGCCGGACACACAGCAGGGGAGCAGCTGACATTAGTGAACTCCACTCACACAGGAACTAGTGTTTTTCTGTGCAGACGGCACTTCGGAGCAGCAACTGGCAGTGTTGGAGCCCAGGGATTACAGTTCAGGTGATAGAAACATGAACACAACAAGAGACCTGGATACTGTTGCCAACCAATTATTTAATCTGGAAGAGGATGGCAAATTCCAGCGAGATCCAGGCCATGTTCATTTTCAGAAAAGTAAGCCGGTCAACGTTATCGGAGGATAGTCGCATGCGACGGTCTGTTAGTACACCACCTGCGGCACTAAAGACGCGTTCCGATAATAAACTAGCAGCAGGGCAAGCCAGCACCTCCAATGCATACTGGCTAAGCTCTGGCCATGTATCCAGCTTAGAGACCCAAAGCTTGAAGGGGGAAGAGCCATCTGGGAGTACACTGAGAGGGCAAGACATGTAGTCTGTCACCATCTGATGGAATCGTTGCCTCCTGCTGACTGGAGCCGTCTGTGATGGTTTAGACATTTGTGGCGGGGACACAAAACTTTGCCACATTTGGGCCATACTGGTCTTGCCTTGTGCTGAGGCGCTGCTTCTGCTCCCTCTTTGTGCAGAGCTTCCTCCACTGCCTCGATGCACAGAGCTGCTTTGTAAAGCACTAGCAGCACTGCTCTCGGGTGGAATGGAGAACATGATGGAATGCACAAGTGTGTCTTGGTACTCCCGCATTTTACGCTCCCGGTTCAACGGTGTTATGAGGCTTTGTAAGTTGTCCCAGTAGCGAGGATCTAGGAGGGTGTACACCCAATCAGCCGTGTTGAGAATGTGGGCGATGCGGCGGTCGTTTCTCAGGCACTGCAGCATGAAATCAACCATGTGCTGCAGACTCCCAACTGGCCAAGAAACACTGTCCCCTGCTTGTGTTGTCATCTCTGCCTGCTCTGCATCACCTCACCCTCGCTCTACATACTGACTACTAGAGCATTGTGTACCTCCCTCCTCTGGAGAGATGTCTTCCTCCTCCATTAACTCCTCCTCATCCTCCTCACAAAGTGTCCCCTGCCTAGGCCTTTGTGAGGAACCACGTTGCGCAGACTGTCCAGAAGCAGATGGCATTTGTGACTCCTCATCCTCCACCTCTTCCACAACCTCCTCCCGTAGTGCTTGCAGTGTTTTTTCAAGCAGGCAGATAAGGGGGACAGTCATGCTGACTAGTGCATCATCTTCACTCGACATCCGCGTGGAATCATCGAAGGCATGCAAAACGTGGCAGATGTCCTTCATAGAGGCCCACTCAGTGGTGGTGAAATGTGAATGGCGTGCAGTACGACTTGTTTGCGCCTGATGCAGCTGGTACTCCATTACTGCTGCCTGCTGCTCACACAACCGCTCCAACATATGTAACTTTGAATTCCACCTGGTGGGTACGTCACATATGATACGATGTTCCGGAAGGCGGAATCAGCGCTGCAATGTGCGATCTTGCCATGCTGGAACGCCACAAGTGAGCGCACTCTATGCGGACCTTGTGCAGCAGTGCATCAAGATCCGGATAGTCCCTCAAAAAACTCTGCACGACCAAGTTGAGCACATGTGCCAGACATGGGATGTGAGTGAGTTTGCCTAGGCCCAGAGCTGCCACCAGATTTCGGCCGATGTCACACACTACCAAGCCTGGCTGGAGATTCGCTGGCACAAACCACACGTTGCTCTCCTGCTTGATGGCATTCCAGAGCTCCTGCACTGTGTGGCTTCGATTCCCCAAAGAAATTAATTTCAGTGCTGTCTGTTGACGTTTGGCCATGGCTGTGCTCATATCGGTCGTAACAGGTAAGCGTTCACGGGTCCATGTGGAGGTAAACCGTGACAGCTCCTGCAGTGCTGATTCAGAGGAACTGGAGTATGAGGAGGAGTCAATGTGTACAGACTGGATTCCTGCAATCCTTGGAGTTGGCAGAACACGTACAGTGCCACTCTCAAGATCTGTACCCAGCTCCACAACATTTACCCAATGGGCAGTGAGGGAAAGGTATCGTCCCTGTCCATGGTTACTGGTCCACGCATCGGTGGTCAGGTGGACCTTGCTACTGACGGCGTTTAGTAGCGCATGTTTAATTTTTCCCTCCACATGCTTTTGCAGGGCAGGGACGGCTTGCCTGCTGAAATAAAAGCGGCTGGGCACGTTGTATTGTGGGGCTGCCAATGCCATGAAGTTATGAAGTTATGGAAGATATCAGTTTCCACCAGCCTGAATGAGAGCATTTCAAGGGACAGTAGTTTTGCAATGCCAGCATTCAGAGCCTGTGCTCGGGGATGGTTTGCCGAGTATGGCCGCCTTTTCTCCCATGCCTGTGCTACCTATGGCTATAGAGTGGCCTGGGAGTGTGAGGATGACAGGGAACGTGGTGCTTTGGGTGAAATTACACTGGGTCTCTGTACAACAGTACCAGAGGTTCTTCCATGGTGATCCTGTGAGGAAGCCGAACCAGCTGTGTGTGAGCTGGAGGAAGAGGTTACAACACGAGCTGAAGAGGTGGTAGGTGGTGCTGTAGGTTGGCCTACGTCTTCAGTGTGTCTTTGTAACTCCACCACATGCTTGGTCCGCACATGTTTCCACATATTTGTGGTATTCGGGTTGCTGACACTTTTCCCTCTTTTGACTTTCTGATTACACAGCTTGCATTTGACAAAGCAAATGTCATCTGCAACTGTGTCAAAAAAGGACCACGCACTGCAAGTCCTGGGAGCGCCCGTTTTGGGTTTTGGAAGAGGAATGCTACTAATGGGTGCCGAAGTGGAGGCTACAGGCAACCAAGTCTGCCCCCTCCCTCTCCCTCCTGCTTTGGCCATTTGGGGAATCTCTTCCTCAGAGCTGCTCCCACCACCTTCCTGTTCCTCACGCCATGAAGGGTCAAGGACCTCATCATCTACACTCCCCTCTTCAAACACCTGCTTCTCCTGGGTAGTCTCGCCAGCACAGTACACACCAGAAAGTGGCACCTGAGTCTCATCATCTGATACGTACAGAGGTGTGCTGACCATAGGCACTGGCCTACCCGCCTCTTCAGATTCAGAGAGACAAAGCTGTTGCGCATCACTGCATACTCCCTCTTCTTCACATTCTAGAATGCTGCTTGGCTGGCCCCCTCTTTCCAAGCCAAGAGATTCAGAGAACAGAAGTAGAGATGGCTCCTGTCCAGGGCTCTCTGACTGCCTGGGCAATTTGGCAGGTGGTGAAGAGACAGATGGCTGCTCTTCAGTGCTCTGGACCTGAGAGGATGTGGAAGTAATTGAAGTTGTGCGTTAGCTGCCATCCATCCGAACACAGCTTCAATTTGTTCGTCCCGCAGCAGTGGGGTACGGCGAGCTCCTACAAAGCTGCGCATAAAGGACTGTTCCCTGGGAAAACTGGGGGATGCTGAGTCACTGGTGCCCGCAGCAGGCACAGAATCTCCACGTCCTCTCCCTGCTGAAACTCCACGCCCACGACCACATGCCTTTCTCCCTGCCTTCGTCATCTTGGTAGACTGATAAAGATAGGCAGAAAAGTACTAAAGGTTTAGTGTGCTTATTCCTGAACAGCTGCTAACAGGTATAAGAAACACTAATTTTATAAAGTGTGGACTACACTTTAATATGAGCTAATGTGGCCTACACAACTGTAAAGTGGAGTGTTTGGTGAACTTTTTTAACGTGGTTTTTTCACAAAAAAAAGGATGTGACCAAAGATGTAAAAGCGATAGTATCACAAACTTTTTGTAGCTATTACAATGCAGGAAGGTAACCTACAATGCAATAGATGAGGCTACAAAAAATAGGCTAATACTAATCTGGCTGGGGCTGCAGGGCACAAGCCAGCAGAAAGGCTCCTCTATCTACTCCTATATTGTGTTTGCAACCAATCTAGCTGGATACGGATGGAAGCACACTAATAGGAGAAAATCAGGAAAAATAAGCAGCACTACAGCAAAAAAGGACAATGTATGAGGCAGTGACACACGCTGAGCGGACTACAAACAGAGGTGGCTGCAGAACACACTACAGCGTGAGCTGCACTCACACACACAGACCTTGCAGACAGCTGTGAACAGCGCTGCAAGGCAAAAGAAAGAGACAGAGGTTGATAAAGTAGCCTGGGTAAAGCACTATATAGAAAATCGCTATCTCTAACTGTCCCTTAGAGTCTGAACAGCAGCGTCCTGTCCCTAACTGAATTCACAGCAGAGTGAACCCAAAATGGCGGCGGCGACTTTTATAATGCATCATGACATCATTTCAGCACCCAATCACAGCCATGCCATTACTTAACATGCCTACATGCCTAACAGGATTTGCCCACACTTCTTAGGATTCCTCATTGGCTGAATCAAATCAAACTGGCTCATAGCATTATGGGAACTTCCGATTCCGTTATTCGATATGCAAAAAGTATCGAAACTCAGTATCGGAATTCCGATACCGCGAATATCGGCCGATAGCCAATATTTCCAGTATCGTAATGCTCAACACTAGTGACGACCCAAATAACTGTACTGCCACTGGACTTCGGTAGACCCACCACAAAGTCCATGCCAACCATCTCCCAGGGCCTGTCCGCCACCGGTAAGGGGTATCGTAACCCAGCAGGTCGTTGCCGGGAAGGCTTATTCTTGGAGCAAGAGACGGACGCCTGTATGTAGTCTTTGACGTCATGAGCCATATGTGGCCACCAGTACATCCTTGCCAGAAGCTCAACTGTCCGCTTGGTACCAAAGTGTTCACCCACCCTGACCTCCGGATGCAAACGGGCAGGGACAAAAGTCTTGCCCTGGGGTACAGACTCAACAGCGACCGGAGCCACTGTCCTCAGACTCTCCGATGGTATGATTAACCATGGCTCCTCCTCCTCCACTGATACCACGGAGCGAGAGAGCGCATCGGCTCAGACAGTCTTCTCACCGGAAAGGAAATGTAGGGTGAAGTGGAACCGAGAGAAGAAGAGAGACCATCGAGCTTGGAGAGAATTTAACTGCTGAGCGGTTTGGAGATAGACTAAATTTTTGTGGTCAGTGTAAACTTGGAAGGGATAGCGAGCTCCCTCCAGGAGGTGTCTCCTTTCAGAAAAGGCCAATTTCATGGCTAGCAGCTCCCTGTCCCCAAAGGAATAGTTCCTCTCCGCCGGTGAGAAGGTCTTGGAAAAGAAGAAACAAGGATGCTTCCGACCTTGAACATCCTTTTGGAACAGGACGGCTCCAGCACCGATGGACGAGGCATCCACCTCTAAAATAAACGGCTTATCTACATTGGGGCGATGTAAAATGGGAGCACTAGTGAAGTGAGACTTGATGGAGAGGAAGGCCTTAGATACCTCCTCAGACCACAATTTAGGATTCGCTCCCTTCTTGGTGAGGGCAACCAAGGGAGCTACCAAAGTCGAGAAGTGCGTGATGAATTGGCGGTAATAGTTAATAAATCCCATAAAGCACTGCACCGCTTTAAGGGAGTGAGGTTCCTGCCAATCCATTACCGTCTGCAGTTTGGCAGGATCCAAGGCCAACCCTTGGGTGGAGATGATATAGCCCAGGAAAGGAAACGACTCCTGCTCAAACACGCACTACTCCAACTTGGCATATAGGACGTTTGCCCGTAGGAGATCAAAGACTTTGCAAACCTCTCTCCGGTGGGACTCCAAATCTGGAGAAAAGATGAGACTATCATCCAGATAGACCACCACCGAAGAGGAAAGCATATCTCGAAAGACATTGTTTACAAAGTCTTGAAAGACGACCGGGGCATTACATAGGCCAAAGGGCATGACCAGATACTCATAATGTCCATCCCTGGTATTAAAAGCCGTCTTCCACTCGTCTCCCTCACGTATGCGTATCAGGTTGTAGGCTCCCCGCAGATCGAGTTTGGTAAATACTCTTGCTCCCTGCAACCTTTCAAACAGCTCCAATATCAGGGGCAGAGGGTACTTATTCTTAACGGTGATGGCGTTAAGACCCCTGTAATCGATGCAAGGCCGCAATTCACCGCTCTTCTTCTGCACAAAGAAGAATCCCGCCCCTGCTGGTGACACTGACTTCCTAATAAATCCCCTGGCCAGATTCTCCTTGATGTATTGTGACATAGCCTCCATCTCTGTGAGAGACAGGGGATATACACGACCCCGGGGAGGCTCTGTACCAGGCAAGAGGTCAATAGGACAGTCGTAGGAGCGAAGAGAGATCTGCGGGAGCCGTAGTGGCGGCAACCTGAACGCAGTTGCTCAGACATCTAACCTCACAGGACTTACTCCAACTAAGAATTTTCCCTGAGGACCACTCAATATGGGGAGAATGGCAACGCAACCAGGGAACTCCTAGGAGAACCTGATCGATACCCTCAGGCATAATAAGGAGGGACACTGTCTCATGATGGGATGGAGACAGAGAGAGTTTTAATGGAGCAGTCTGATGGGTAATCTGCGAGGGTAATGTCGAGCCATTCACCAGTCTGATGGTGACCGGCTGAGGTAGCATAACCAAGGGTATTGCATGCTAAAGAGCGAAGGCTGAGGACATAAAATTACCCTCCGCTCCAGAATCTACGCAAACCTCCTCCGCCAGAGTGGAGGAGCCGAACTCCAGCACCCCCTTGAAGGTTAGCTTGGAGGAAAATGGTGTGGTGTCTGGTAGCCCTCCTGCTGTTGCCACTAGAGGCGGGCGTTTCTCTGCGCGCTGTGGGCACCTATTGGCAAAGTCACCAGACTGTCGGCAGTGAGCGCGAGCCATGGAGGTTCGAGCTGGGCAGAATTTAGAGCCCGTATGAGGCACCTCCATAACCACCGACGATTCAGACGCTCGATCGGATGGCTCCAGAGGTTTAGAGAAAGTTGGAGCCAACCTAAACCTCTGTCTGGACTGGGAGCGCTCCAATCTTCGCTCTAAGAAGCGGAGATTTATACGGGTGGAGATGGTAATGAGCTCCTCCATAGTGTTGGGAACCTCCCGAATGGCCAGAGCGTCCTTAACATGGTCAGCCAAACCCCTCCAAAAGATTGGTATGAGGGTCTTATCTGACCGTTCCAACTCGGAAGCCAGTGTCCGAAAACGAATGGCATATTGGTTGACCGGGGATGAACCCTGTGTCAGAGCCAACTGCTGGAGCGCGGTATCGTGTGTGACCCGTGGTCCCAGAAAGACCTGCCTCAGAGAGCCTAGGTACTGAGTGGCTCTCTGAACCGTGGGGTCACCACGCTCCCACAGTTGGGTGGCCCACTCCAGAGCCCTGCCAGCCAGAAGGGAGACAATGAATCCGACCTTAGCCCGCTCAGAAGGAAATCGCACGGCCAGCAGCTCTAGCTGAATAGCACACTGACTCACGAATCTCCTTCAGGAGGCACTATCGCCCGAGAACTTCTCGGGCAGTGGGAAGTGGGATAACATCGGTGCAGGGATGGAAGTGGGAACACGGGAGACAGCCTCTGCGGTTACCTGAGCAGCGGCCGCAGTAACATTCGCATCTGTGGTTGAACGCTCGAGAGCCGCCAACCTGCCCCCCAGCTGCCGAATGTGCTGCAGTAGCTGCTGTTTATCCTCCATTACTAGCCAGACCCTGGCGCTAGTATAATGTTAGGCCTGGCGGAACACACCAAATTCTAAAATAAGAGTAGATGCGTTCACAGCCCAGGGTCCACCGCGCAGAGGTGTTACACTGCTGCTAGATAATGGTGGACGCTCAATATGGCGGTATAATGGCGGAACACACGCGGGTTAAATGTCACCCGGTGTGCACAGGGCGAACTCTGTTGCTTCACAGAGCCGCCGAACTGCTAAACACAAATACCGAGCCTGTTCAAGCTCACAGAGCTTGGGGAGATGAACGCTCAGTATATGGTCACAGGACTCGGGCCCAAGGACACAAGGCCAGCATCCCTCTAGACCTACTGAGCGTGCAGAGTCGCAACCATGAACACCGCTAACTGAGGCTGACTGCAGTGGAGTGACAGTGACTGCCGCGGTACGATAGTGCCCTATAGTAGGCGACACCATCGGATGCTAGTGCTGTGGACTGATGTGCACTGTGGCCTATAGCTTAGCCACTGACTGGCGCTGACTCTAATACTGATACCCTAACCACAAGTGTAATATCCAAGGGAGGGGAATCTTAGGCTGGTTTCACACTTGCGTTTTTTTGCGCTGTTTTTTAGCGCAAAAAAAGCATGCTTTTTTCCCCTAACTTTTACATGGGTGCGCATAGGTGCGCATACACATGCGTTTGTACGCATTTGTATGCGCATGCGTTTTTTTGTAGTGTGCACTCGGGCGCACAAAATGCATCCTGTTGCATTTTTTGTGCGTCCGACTTGCCCCAAAAAAAGCATGCGCATGCAATGCGGTTTTTTACAGCAAAACACCCATTATAGTCTATGGGTGCGCATACGTGCACATTGTAATGCGCACACATGCGCAAAAAAAGCATGCTTTTTTAAAAAAAACGCACCAAAACCCGCAAAAAACACACACAAACGCATGATGCGTTTTTTTCATGCGTTTGTGTGCGCAAAAAACGCACCGCAAAAAAACGCAAGTGTGAAAGTAGCCTTAATAAGTCATTTACCAGGTACAAGCATCCATCATCATCCACACATATAGCAACTAGAGTCTATACTAGCGCATGGCCAAGTGGCCATGCGAGTCTTTTATAGCCGAGACCTTTCGGAACCTTCCAGATCCCTCTGATGGACCAATCAGAACTGGAGAAGGACCTGAGCATGAGACTCCCGATCCCCAATGGGGAATCGTCCCAAGAGAATGCTCAGTAGAGCGACGGAAGGACTTAGATTCTGGAGTCTTTTGCTGCTGGCCAGGGTGCATTGTCATACCTGAACCAGAGGTGGCAGCAGCAACCAATCCCACGCTGCTGGTCTGGGCAGAGCGCCGGGACCGACGAGACTGCTGAGCAGGCTCCACTGCGGCCGAAGGAGAATGGAACCAGACGCCTAACATTGGGTATGTGCCCACGATCAGGAATAGCAGTCCTTTGGATGAAGCTTCCCTGTGCTGCGTCCAAACCACTGTGCTCTACGATACAAGCACAGTGGATGGGATTTATAGAAATCCCATGTCCACTGTGCTTCTATTTGAGGCTGCGTAAACTCACCCACAGTGCGGGTCTATGAGCTGAAGCATGTCAATTTCTGTTGCGGAGACGCTAGTCTCCGCAACAGAAATTTCAACAATGGAATGTATTGGATGCGGTAAATCCTAACTGCGTTATTGAATGCAGCGTTTTGGACTCAGTGAAAATACACTGCGTCTAAAACGCTACTATTTCATGATCGTGGGCACATACCCTACACATCTCATCCATATTGTGACTATTAATAAATACCATATGAAAACAGAAACATTTCAAAGATATAGATTATGAAATTTGTATGGCTCTAAAAATAACACCAATATTTTTGTGACATATAACAAAACACAGGAGAAATTATACATATTTCCATAACTATCGAAATAGAAATCGTGTTACATGAGCGTCGCTTTCGAATCTGCCTGCTGTACGTAAAATGAAATCATTTTTAGCACCAAGAAATACATTTCACGGAAAAGTCAACTTCAATTAATCTGTGATTTTATATTTATTAGTAGCTGTATTTTCAAGTTGTTGTTGTACGCACTTTACAGCTACCTTCAAATAATCCCTAGGTCTCGTTCTCATCTGATGAGCTTAGAAAGAACACAGTTTGACGTGGAGCAGCAGTGTTCTCAACATGGTCTAGCCTATTAAATGAAAGGCTAGCCTGCTGGGCCAATCAGTAAAAACTTGGATGGAAATCAAACTCTTGTCTAGGCTAAAAATCCCAACCTTGAATCTGCAATCTGTCAGTTAAATCAAGTGTGCTGCACAGTGGGTTAACGCAGAGGGGAACAGGCCTTAGAGCTGCTCCTGCTGAATCTTTATAGCTGGTGGTAGAAAGTAAGGTTTAGCCGAGATACTTTATGAATCTCTTTTGCTAGTTTGAGAATTCTCTGGCTAAAGGGATTCTGTAGGGAAAGGTACAGGAAATTAGAAAGCCAGGGCAAAATATTAAAGATACAATGGGCATCAGCAGGAGGCTGGCACTGCATGCTTCGTAGGCTTGTTATAGTCACTATTGGAGGCTGGCTTTGATGCAAATACAATTGTGTTTGACTATTTTTCATTTTTTTGGGGGGTATTTTGTTGTTTTTTTTTTTTTTAAAGCAAAATTCATTTCTGTAAAGTACAATTTATTTTGTCATGCATGCAAAAATAATTACATTCCACTGGGTTAGTGTTCAGTGGTGCGAAGGGAAGACTTAGGCCATGTGCCCACCATGAGTTTTTGATGCTGCATAACCAGCAAAGTGGATGAGATTCGAAGAAATCTCCTGCCCTCCGTGATTCGTAAACTGACCTGCGGTGCAGGTTTCATATCAGCAACATTTCAGTTTCTCTTGAGATATAGGTTTCAGGGCCGATTTTACCCAGACTTCCATTAGATGCAGAAAATCCACAGGTAAAAACCGCATATGCGTTTTTAGTGCGTTTCCGCAACAGAAACTCATGTAATCCGCACATTACGGTATCGGTAAAGTTTTGTCAAATCCAAATACCAGGAAGTGTCAAAAACAAAGCAGCTTTATTCATCACATGACATACCAACAAGAGACAAAAATGCAAATAAACAAAACGCACTCAAAAAGGCAATGAAGGAATGCAAGTAACCTAATGTACATAATAGGTGCAGAAATTCTGCAACATCAAAAACTCACCAAAAGCTCATCATGGGAACGAGTGGATTTTGCATATCTATGGCCACCATATTCATATGACGCCCTATCAAGCTCCTTTTGTATTATTTTTTCTTTAATTGGAACCCAAAAAGGTGTGATCCAAGAATGATGTAAGGCCAGTTTAACCATGAAGACCTGAATGTTACAAATGAGACTGAAAAATATAATAAATTATTTCACCTTTTGCAGGGAATTTGCCTTTCATGCTGGAAGTTTGAGAAACTAAGATGTGTCGCCACCCATATTTCCCCTTGCGAAGTAGTGATCTTTTCATGTCAACGTATTAATGATGATTAATACAGAAGGGACCATAGGAACCTTTTATCCGCAGGTTAGAAGTTAGGACCCACCAATCACACATTACTGAATTATCCTATTCTCCAGAAACATTTTTTAAGGATACCCCAGGATGTTTTTTTTTATATCTTATATTATATATACTCTCATAAAAGATCAATTAACAGCAATAAAAACAAATGTGAATACCAATATACAGTAGTGAACTTCTATAGTACATAAAAAGACCAGTTATATTTTATCCCTTTACCCCTAGGATGATATATGTCTTCAGTGGATGAAAGAAATGACCTTTGTTGCTCACATTTATCTTTACTTGTTCAAAAACTTTATGATCTCAATGACTGAAAAATAGCATGTTAGCAGCTTGTATATACGAGCAACTATATTACAAAGTGACCTTCAAAAAGATGCCCATCAGATTGATAGTTTGGGTCATGCGGGCTCTAACTGATCATCACAGAGGAGAAAACAAGACCCCATCATAAGAGCTCAATAATTGCCGGATGAACGACTGCTGAGACTTATTTCTGAAGGTGATCTCACTCAAAGTGTGATATTGTTACCCGCTGTGTTCTCTTTTCTAAATGTACATTGTGCAATGGTCCAATGAGTTCTTATAAATTAAAAGAGGAGTTATCTTATATTCTTCTACCGCTCATGAATTAACAAACAGTCCAAATCAGGAGCTGCTTAATATTCAGAAAAAAAAAGATTGGTAAAAGGAAGATATGGTTTGGAACCAATTTAAAATGAAATCACTTTCCCATAATTGTATTATTATTATTATTATTATTATTATTATTATTATTATTAACCTAATATTTTTATTAACAGGTTGATATTGCACATAAGCAGACGCAGGTAGTGGTGGTGATTTACCTTAATTGCCATATTACACTTGTACTCGCAAGCCGAAACAATAGCAATTCCAGGTTCAGCATGGCAATCGGTATTAAACCACTAAATAAGGTTTAGCAGCAGCCTTAAGGCCCCGTCACACTAAGCGACTCACCAGCGATCCCGACACCGATATGAAGGTGTCAGGATCGCTGGTAAGTCGCTATGTGATCGCTGGTGAGCCGTCACACAGACAGCTTCACCAGCGATCAGCACAGCGATGCCGAGCGCCCGGCATCGCTGGCTATCGCTGTAGAAAATAGTATCAAAATAAAAAATATAGTTATTCTCACCTTCCGACGTCCCGTTCAGCCATCCTGCCTCTCTCCATGCTCCGGTCCCAGTGATCCTTTGCACGAATGACCGCGAGATGTCACGGTCTCGCCGGATAACAAAGTCTCACGGTCATTCATGCAAAGGATCACTGGGACCGGAGCGTGGAGAGAGGCGGGATGGCTAAACGGGACATCGGAAGGTGAGAATAACTATATTTTTTATTTTTTTTTATTATTTTTTTTACACCTGATCGCTGGTCTCCCACTGTCACACACAGCGATGCGTGCTGACCAGCGGGAGACCAGCGACCAAAGAAATGTCCAGAGGTTTCTTGCAGCGATCAGCGATACCGGCAGGGGGGCCGCTCGCTGATCGCTGTCACACACAGCGATCTCGCTGGTGAGATCGCTGTTATGTCACAAAAGTTGTGACTCAGCAGCGATCTCGCTACCGAGATTGCTTAGTGAGACGGGGCCTTTAGACAAGTCAGAGTGATTATTCTGATATTAAGACTATTTATGTGTAGGCAAATGAAATACCCTGCCACTGGTTGAATACATCATTAGTAGAGTACAGATAACATGTGTAACTAACTGGCAAAAATAAGTACTGTCCAGTTTTGTCTCCCAGATTTCGACTCCATATATACACCTGAAGAAGCTTGAGAGGTGAAACCCATAGTCAGGCTAAGAATTGCCCAGCTAGATGTACTTTTTATCGCAATCTTTGTGAATTTAATAAAACATAAGAAAATCTTCCTGTGCTTCACTGTGTTGTGCTAAGGCTGGTTTCACATTTGCGTTTTTTAGCGCTGGAAAAAAACGCACATGTGCGCATGCGTTTTTTCCCCTATATTTAACATGGGTGCGCATACCTGCACGCTTGTAAGCGCATGTATGCGATTTTCATGCGCTGCGTTTTTTTGGGGTGTGGTTTGTATTTTCCAGACGCAGCATGTTGCATTTTTTGGCCCTGCAAAAAAGCGCATGCGCACATATGCGCACGTTTTGCGCTAAAAATGGCCATTATAGCCTATGGATGCGCATATGTGCGCACTGGCATGCTCATGTATGCGTTTTTTTGCATATGCGTTTTTTTTTTTAACCATGGAATTTAGGGGTTTGGGTTAGAGTTAGGGTTAGTTAAGGGGGTTTAGGGTTAGGGTTAGGGTCAGGGTCAGGGTTAGGGTTGGGGTTTGGGTCAGGGTTAGGGTTAAGTATGGTTTGGTTAAGGGTTAGGGTCAGGGTTAGGGTCAGGATTAGGGTTAAGTATGGTTTTGTTAAGGGTTAGGGTCAGGGTTAGGGTTAGGGTTAGGGTTAGGGTCAGGGTTAGGGTTAGGGTTAGGGTCAGGGTTAGGGTTAGGGTCAGGGTTAGGGTTAAGTATGGTTTTGTTAAGGATTAGGGTCAGGGTTAGGGTCAGGATTAGGGTTAAGTATGGTTTGGTTAAGGGTTAGGGTCAGGGTTAGGGTTAGGGTTAGGGTCAGGGTTAGGGTTAGGGTTAGGGTCAGGGTTAGGGTTAGGGTCAGGGTTAGGGTTAAGTATGGTTTTGTTAAGGGTTAGGGTCAGGGTTAGGGTTAGGGTTAGGGTCAGGGTTAGGGTCAGGATTAGGGTTAAGTATGGTTTGGTTAAGGGTTAGGGTCAGGGTTAGGGTTAGGGTTAGGGTCAGGGTTAGGGTTAAGTATGGTTTTGTTAAGGGTTAGGGTCAGGGTTAGGGTTAGGGTTAGGGTCAGGGTTAGGGTTAGGGTTAGGGTTAGGGTCAGGGTTAGGGTTAGGGTCAGGGTTAGGGTTAGGGTTAGGGTTAGTTAGGGTTTAGGGTTTGGGTTAGGGTTAAGTATGATTTGGTTAAGGGTTAGGGTCAGGGTTAGGGTTAGGGTTAGGGTCAGGGTTAGGGTTAGGGTCAGGGTTAGGGTTAGTAAAGTCATGGTTTGGGTAGTGTGAGGGGCCACCTAAAAATGTTGGAAAAAAACGCAAACGCGGTAAAAACGCACTAAAAACGCATACAAACGCATAAAAACGCTGCGTTTTTTTCATGCATGCTCATAAAAATGCTTGAAAAAAACGCAGCAGTTGTATGCTTTTGTATGCGTTTTTTCAATGCGTTTTTTTGCGGGAAAAACGCGCTGCAAAAAAAAGCAAGTGTGAAACTAGCCTAACTCTTGGACTGACAACTGATGGAGAAGTGGTGGCTAAACAAATGATTTGATACCTGTCCACCGGGAACCAACAATAGCAGCGCAACCAGTGGAGATTTGCCATACTGCTATTGCCACTTACTGCACAGTGTGGAAGATAAGGATCTTATCTTTTAGACTGTGCACACGTTGCGGATTTTATGCGTTTTTGCCACGTTTTTTTGCCTCAAAAAAGCATACAAAAAGCAACCCATTGAATTCAATGGCATTCCACACATGCTGTGCTAATGCTAAGTATTTTTTCGTGGCATGCTCACTCTTTGTGCGGAATCGTGGGGATTCCACAGACATAGGAATGCATTGATCCGCTTACTTTCCTCATGTGGCTATGCCCACCATGCGCAAAGTGGAAAATGTGTCGATGGTACCCAGGGTCTGGAGGAGAGGAGACTCTCCTCCAGACCCTGGGTACTATATCCCTGTTAAAAAAAGAATTAAAATAAAAAATCATGATATTCTCACCTTCTGGCGGCCCCCGCAGCCTTCCCAGGCCTCAGTGATTCTCCTGGCAACTCCCGTTTCCAGTGATGCCTTGTGACAATGACCTGTGATGACATAGCGGTCTCGCGTGATGCTACATCATCTGGGCTCATTGTCGCAAGGCATCGCTGGGAACGGGAGTTGCCGGGAGCATCGTGAGGCTCGGGAAGGCTGCGGGGGCCGCCAGAAGGTGAGAATATCACGATTTTTTATTTTTTTTTATCATTTTTAACATATCTTTTACTACTGATGCTGCATAGGCAGCCTCAATAGTAAAAAGTTGGTCACACTTGTCAAACACTATGTTTGACAAGTGTGACCAACCTGTCAATCAGTTTTCCAAGTGATGCTACAGATAGCTTGGAAAACGCTAGTTTTCCTAGGGAATTCCGCAGGCGTATCTCCCACGGCAGGGAGTTGCGGAATTGCTGTGGAAATTTCCACGGCAATTCCGCACGTGTACACATAGCCTAAATACTTAGTTTAGATGAAGTCTTGTGTCAGTTTGAGAACTGAAACATTTTTTTACTTTTAATAAATATATAAGGAAAACATTTTTTCTTATTTTTGTTATGTCCAGATTTTGGCTGTTAGAGGCCATAATCTTAGTTTGAAGTTGAGGATCCCATCCATGTTCTTTTCAACCATTTGGAAAAACGTTTTTTTGAGTTTTTCCTTATTTGTTTTTGAGCAGGACTGACTGCAAATTATAGAGAATCATGAAAAAGTAGGCTATGTATATGTAAAGGCTGTAAAGGATGTGGCTGTTTTGCTAACTCCCTATACTCTAATAAAATGCACATTTGATTCTATCCTATTTCCCTTTGTTATCAAGCTCAAAGGCTAAATGGGGACACAGGGCCCATAATAGTATTCATAACTACAAGATATTTACAGCCAGAGGAGGAACATATGGCGGCTAAGCTCCAAAGCAAAACCTGTAACAGATCCTCTCACCTACCATGTGACAATTATAATACAGGTATGTTTTCATAGACCCTTTGATCTTCTTAAACATTAGGGTCTGGGTGCAATTATTAGCTCTGAACCCCCTACAGCTATTGTTAGGTTGTCCTAGTAATATTTTATACATTTAATTTCATGTCAGCACACCACTTTAATATTTAGATGAAAATGTTATTGTAATATAATGCCTAAATTATAACATTGCATGGAAATCCGGAAATAAAGAGCCTCTGAACCACTATTTTGATATGATATTTGAATCTTTTTTTGCAAACCTAATAAACAAAGCCCTCTCCGTCTCTAGCACATTCTAATCAATACTGCTCCATAACTTTAATCTTGGAATCAATTTCCAAATGTAATTATAATGATTTCTTAGTGATGGATTTTACATATTACTAAATAGAAATGGGATCCCTACCTTTCTAAACTATTCCTTTGACTTTGAAATCTAACAATAGGCATGTAGTACCAGCAAGCAATATTCGTAGCTTATATTCATAAACTTTGAGTTTTTACAATTGTCCACTAGAAGCCGCCTAGTATATCATAAAAAAGAGGATTTTAGTGGAAAATTTGCATTTAATATCACTGGAAAGTGGCTGGAGTTTTGATAGCTTTATAGCTTTTTCCAAGAAAGATTCAGTACAACATGGGTGATTTGTAGACAAAATTTTGATTTCCATATCTATTTTATAAGGGTACACTGGCTTATTTTTACCACTGAATTTTAAAGGCAAATAAATACAAAAGTTAAAGGAAAACTTATTAAAGGAGAAATGATCAATTATACATTAATGGATATTAAAGGGAATCTGTCACGTCAGATAACACTATTAAACTGCAGATGCAGGGTTAATTGGCAGGTCATTAAGGCCCCTTTACATTTAGCGATGCACCAGCGATCCCGACAACGATACGACCCAGTCAGGATCGCTGGTGCATTGCTAAATGGTCGCTAGTGAGCTGCCACACAGGCAGATCTCACAGCGATGTAGCGACACAGCAGCAGTCATTACTTACCTTTCAGACGCGGCGATCCTGACATCATCCCGCCCGCGTCCACGCGACGCTCGTTGGCGCCAGCAGGAAGCGCCCGATGAGAAATGGACCTGCACGATCTTGCACGATCAGCGACAGACAGTGGGGGAGCTGTTCGGAGGTAAGTATCACACATAGCGATATCGCTAGTGATATCGCTGCGGCGTCACAAAATTGGTGACGCTTTAGCGATATCGCTAGCGATATCGCAATGTGTAAAGGCCCCTTTAGTGTTATGTTAAAAAGGTGTCTGGCCACTGTACTAAAAGTGCTGCACCCAGGAGAAAATTAACTTTATTACTCTCAGGAGCCGCCGGCTTTCAGTCATGTTCACCGTGAGCAGCAGCTGTAAGCATGCCCGAGCAATTTAACTGACAGCCAGCTCTGCACTGATGCACTGCGGAGCTAGCTGTCAGTCATAATCCTGGCGTGTGCTTACAGCTGACACTCACAGTGCTGTGACCTGTGACTGCAGCCACATTGGCACACCTGCCATCAGCTACCGTGACAAATAAAGTACCTTTTCTTCCGGATGTGGCACTTTCAATACAGCTGCCAGGCACATTCCTGAAGATTAGCTCTTTACATGACAGGTTCCCTTTAAACCATTTGAGAGAAGTTATCAACAATGAAGTTACTCTATTTCTGCAAATAATACAATCAAATTTAAGTGAAAGTTCACCTGCAGATAAAAACTATTATACAGGTTTACACACAAAAAAAAAAAAAAAAACAGAAGTAAAGCTATGTTCCGATCTGCATTCAAGGCTTCTTTAGATGACTCAATTGTACTGTAGATTACATCAAGTAACATTGTAAAATGAGTGCAAGAAGCCACACTATTTTATTCCAGCATGTATTGACTTGTGTTGTTTGTGTCTGTCATGTATTCAATGATACACTGACATTATTTTGCTATTGTAAGAAAGTGCAGCATGATGTGATGCTACTGTGACCATTGAAGTATTTGCTGATCATACACTGACTCCTTGATCACAAACCAAGCAATAAAAACAGTTTAACATGGCTTTATTAACTGATGCCCAATATGGAGGTACTTTTTGTTTAAACATTACAGAAGATGGGAACTTTTCAACAATTATGTAGAGTCGTTACAATCCCTGACACAATTGAGCTTGTGTAATACCACTGTACTTGCATCCAAACTGTCAGTCCACACTTCAGCTCTTGTCAAACTCTTAGGAACACTTCCCTGGTTATCTCCATGAGGCTCAATCTCACACTGATACTTGTGACTGTTCTCTGCAATCCAGGCCCTTGCCCTCACAGCGCCACTTTGTACAACCAGGTGGTCCTCTCCTGAATGTGAACTCCAAGCTCTCATCAATAAAGCGCCACTTGCATAACCATATTATTCCACGCTAGATCACTAGGTTCTTCCACCTATATATGGCCCTCTGACTACTTCAGCTGCAGCTATCTGTCTCTGTCTTGTTTACTAGTTGTCATCCATGGCTATGACTTTGGTAGCTACTTCAGGTAACTCGAACTTACACACTCTTTCAGTTCTGATAAACAAGTCTTTGGCTTTTATAGCTACTTCACGCAGCATACATTTGCACTTCTTTACTATTTGCTATCTTCTTTTAGGGTGTGGGGCAATTCTCTGTGAGGATGCGTTCTTCCTCCTCTCTCTTTTGAGAAACCAGTCTCGTAGACCCGGGAACTAACAGAGGCAATCTCCCCTCTGTAATCTGTGTTACTGCATTATTCCAGGTCTACCCACTCCTTATGCATTAGACAAAGTTTCAGTGCTCTGCTTTGCTGTACATATTGTTTGCAATTGGCAATGCCCATGAAAGAACCTAACCCATAAATAACCTCTATGTGTCACTCTGTCTGCACAGCCTCTGCTAGTTTCTTGGATAACAGAATTTAAATCCTTCTACAATAGCGTTCCTCACAAACTCACTTGCACTGGAAAAACATTTAAAAACATAGACAAGAGCACTGAACATACAACTATGTAAGGGTTTGAGTAGATGACCATATTTACAGTCCAAGAACGAACCGACGAAACATCAGATCACACTCGGACCAGTGTTATTCTATGAGGCCATGCACATGTCGATTTTTTTCCTCAGACTGAGTCTTCCCAATGAAAAAAATCTCAGCAGGCATGCCTGATTTGCATTCGGAAATTGGATCGCATTCAGCCATGCAAGTCATTGGATCCATCAGACATCTGAGTGCAGGTTGATAGAATGGAGAAGATGGAGAATTGTTTTTTTACATCTTCTCCGCTTCTCAGAAAATCAGATCACACTTTGATAAAACTGTGATCATTGTCATTACCATAATCGGACCGATTTTCTCAGATGAGAGAAAATACGGTTGTGTTACCTTAGCCTAAGGGCTGAAAGCACATGAATACTATAGGTCTTCATCTTCCTCCAGCATTGTGGTCCAGCAATTAAATTCAATGACGTATACAAACATGTCAAACGTATTAATAACCATCTTACTGGCAAAAGGGTGGTTCGAGTTAAATTTCACAAGCTGTTATAATGACAGAAAAAAAACCAGAACAGAAGTATGAGAATCTTTCCTTATCAAGCATTTAACAGTTTTGCTGTTTTTTTGGAAATGGTCAACAAGTTTGTCAACTGATACCTCCCCAACAGATAAACCTCTATAATGCAGTAGTAGAATAATTTTATAATTATTATTATAATTCTATCATATAATGCAGTAGAATAATTTATGAAAATTTTATAAATGACACTTTACAGAATAATAATAATCTGAACAATCTTAATATCAATATTTATATATATATAGGAAAAAATATGCATGTTTAACTTTTTTGCCTACCTGGTATACTAGTACAATTATGAACCGTACATGCCACAATACTGAGGTCTGTTGCTGCATTTTACTTTTACTCTATTAGCATTAGAGATGCATGAATATTTTGAAATTTTTCAAATTGTTCGATTCACCACTAATCGCATGCACTAAAACCTCTGGCTGCCCTGAAAACATGTATATAACATTCTGGCATTTCCTAGGACTGTATTATACACTTTACAATCTCTTTAACAGAAACACAGTGTTAGAAATATCAAAATCACTACAATATACCTGTAGTACCCCAAAGCCTATTTAACAATACACTGCACAAATAGACTTTGTTGGAATTATTAAAAAATTTCCCCGAAATATCCCTTTTAGGGAGTAAATGCTTGTCTTCTTGGTGCTTATACACAGGTGGTTTACAACGAAGAAGCCGCAGCTTTTTGTCAAACTCTATTCTAAAATATCTCTATTTGGGATTAGCATACGGTTTGTTAAATGAAGACGCTATAGCTTTTTCACAAGCTGTCTAAAAATTATCCCTACTTTGGGATCAGCAGCAGGTTTGCTTTTTGGTAAGAGGAGAAGTAATCACTTTTTAACAAACCTTAACAAAATCATGTCTATCACTTTGAGAACAGCAACATGTTTATTATTTGCTAAATAAAGGACAATGGGTTTTTACCAAGCAGTCGAAAAAAATTATCCTTTTTTGGGGGGATCCTCAGGGTGTTTGGGGAGCTTCGTTCTGGTACGCTATAGAATTACAATGTAAAAGCGATTTCTGTCTCATAGCTAAGATCTGTTGTTATCTGGAGAGTCAGTCATGTGAGTGGTGCTGGAAACCCACGAAAACTTAGTTCAGTGAGTATATTAACAAACTTACACTCTCCTACAAACCCTATATATTTACACAGGTTTAGCCTAGAAATATTTTAATGGGAGTTCTTCTTTATGGCCGTTTGTAAGAAGTGATTCTACTTAGATGTTACTTATTTTGGAAACAGAACATCTTGTTTGCCTTGTTACATTTCACATGCTTTCTTCAGTTAAATGGCCATCATTCATTCATATACATATATACATATGTTTAGCTTTATTAGAGATATGTAAAATAAAGATAATATATTGAGATAAATATTTTGTGCACTTCATGTAAGCAATTCAAAATTCACTGTAATATACTGCAGTACTATACATCACTCCGTGAGAGTTGCGGTGCCTGAGTAGGGATCCAGTTCATAACATAAATAGAGAAAAAAAAATATGCACTAAGAGGTTGCGCAGTAGAACAGTGAAAATATTCAATCAGACAATCCAATTACACAATATATTTGACGTTTCGGTTCTACATTCTGGACCTTTATCAGAAGGTAACGGATTGATGTAGATGTGGGATTCACAAATAAAGCAGATGAATCACAACAATGGTCTCATGTGCAGTAGTGCCATTGCATGTGTGACTACTGTCGTGATTACTCTGCGCTACATCTCCTGGGAATTCCACATCTATGACAATCCGTTGCCTTCTGATGAAGGTCTGAAATGAAAGAACAAAATGTAGATTTATTGTGCAATTGGTTTGTCTAATTAATATATTCTACTGCTATACCTCTGAGTGACGAGTTTTTCTCTATCAAAATGCCCTAGAGTCATCTTGCCTTTAGAAATGGGCGTTCATGTAATAGATTCCATTCATTTTTATAGCAACTTTATGGTAGATCCAAAAGGGATATTTTTATCCATGCATTTTGACACAAATCAGCATCAAGTCGACAAATAAAATCATTTATTGCAAGTGGAATTTGTGCCAGATTTTGCAGGAGATTTACAGTCACACTCAGATTGAAAATTTGCAACACTTCCGCAACCACATGAGCATGCTCTGAAATCTTTATGCTACATAGAGCTTTGAATGGACATTCACATATATTGTACTTTTCAATGTGGAAAAAATCTGCAAAAATAACTCCAAGTTCAAACTTGTTCTTGTCCCTCTAAATAAAATCTTTTCTAAAAAATTATTATGAAAATTATGAGCAATCAATGAACAAAAATTCGGCAAGTGACTGTCTTGTTCATGAATTCATGAGAAAATCAGCTTTTCGGGATACATATTTCAGTACTAACACAGACAGTTTAATGTAACATGTGAAATAATATGTTTCTACAGTAACGTGATAGGGCTGGCCTTGCAAGTTATTAGCGAGGGCTATGTCACTGTCAAAACCATCATATGCTAAATCATTCCTTCTCATTACAATGTACTGTGTGGTATTCAAAGCAGCAGAATCATCTGATAACTTGGCCTCTTTTGACTCTTCTCTGCTAAAAGATCATTAGCAGTTTGGGAAATAAGGGCCAACAGTCTCAGTAGCACAGGTTATGGTTTGTTCATCTTTAAGAGATTTATGTTCTGGCCTGAGCCAAGGAGACAGCACTGTGGTACATCATCATGCAGGAGACATCAGAGACTTTGTTCTCCGCTCCGATGCATTATCATAAAAAGTGATTTAGAGCTGATTGATGCAAATGGCTCTCTGTTCTTTTCTATCATTAACGGTCTCTCTCAGTGGCCAGAGGCAGTGATTAAAGCTGTCATTTGGAGCTGCTCATTAAAGACAAGCACACGAGTGGCAGGAGGGAAAGACTGCGAGGATGCTGAATTTTATTTATTTTATTTTTCCATTTTTTATTCATTCCATTCCTTAAAGGGACAAAGCCAAGCTTTAGTCCATAGACATGTATCATTGAAGATTTAGTTTCTAGCTCAACAACTACACTTAATGTCTACATGGCCGCTGCTGTGACGTAATCTACTGATGGTAATACCTCTCGAAATTGCTGCAGCCAATTTACTGACACAGAACTCCAGACCTCCGCAGCAAACTACTGATCAGGATTATATTCTCTATTGTCACAGTGGGCTGTCTTCTAGTTTATTGACAGGAATAAAGCCCATGGAATCTTATATGTCACTTCTAACCCCAAGCAATAAATTACCTATATGTACCTAATGCTTTCCTGCATCCTGCATTGCCAGCTTCTCAGTGGGTGCAAATAAAATGACAAGCCACAGGTATACAAGATAATTTTCTCACCTCAGTGTATACTGTCATATCTTCAGTTCATCCAGAGTAAGAAAAATATTAGAAATAAAATGCCTTTTCTGTTTCCGCATATGTGATAACATTGGCTTAAAAATAATGCCTGTGTGCTATGTCATTATTATTATCTCCATTAAAATTGAAAAAGTTATCTTCAAGACAAATTTTCACCTTCTCAATTAGATTTTCAGAGATGCAGGAAGATCTATGGTTAGTTATCATCCTTACTCTGGCATGATGCATTTAAAACATGGATTGGACACGCTGCATTTCTAAAATAAAGATTAGGCAAGTTGCATTTCATTAAAAAGGATTGGGGCTATTCCATTTCAAAGCCCAACCCGTTGTTCTAGGAAATGAGCTGCCTCCTGGCCATTTTGCTTCACCCAGGTTTTAAGACTGGTTTCACATTTGCGTACCGGGGCTTTGCAGAGGGCTGCATACTTCCTCCGTTAAGCCCTGCCTACTTCCGCATAGTTTTGCATGCGTCCTGTGTACCTATCTTTAACATTGAGTATGCAGGACATGTGGATGTATGCGGATGCGTCTGCATGCATCGTTTTGACATGCAGCCGAACGCAACATGTTGCATTTTTGTGCGGATGGCAGGCCACATCAAAAGGATGCATGCAGACGCATCCGCATACATCCGCATGTCCTGCGTACCCAACGTTAAATATAGCTACGCAGGACGCATTCAGAAGTATGCGGAAGTAGGTGCGGCTTAACGGAGGAAGTATGCAGCCCTCCGCAAAGCCCCGGTACGCAAATGCGAACTTAGCCTAAAGATATAGAACTCACAAAATAAACTGCACCTTTCACCTGGGTCAGGGAAAGCCTAGATACTAAATCAAGTAGAGTTTTTGTATTATATCACTTCCAGTTCCTGTCACTATAAGGATTCTATCAAACACTATAGACGTGTAGCTAAAGGTGCCCATCGGACATCACGTGGTCCACTTGACCATGCGTTGCACATAAAACATTAGTCCAGCATGTTTTCACCTCATGTCAGGAAAAAATACAAATTGGACATGTATAATTTCAACACCCAATACTTTCTTTTCAAGGGAGATAAGCTACTACTTTGCTATGACCAGGGGTTTTTAGATATGGGTCTCTGGCAGCAGACTTAGCTTTTGTACTACATGAGGGAAAGTTGCTGGCCATCAAACGGGAACCCTGTAAACTGCCTCTGGTGGTATCTTCGTCTCATCTTTTGATGTCATCATTGCAGCATGACATATCTGATGTTGTGCCAACCCAGCTAACCAAAAAAAGCCCCATTGATCCTGGCAGGAAGGAGGTGCTTAATCACAGAGCTCCTGTCCACCAACCACAGATTACTGATGTTTTCACCAAATCGAATCTTGCTTATCGAATTGCACCATCTCTACTAGTTCCATAATAATGTAGGGATTCTGCAATATAATATTCTCATTTATTGTGCTGATTTTCCTTGTATAATAGAAAAGAGTTGAAAATGCACAAGTAGCTGAGTCCTCTAAATGTTTCATGGTATAGTTGGAACCCATTCATTATCTGTGAGCATTTAACGGCATTTCTCCCTGACTACATCAATAAGAAATTTATTATGCTTTTTTATATTTCGCTATCATATTCCACAGCACATTACATACATTATCATCACTGTCCCCATTGGGGCTCACAATCTAAATTCCCTATCAGTATGTCTTATGAGTCTAGAAGGAAACCAGAGTACCCAGAGGAAACCCACGCAAACACGAGGAGAACATACAAACTTCTTGCAGATGTTGTCCTTGGGATTTAAATAGTGCTTACCACTGAGCCAACATACCACTAATTTTACAGTCTCTCCTGCTTGGGAACTGGCAGATCATAATGGAAGCGCTCTCACTACACTAAAGGTGCTCCTAACACTGTAGATATCTGCCGACTAGACAACTACAGTGGAACCTCTACTAAAATACAGCTCTTTGAGAAGAGCGCTCTCTTATCCACACCCCACCTTCGGTAACATACTTTTTAGATCCATTATGTATTGTACATATTGGCCATTTTTTTTAACATGTTCAACCTCAAACAATACGACTTTTCAATGCAATTTTGAGCTACCATATCAGAAAGATTTTACTATATTTCCTCTGGGGTCTTCGTGGCCATACAAATGTTCAGTTGGCTTCTCAAAATGCACATTTATTTTAACTAAAGGGAGTGTATAAAAGTGATGACACACACTACAAATAGTGGCTTATTTCCTACAGTCATCAATGATCAGACATGTTAAAACTTAACATGCCCGATCCTTATTTTTCCCAACGTTTGGCACAGAGAGATGGGACACCATGGTGCACTCGTCAGCTCGTCCTGCCATAACTGTACATAGACACCTTAAGGCCTTGCTCATATTTGCGTATAAATTGGAGGAATGGAATCTGATAAAAAATCGGATTGCACTCGGACCAATATTATTTAATGAGGCCGGGCAGATCTGCGTAATTGTTCTCATCTGTATTCGACATGAAGAGATAAAAATTGCAGCATGGTGCGATTTCACTCTGAAAAAACATTTCATGTCATCAGTATGGCGCCTGATATCTATGGATACATTACAGTTCTGTATGATGGGAAACAATAAATGGTCCTGTAAAAGATTAATACTGCTGAGTAAAAAATGGATTGTATACGGACAGAACACGGATGACAAGTGGGAAACAAATGGTCCAGCATTTCTGGATGAGAATGGGACCGATTTTTTAAAAGCTAGTGTGAGCAAACCCTAGCAATACACAAAGTATAAAAGAAGAATCTATCGTATATATATGTATAATGTTTTTATTTTTCTTAATCTGTAAAATCTAAACCTACGCCTTGAAATGCACCATGGAGCGACATTACATGTTTTACTAAAAATATTTCAAATCGATCTTACAAAAAAGAAAATCAAAGATTGACTAAAACACTGCCGGGAGAATAGTAGTGGGACGTTTAATAAAGTGCAGCTGTACTGGAATTAAGACGTAAGGATGCAGAAATGCCCACATCTCACCCAATCACATGCATATTTAAAGACTTGCAGCTGCACCAGCCTGAGCCGCATACACACTAGTAACACAGACAGCCATAGTATGCACTGACAGATAAGGTTGTTGGCCATAACCTTTATGCAATATTATTGCTCATTTTTGTAAGTGAGAAGGTGCAAATTTATACTGCACGTAAAAGACCTTTTATAAGAAAACAATATGACTCTTTTGGAATGCAAATGATTTACGTATTTGTTTTATCCCAGAATGTGTAGAGAAATGTAACCTCTGTACCATTTATATGGCTTAATGTATGTCAGCTTTCGAAGGTTCATATCTGGATTTCCCACTGAACATTTTTCTGTGTACCTGAATGCTGTCGGCTTTGGCATACTCTTTTTAAAAACTATATAAAAAAGCAATATTATAAAAAAAATTGTAGATACAGCTCCCCCCATCCAATACATGTACAATATGTTGTTCTATTTCTATGATTAAGAGTTAGCTAGACTCGAAATGCATCAGTATTTTTTAGGCTATGTGCACACGTTGAGGATTTGCGTGCGGATTTTTCCGCTCTGAATCTGTAGAATCCGCAGGTCAAAATACCCGCATTTTTCCTGTGGATTTTGTGCGGATTTATTGCGGATTTTGTGCGGATTTCACCTGCGTTTTTACACCTGCGGATTCCTATAATGGAATGGGTGTAAAAACGCTGCGGAATCCGCACAAAGAATTGACATGCTGCGGAAAATAAACTGCTGCTTTTCCGCATGGATTTTTTCGCATCATGTGCACAGCGGATTTTTTTTTCCATAGGATAACATTGCACTGTACTCTCTGGCAGATCTGCAGCGGATCTGCAGGGCCAAATCCGCTGCAGATCCGCACAGCAATCTGCAACGTGTGCACATACCCTAATGCTCATGCTACTATTTTAATGAAGTCACAAAAAGCATTTATGCTTTTAATTCTCTTTGCTGTACTGAAAAATCTTTTTTGACAACTTTACATTTAAAGGGTTATCAAAAATATACATTTATTTATAATTGGACCAACTGAATAATGTGTGCCACTCTTTGCATATACAAAGTCATTTGGCATAGCTTTCATTGCAGGTATATATGTTAAGACTTGTTTTAGTCATACCGTATTTTTCGGACCATAAGACGCACTTTTTTCCCAAAATTTTTTTGGGGGAAATGGGAGGCGTCTTATAGTCGGAATATACTTACAAAATACTGGGGCGGCGGTCCTGATGCTGCAGAGTGATGCAGCCTCCCTTCCCAGGCTGGTGCGAAGGTCATGCTCTGTGGTGTGGCGGTCATGCTCTGTGTTCCAGCGGATGTGCTCTGTGGGGCGGCGGGGCTCTGCCGGCATCTTCTGAAAGCCCAGAGGCCCTCCACAGATCCATTGCTGCGATGCGATGGCCTTCGGGAAAATGGCCGTCAGGGGCGGCGCATGCTCAGATTGAGATCTCAACACCAGTGTTATACTATGGGGCAGTGCAGATCTGTGAAATTTTTCTCATACCAATTTGGCATGAGTAAAAAATTGTAGCATGCTGTGGGTGCATCCGATCGGATCACGCATATCCATACAAGTCTATGGGTGTGTGTGAAACATCAGACTGCACTCGGATGATATCCGTGTGCAATCCGATTGCAACAGACACAGAAAATGGAAAAGATGGAGAAAATAAGCAGCTAAAGGAAGTGACTTGACCATTTTTCAGGCGGCTTCCCTGGGCTTGTAATACCGTATATACTCATGTATAAGTCGACCCAAGTATAAGCCGACCCCCCTAATTTTGCCACAAAAAAACAGGGAACACTTATTGACTCGCGTATAAACCTAGGGTGAAAAATGCAGCAGCTACTGGTAAATTTGAAAAATAAAAATAGATACCAATAAAAGTAAAATTAATTGAGACATCAGTAGGTTAAATGTTTTGAATATCCATATTTAATCAGGAGCCCCATATAATGCTCCATACAGTTTATGATGGCCCCATAAGATGCTCCATACAAAATACACCCCATATAATGATGCACAAAGGTTAATAATGGCCCCATAAGATGCTCCATAGAATAATATGCCCCATATTCTGCTCCATAAAGGTTATGACCCAATAAAATGCTCCATAGATTATGCCCAATAAAATGCTCCATAGATTATGCCCCATAGATTATGTCCCCATAAAATGCTCCATAAGATGCTCCATAGATTATGCCCCATAAGATGCTCCATAGATTATGCCCCCATAAAATGCTCCATAAGATGCTCCATACATTATGCCCCCATAAGATGCTCCATAAAATAGGCCCCATGTGCTGCTGCCATTTAAAAAAAATGACATACTCACTTCTCCATCTCTGGGAGACAGGTGCCTGTGTCACCACTGGCTCAGCACCCGACACCTGCGATATACTCCTATCACCAGTCCATCGCTGCGCCCGCTCTGTCTTCTGGGTCCTCTGTCAGTGACGATCAGGCAGAAGGCATGGCACACACTAACCACGTCATCGTGCCCTCTGCTGCCTGAACGTCACTGACAGAGGACATGGAGGAAAGAGCGGGTGCAGTGATGGACTGGGGACAGGTAAATATAGCATATACCTACCCCCTCCTGGCGAGGTCTCTGCAGCCTCTGGATCTCCGGGCTGCTCTTCCTTCAGCGGTCACGTGTTACGCACATTAAAGTCAAGAATATGCACATATTCATGACTTTAATGAGTGGTACCTCGTGTTCGTTGAAGGAAGGCGTGGGAGAAGCAGGGAGGCTGCAGAGATGTGACGGGGGGTAAGTATGATCTGACCCCCCGCTCCCCCTCCCCCACTGACCCCCTGGCATATATGACTTGAATATAAGCTGAGAGGGGGACTTTCAGCCCGAAAAAAAATGGGCTGAAAATCTCGGCTTATATGTGAGTATATTCGGTATATTGTTTATATTATAGATGCGCCTTTTCTGGGGTGTCTTGGGGCAGATTTTTGTAGCTGGGGGGGCAAAAACAATGGTCCCTCTCAAGGCTACTAAAATCTGCCCTCACTCACTGGCTTTACCTCTCTTGGTGAGAAATTGCCTCGGGAGCCCACACAATTTTTTCAACGAATTAATCCCTTTAGTTAACACCTACATGTACAAAATTTTACACACAAACTCTATTCTAATTATTAGTCAGGAACATATAAAAAAATACATGAAATGAAATGGTTTACTGTATGTAAACCATGTGTCATTTCATGTCCGGTTTTGTATTGATTTTACAGAAGCCGGCAATTGAATTAGCGGCTATTCTGCTATGTAAAACTCTATGAAATGTAAATATATATAATATATATATATATATATATATATATATATATATATATATATATATATAATATATAAAGCTCAATGTGTGTGTGTGTATGTTTGTATGTATGCATGTGTGTATGTCCGGGATTGGCATCTGCACCGTTGCAGCTACAGCCACAAAATTTTACACAGTCACACATCTGGACCCTGAGAGCATCATAGGCTATGTTGTGAGGTGAAATTTTAACCCCGCGCGTTCCAATTCACCAAACAATTTTGCCCCTATCTACATAATGGGGAAAAAGTGAAAGGAAAAGTGTTGGAGGCAAATTGACAGCTGCCAGATGGGAACAAGGGGGACTTAAAGAATGAGAGAGATGGCGCCAAAGAGTATATACCGTACAGTTGTTAAGGTGGGGCCCTGACATGGGATACTCAACACACATGGGGATTTGAACACACACACAAAATGCGCCACACACTACCACGTGCTTCAACACATATACCACCCTCAGCACACATTTCACCACACATACACCAACCTCGCCATATAAAAGTCGAAAAATAAGCTGTGATTGGTTGCTATCAGCAACAGTTTTCTTTGTAGACAGTTGTGGTAACTGAGGCCTATTATTCTTATCATTTCTATGGCGTTATCGTCCTTCTGTAAAGCTGGAAATGACACAATTTATTACTGTGCCAAAACTGACCACCCTCTGACACAGACTGCAGGGGGAGCCCAGTATCACACAGGATAGGATTAGATACACGGCTCAGCAGTCAGTATCACACAGAATAGTATTAGACACATGGCTCAGCAGACAGTATCACACAGAATAGGATTAGATACACGGCTTAGCAGTCAGTATTACAGAGGATAGGATTAGATACATGGCACAGCAGTCAGTATCACACAGGATAGGATTAGATACACGGCTGAGAAGTCAGTAACACACATGATAGGATTAGGTACACAGCTCAGCAGTCAGTATCACACATGATAGGGTTAGATACATGACTCAGCAGACGTATCACACAGGATAGGATTAGATACACTCAGCAGTCAGTATCACACAGGATAGGATTAGATACACAGCTCAGCAGTCAGTATCACACAGGATAGGATTAGATACACGGCTGAGCAGTCAGTAACACACAATAGGATTAGATACACAGCTCAGCAGAAAGTATCACACAGGAGAGGATTAGGTACACAGCTCTGCAGATATTATCACACAGGATAGGGTTAGATACACAGCTCAGATACAGGATGTGCCAAAGGAGAGGACATTTTCATTCCAATAATTCCACTCATTCCACCTGATTTGTTTTTTGATTTTAAACACCTCCAGTTTCCAGTTCAACTGTTATTTGCAATGTCCATTAACAATGCTCAGGGACAGTCCTTAAAAGTAGTAGGGATCGATTTAAGTAGTATGGATCGATTTGCAATCTCTATGTTTTTCTCATGGTCAACTTTACGTTATTTGTTCAAGAGTTGGAACTGCCAAAAATCTGTTCATCTTTGCACCGAAAGGAAAAACCAAAAATGTTGTTTATCAAAATGCTCTTGAATGAGTTGAAAATAAAATACTATCAATACTTGGGTAATCGTTTAGCTAATTTGTGTTGCAAATCTGTAGTGTTGAATATATGATGTGAAATGTTTTTATGTGCAATATAATCATTATAATTTGTTATAACTAACCACAGTTGGTTACTATGCCCAGGCAACGCCGGGATCTTCAGCTAGTATATATATACATATATATATATATGTGTGTCTCAATGACATGTACCGTCTATATATATATATGTATTCTATGTGTCTATATCTATTCTTTCGTCTCTTTATTAAACATGGCAGTGTGATTTTACTGTATTGCAAAATGAATTGCTGGCTTTTGTTAAAGGATACCAGGTGCGATTTTCTCGCAAGTCACACTTGTGGTCCGTTTGTAATCCGATTTTTTCTCACACCCATAGACTTGCATTGGCGAGTCCAATCCAATAATCGGTGACAATCGCAGCATGCTGCGATTGTCTCGGCCCGAGGTAAACGGCAGAGGAAAAATCGGCTGATGCGAGCTGCCCCATAGATTAACATTGGGACGATTGCAATGTGATTTTTTATCGCATTGCACGGGTCCATTTTTGTCGCTAGTGTGACCCCGGCTTTATTCCACCAATCTCGCACCAACCAACTCTTTCCAACAATGAAATTATTTTTGAAGGGCGAGCATTTTCAAGATGATAAGACTCTGATTACCAAAGTCACAGCATGCCTTTTGGAGCAACATGTCGACTTCTACAAGTGAGGTGTTTACAGTTACTTACATACGGGAGAAGCGTGTGTCCCTAGGTGGCACCTATGTAGAGAAGGACTAATATCTGTGCCAATTTCATTACTCTCAGTCCACAGGAAATGGTTCAGTGGAAATCTTTAATGAATGCCCCTTGTACAAGGTAATAATGTGAGCCCTGCTAGGTGTTTAGCCTGGCGGCCCAACACGTGTTTGACCCAGTTTTTAATTTTAACTGCGACCCAGTTTCCAAACCCTGAAGCTATTCAAAGATGTAACAAAAGACTGAGCCTTTGCACAGGAATGTCATTTTTACATTGATGTGCATTATGATCACTTTTTGGGGCAGTTTTGCTGTGCCTATTAAGGCAGGTTTCTGGTGGAATCTGCATGAAAAAGAGGTCACAGATTGCATTTTTTCTCTGTTTTTTCAAGGGTATAAAAGCTGCACTTTACAGTACCAATAAAGTGAATGAGATTTCAGAAATCTCATGCACATGTTGTTTATTTTTCCTTGCCGATTTGAACCATCAAAGCATTTTTTAAAATCTACAGTATGTCAGTTCTTTCAGTGTTTTTGCAGCATTAGTCACCCATTCAAATCAATGGAAATTAAAACGCTACTAGAAATGCATAAAAGAGGCAAATAAAAATATTTTAAAAAGGCACATATTTTACTCCGTGTTTTTCTTTACAACACTCTCGTATTCGGTTCAGGAAAATGTGCTGTAAATACTCAACATGTGCACATACCCTTAGGCCACATGCACACACTGAGCATTTGGTGAGGTTTTACCTCTTTATTTGTAACAGGAGTGGGTGAAAAATGCAGAAGTGGTGCAGGTGTTTGGGTAAGTTCACACGTAGCGGAATTACTGAGGAAATTAACGCGAGAAATCCGGAATTCCATTCCGCTGGAAAATCGCATTTTAAATTCCTGCAATTTTCCCACGGAAAAACTAGCGATTTACAAGCCTAATTAACTTGCAGAATGCTAGCGTTTTCCAAGCGATCTGTAGCATTGCTTGGAGAACTGACTGACAGGTTGGTCACACTCGTCAAACAGTGTTTGACAAGTGTGACCAACTTTTTACTACTGATGCTGCCTATGCGGCATCAGTAGTAAAAGATAGGATGTAAAAAATAATAAAAAGATATTAAAAAATATTGCAATTCTCACCTTCTGGCATCCCGCGCAGCCTTCCCGCCTCTCGCCTCTCTCCACGCTCCCAGCATCTTCCGGTCTCAGTAATCCTTTGCGCGAATGACCGCGAGACGTTGCGCTCCCGCGAGACCATGACGTCATTGCGGTCATTCTCGCAAAGGATTACTGGGACCGGAAGCTGCCGGGAGTGTGGAGAGAGGCGGGAAGGCTGCGTGGGATGCCGGAAGGTGAGAATAACAATATTTTTTATTTTAAATTCTATTTTTTACAGGGATATGGTACCCACAGCCCAGAAGACAGTCTTTTCTCCTCCGGACCGTGGGTACCATCCGCAAATGTTCTGCTTACTTTTCACATGGTGGGCACAGCCACATGCGGAAAGTAAGCAGAACAATGCATTCCTATGTGGGCAGAATCGCCGCAATTCCGCTAAATTAATGAGCATGCTGCATTTTTACCGCAAAGCGATTCCGCCACGGAAAAAACCACAGCATTAGCACAGCATTGCGGAATCCCATTCCTATGGAATGCTTATTTTTTGCATTTTTGTGGCAAAATCGCGTGTTTAAAACGGCCATGAAAACGAAAAAAAACCGCGACGTGTGAACGCAGCCTTTCTATTACACTTTTCCTCTTTTTGTCCCACTTCTTATTTTGGCTTACTGATGAAAAATACTGACCAAATTCTGAACGTGGGAATGTTGGCTCAGGGAGTCTTTTGTTGGAGTTTTTTTTTTGTTTCTAAAAGCATTTCCAGAAGAGGTTTTGAAAAGTTTTTGAAACGTTTTGTAAAAGTTATTTTTTCTGATGTGCTTTTTTTGTTGGTTTTGATTATATAGTGCCTAGTTTGGAGCGGATAACATCACTGGCCACTTCAAAGAAGTGATATGCATGTTCTTTTTTTTCTCAAGGCATTTTTAGAAATAGAATATATGCTTTTCAGGCACTTCTTAAAGCAGACCCACTGCAAGAACTCAGAAAACCCAATGTGCATATACCCTTTATTGTAGTTAGCCGGACAACCAGGTTATCATTGTACGCCATTGATCTGAGAATAACAAGCCTTATTTCCCTGTTTAAAAATGGGTTAAACTGAACTGAAGAATTCCAACCATTGTTTCAGAGATTCAGCTGCCCCCATTGTAAATTAACTGCTGTTGCTGCTAAATATAAAGGCTTCACTCTATGGCTATAGGGTCAGCAATGCTAAGCTTCCTATGTGAATGTATGTAGGATGGCATTTGAACAAGTAGTTATTGTTTTTTATATATTGGAACACCACCATTTCAGAGAATTAATCCATCACTGGTCTTAGTTAGTGATCTCCAAATGACCTGATCTTGTTTGAGCAGGAAAACAAGATTTTTTTCATATATGCTCCAATATCAGCTCCCAACCACTGCTGTGATCTCTGTGTTTTGAATGCAGCAGTGACATCACATGGACAGCTCACATGACATCACACCAATCACTGAGCTCTGTACTTGGCTGCACCAGTAATGTTCATTGTCATCGTGACATCATCGCTGTAGCCAAACCCCAGAGACCACAGGAGTAGCAGGAAGCCAGAGCTGGAGTGGACGTATGTGAGTACTATTTGGCTTTGCTATTTTACTATAATAGGAATAACTTTGGGTTAATTTTTCCATAAGGTGATAACCATTTAATATTATAACTGGGGTACATCCACTTGTGGCAGTTTTGAAAAGATAGGTGAATAAAGAGAAGTGGCAATGCTCTGAGTTAATAACATTTTTACATATGAGATTCTTAGCGCAGTGGTCATATAGTGGAAAACCACTGACCTATTACCCAGATAGCACTTGTCCGATGTAATCAGTCGTGTCCATGAGCCCTTAGGGTGACAGGTGTTTGGGTACCTTTAAATACCAGTCATTTTGGATTTATAGATGTCTTTCTTGGAAGACACTCATAAACAATGTTTCGTTACATTACTGAAGAAGTCCTGATGTTCAGTATGGAAAAAGGGTTCCTTAATTCTTTATCTTGATGATTGAAGTCTTTTAACCTTAATTTATTAGAACATAGATAATCCCTGTAAATTATACAGTCATTAGCATTTAAAAAAAGAGAGAATGATACAATTACTAACCTTATATTTTGCATTCAACATATCATATCTATTGCTAAGGTGATCAAGGCCTCCTAATTAGAGTTGAGCGAAACGGGTCGAAAAAATTCAAAAGTCCCCGACTTTTGGCAAAGTCGGGTTTCATGAAACGAAACCCGACCCTAGGATGAGGTCGGCCACGAGGTCTGCGACTTACGCGCCAAAGTCGCGTTTCAAAAGTTTGTTTTGCGCTCTTTTTCAGCCAATCAGGATCCACGGACACTGTGGGCAACGTGATGACATAGGCACGGGTCACCACCATCTTTCAGAAGGGCATGCAAGTGATTGGCTTGCTTTGGTGGGCGTCACAGGGGGTATAAAAGGGCGTGCACGCCGACCGCCATCTTACTTCTGCCGATCTTAGCATAGGGACAGGTTGCTGCTGATTCTGTAGGGAGAGCGTTAGGCAGGGAAGAAGACAAAAAAACTGCTTCTGCTGCTAGCGATTTGGCCTGCACAACACACCAGTCACTGTGTGTGCAGTGCAAGGGGAGGCTATATAGTGGTGTATCAGTGGTGTTGGTTGTTGGGCTGCCTTCTAAGGCTTCCTGACAGGCTGGCATTGCTGTTTACCCACTGCTCCGCAAACTGCTTTTTTAAAAGCAATCCAATCTCCCTTATCCTCTAGTCACTTTGGTCACAGCTGCGCCATCGAGCCTGTCACATAGCGCTCAGATATTCATTGGGCCTCAAACTGCTTAAGCAATCCCAATTTTTTTTTTTGTCCTGCTGAGAAGAAAAAAAAACTGCTTCTGCTGCTGATAGCAATTTGGCCTGCACAACACACCAGTCACTGTGTGTGCAGTGCAAGGGGAGGCTATATAGTGGTGTATCAGTGGTGTTGGTTGTTGGGCTGCCTTTTAAGGCTTCCTGACAGGCTGGCATTGCTGTTTACCCACTGCTCCGCAAACTGCTTTTTTAAAAGCAATCCAATCTCCCTTATCCTCTAGTCACTTTGGTCACAGCTGTGCCATCGAGCCTGTCACATAGCGCTCAGATATTCATTGGGCCTCACGCAATCCAAAAGTGTCCATTGTCCAAAAGTGTGTGCAGACATTCAAAATCTCACTTATCCTCTAGTCACTTAGGTCACAGCTGTGCCATCGAGCCTGTCACATAGCGCTCAGATATTCATTGGGCCTCACACAATCCAAAAGTGTCCAGTGTCCAAAAGTGTGTGCAGACATTCAAAATCTCACTTATCCTCTAGTCACTTAGGTCACAGCTGTGCCATCGAGCCTGTCACATAGCGTTCAAATATTCATTGGGCCTCACACAATCCAAAAGTGTCCAGTGTCCAAAAGTGTGTGCAGAGATTCAAAATCTCACTTATCCTCTAGTCACTTAGGTCACAGCTGTGCCATCAAGCCTGTCACATAGCACTCAGATATCAGTGGGCCTCACACAATCCAAAAGTGTCCAGTGTCCAAAAGAGTGTGCAGAGATTCAAAATCTCACTTATCCTCTAGTCACTTAGGTCACAGCTGTGCCATCGAGCCTGACACATAGCGCTCAGATATCAGTGGGCCTCACACAATCCAAAAGTGTCCAGTGTCCAAAAGTGTGTGCAGAGATTCAAAATCTCCCATATCCTCTCGTCACTTTTGTCACAGCAGTGCCATCGAGCCTGTCACATAGCGCTGAGATATCAGTGGGCCTCACACAATCCAAAAGTGTCCAGTGTCCAAAAGTGTGTGCAGATATTCAAAATCTCCCTTATCCTCTAGTCACTTTTGTCACAGCAGTGCCATCGAGCCTGTCACATAGCGCTGAGATATCAGTGGGCCTCACACAATCCAAAAGTGTCCAGTGTCCAAAAGTGTGTGCAGATATTCAAAATCTCCCTTATCCTCTAGTCACTTAGGTCACAGCAGTGCCATCGAGCCTGTCACATAGCGCTGAGATAACAGTGGGCCTCACACAATCCAAAAGTGTCCACTGTCCAAAAGTGTGTGCAGATATTCAAAATCTCCCCTGTCCTATAGACACCTTGTACCTTGTTTTACATTACTATATAGTTTGTTGGATTTTGTCTACATTTCTACCAAAAATGAGGAAGGCTGGTGGAAGAGGCCGTGGAATTGGGCGGGGGTTGGCAGCTGGTAATGATGGTGTTGGTGGTGGATCTCATGGTAGTGGCAAGAGCAAAATAGGACCGAATGCAGACCAAATGCAGGAGGTGCTGACCCTGCGTCATCGTCTGGCTACATAAGGCTTCGAACGCTTAGTTTTCTAGGAGTTGGCAAACCGCTTTTAAAGCCAGAGCATCAGGAAAAAGTTTTGTCTTACATTGCTGACTCAGCCTCCAGCTCTATCGCCTCCTCTTCTTCAGTTGTAAAAAGTAAAAGCACTGAGTCGTCATTGGAGGCTCATGTTCATGAACCACACCTTTCTTTGTGTCCTTCACCCCAACCAAGATTGAAGGATGACGCAGGCCATACTACTGATTACTCCATGGAGCTGTTTTCACATACCATGCCTGGATTATCAAGTGAAATGGTGAATTACCCAGGCCAAGATGAATCTGGCATGGAGTGCACTGATGCACAGCCGCTGATGGATGATTCTGCTGGTACATTCACTCAGAGCACTACATTGTCCTCGCAGTGTACAGAGCCAGATTCTGACCCTGATGAGACTCAGGTGCCCCTTCCCGCACACTATACCACCATACACGGTGACACAGAGGAAGGTGCACATGACATAGAAGAGGAGGTGATGGATGACCCAGTTGTTGACCCAGATTGGCATCCATTGGGGGAAGAGGGTGCTGCTTCCAATAGCTCAGATGAGGAGCATCCACAGCAGACATCGACATCGCAACAGCTGTTATCTGGCAGGCCCGGAGCACTCCAAAGACAGGTTCCAAACATCAAAAGAGTTGCTGGACAGCTTGTCCAGAGGGTCAAAAGATCACAGCGTGCTAGGCCGCAAAATGTCTGCCAAAGTAGGAAGAGTGCAGTGTGGCACTTTTTTGAACAAAATCCTCATGATCAGGCCAAGGTTATCTGTAAGAAGTGCGCAAAGACCTTTAGCCGAGGGAAAAATCTGAAAAATTTGAATAGCAGTTGCATGCTTAGACATTTAACCAGCATGCACTTGCAAGCGTGGACACAACACCAAACCTCAAGTGCCACATGTGCAACTGATCACAACGAAGGTAGTCAGCAACGCTACATTGTTTCCCCCACTGTAAGCCCACCGGTTAGCACAGCAGCAAATGTTGAGGTGTCGTTGCAAGACCACAGCAGTCAGGGAATCCCACTGTTATATCAACGAAAGACTGATTCTAGGCCATCAGAAAGAACACCAACTCCATCACCATCATCAACCCTCTCTCAGTCCGCCCTGTCCACCGCTACTTCCACCATATGCAGCTCTCAAGTCCAGCTCACCCTCCCAGACACTATGAGTAGGTCAAGAAAGTACTCAGTCTCTCATCCGCGTACACTGGGTTTGAACGCCCACATTGCCAAACTAATCTTGTTTGAGATGATGCCCTTTCGGTTGGTGGAAAGCACAGCTTTTCGCAAACTCATGGCCTATGCAGTACCACGCTCTGACCTACCCAGTCGCCACTTCTTCTCTCGCAAAGCCATCCCAGCCCTCCACCATCATGTGAAAGACCGCATTGTCCATGCACTCAAGCAGTCAGTGAGCGGAAAGGTGCACCTCACAACTGATGCATGGTCCAGTCGGCATGGCCAGGGCCGTTACGTGTCCATCACTGCGCACTGGGTTAATGTGGTGGATGCAGGGTCCACAGGGGACAGCGGTGGTGGGACAGTGCTGCCTAGCCCACGGTATAGGAAACAGTTGGCTGTAGGCGTTCGACCCTCCTCCTCCTCCTCCTCCTCCAGAAGCGAAAGCTCGTCCAGAGAGCGCAGTCGTACGAGCACTCCATCTGCAGCTGCCACTGTTGCACACGATGTGTCCCCCTATCGAGCAGCTAGTGGAAAGCGTCAGCAGGCTGTGTTGCAGATGATGTGTTTGGGCGACAGACACACCGCCGAGGTGCTGGCCGAGTACTTGAAGCGACAAACTGAGTCATGGCTGGGCAGTGTACATCTTGAGGCAGGCAAGGTAGTTAGTGATAACGGCCGTAATTTTGTGGCAGCCATAGCCCTTTCAAAACTCAGCCACATACCTTGCTTGGCTCACACCTTGAACCTGGTGGTACAGTGCTTCCTCAAAAATTATCCGGAGTTAACAGCCCTGCTCCATAAGGTGCGAAGACTGTGCGCGCACATCCGCCGGTCGCCTGTACACTCCGTTCGTATGCAGAAGCTGCAGCGATTGCTCCACCTTCCCAACCACCGCCTCATTATCGACATTGCAACAAGGTGGAACTCCACCCTGCACATGGTGGAGCGGCTGTGTGAGCAGAGGCAGGCCATAATGCATTTGTGGGAGGATACACGGCCAGGCACTTTGAGAGCAGACATGGAGTTGACAGGTGTGCAGTGGTCGAAGCTGAAAGACCTTTGTAAAGTCCTTCAGTGTTTTGAGGAATGCACACGGCTGGTAAGCGCAGACGACGCCATCCTAAGCATGAGCATCCCACTTATGCGTCTGCTCATGCAAACTTTGATGCACCTTAAGGAGCAGGCGTCTGCAGCCAATGTTGATGAGGAGGAAGAGGAGGAGGGAATCCTTGATGACATTCAGCCATCGTCTGCTCAGGGACCTCTCCTGGACGAGGTGGAGGAAGAAGAGGAGGAGGAGGATGATGATGGGGATGATTACTTAGGGGAGGAGGATGCATCTCGTGGGGCAAGTGAAAATGTTGGTGTGGCAAGGTCTGGTACAGGGTTTGTGCGTGACTGGAGGGATGTGGATTTGCCAGAAAGTGCTCCTCCACCCAGCACTCGCAGTGCATCATTGACACCGGGAACATTGGCCCACATGTCAGATTATGCCTTGCGGATCCTAAAAAGGGACCCCCGCATTGCCAAAATGATGAACGATGACGACTACTGGTTGGCCAGCATCCTGGATCCACGCTATAAAGGCAAATTACAAAACATCATGCCACAGGAGAACCTTGACCTAATATTGGCTAATAAACAAGCAACTCTGGTAAATCGGTTGCTTGAGGCATTCCCAGCACACAGCAGCGGTGATGGTTCTCACACGAGCCGTACGGGCCGGGGGCAGCTTGGCAGAGGTGTTCGTGGTGCACACAGCAGAAGTGGCGTTGGAGACAGGGGTTTCATGACAATGTTGTGGACTGATTTTTCAAATACCGCTCACACAACTGGTAATACTGCATCGATGGAAAGTGACAGGAGACAGCAGTTGTCAACTATGCTTACAAACTACTTTTCCTCCCATATCGATGTTCTCCCACACAGGTCATTCCCCTTTGACTATTGGGCCGCTAAACTGGACACCTGGCCTGAATTGGCCCAATATGCCTTACAGGAGCTCGCTTGCCCAGCTGCAAGTGTGCTATCGGAAAGAGTCTTCAGTGCAGCTGGATCAATCCTGACAGAAAAAAGGACCCGTCTGTCAACCCAAAATGTGGATGATCTAACCTTCATTAAAATGAACCACGCATGGGTTTCCAAGGATTTTGTCCCACCTTCCCCTGATGACACATAGGGTGACAGAAAAATGGCTTGCTTTGGTCCACCTCTTCCTGGTACTTCACCTATTTCGCCTTTTGCATCAGCTGAATGTCCAACATCAACATATGCCACTTTCAAAAACTCCCTAACTGTGCTGCCTCCCCCCCCATGGCCGGGGTCACCACCTAGCGCACGACACCGTGCGAGTGCCGTTGCCCTGGACAGGTGGGTAGGCCGACTCTTGGGCGCGGGCACTGGCACAGGGTCCCTCATAGTGCAATCAAGTGTCTCTGACGGTGGTGGTGCACACCCGCCGTCAGACACACCGCTGTACTATGAGGGGCCCAGTGCCAGTACCGACGCCCACGAGTGGGCCCCCCTTGCTTAGGCAGGGCCCCAGCATTTGCAATCTTTACCTCTCCCTGCTCCTCCGCTGTGTAATCTGGGCCGTCAAATCCATACTGTGCCTGACACCGTCTGAGCCTGCCTCCTGAGACATATATTTTGAATGTGTACGCTATCCATACATGTTATCTGGGGATACGGTACCCTTTCTAACCTTTGTGCAATCACGTGCAATCCATACTGGGCCTAACACCGTCTGAGCCTGCCTCATGCTGTATAGACATATATTTTGAATGTGTACGCTATCCATACATGTTATCCGGTGATACGGTACCCTTTCTAACCTTTGTGCAATCACGTGCAATCCATATTGGGCCTAACACCGTCTGAGCCTGCCTCATGCTGTATAGACATATATTTTGAATGTGTACGCTATCTATACATGTTATCCGGTGATACGGTACCCTTTCTAACCTTTGTGCAATCACGTGCAATCCATACTGGGCCTAACACCGTCTGAGCCTGCCTCATGCTGTATAGACATATATTTTGAATGTGTACGCTATCCATACATGTTATCCGGGGATACGGTACCCTTTCTAACCTTTGTGCAATCACGTGCAATCCATACTGGGCCTAACACCGTCTGAGCCTGCCTCCTGAGACATATATTTTGAATGTGTACGCTATCCATACATGTTATCCAGGGATACGGTACCCTTTCTAACCTTTGTGCAATCACGTGCAATCCATACTGGGCCTAACACCGTCTGAGCCTGCCTCCTGAGACATATATTTTGAATGTGTACGCTATCCATACATGTTATCCAGGGATACGGTACCCTTTCTAACCTTTGTGCAATCACGTGCAATCCATACTGGGCCTAACACCGTCTGAGCCTGCCTCATGCTGTATAGACATATATTTTGAATGTGTATGCTATCCATACATGTTATCCAGGGATACGGTACCCTTTCTAACCTTTGTGCAATCACGTGCAATCCATACTGGGCCTAACACCGTCTGAGCCTGCCTCATGCTGTATAGACATATATTTTGAATGTGTACGCTATCCATACATGTTATCCGGGGATACGGTACCCTTTCTAACCTTTGTGCAATCACGTGCAATCCATACTGGGCCTAACATCGTCTGAGCCTGCCTCCTGAGACATATATTTTGAATGTGTACGCTATCCATACATGTTATCCAGGGATACGGTACCCTTTCTAACCTTTGTGCAATCACGTGCAATCCATACTGGGCCTAACACCGTCTGAGCCTGCCTCCTGAGACATATATTTTGAATGTGTACACTATCCATACATGTTATCCAGGGATACGGTACCCTTTCTAACCTTTGTGCAATCACGTGCAATCCATACTGGGCCTAACACCGTCTGAGCCTGCCTCATGCTGTATAGACATATATTTTGAATGTGTACACTATCCATACATGTTATCCAGGGATACGGTACCCTTTCTCACCTTTGTGCAATCACGTGTAATCCATACTGGGCGTGAGAACGGCTGGCGAGCTGTTAAGCAAGCTACAGCACCTGTCCAGACAAGTACAGGGATTCCCTAGCGAGGAGACTTATTTGATTGTTTTCAATGTTGGGACAGCAATTTTTGGGGAGCACTATACTCTGGAGAATGATAGATGGGGCCCACCATACACTGGAACATTCCAAAGGTGGACATCAGACACTGGAGCAGCATTTACAGGGCCCATTATACACTAGAGCATTAGAAATGGGGTCCATTATGTTTGGAGCATTATTTGGGCCCGTAAGACAGTGGAGCTTCATCCATGGGGACCAACATGTACTGTAGCATTATGTGGAGCTCATCATATACTGTTTCAAACATTATATGGGACCAATGATTCTGTATGGAGAAATAGATGGGCCTCGTCATGAGATGTAAAAAGTGAGGTATTTTTCATTGTACTATACCGCTATTTCTCTGCCGTATCGGAGCATGATGAGTTGTGGTATGTGTTAAAGAGGCGCTCTTTCGCCCAGGGCACATGAAAACCTGCAGCCAGCCCTCCCCCCCACAACTTTAGCCAAATAACCCCCATTTTTCAGTGCGTAACTTGTATTATGAAGTTAATTAAGGTTGACAAGCTTAAGAAAGAAGAATTGATGCTTTTGGCATTCAAATGGGCACTGTAGGTGTGTTTCCTGTCCTCCTCTCACTGCCGACTTTTATTCCCCATTGACTTACATTGGGTTTCGTGTTTCGGGACGACCCCGACTTTTCCCTATAATCGGACGATCTTGCTCGACCCGACTTTTGGAAAAGTCGGGTTTCACGAAATGAAACGCGACCCTAAAAAACCAAAAGTCGCTCAACTCTACTCCTAATGTATTTACTATACAGTAGTTCTTCAATTCTTGATAGTCTCTTTATCTTGATGATTGTCCACATAATGGGAAACATTCCGATATTGCTGATATGAAAAGCACATGATTGCACATGTATCCTTTTTAATGTATATATGCAGATCAAGATACTGGATTCTTAGAAACTTGAAAGCAGACACCCAATAGTACCATTAACAGTCATCAATATGTAAATGTAAAACAGAGACCCTCCCATCGTTAATGGTGATGTGAACTCATCATTCTGGTGCCTGATATCAATCTTGGCTTTAAAGTAATTGTAATGACATAATTCCTTTCTTCTGGAAAACATATTCCTGCCGTTTTCCTAAATTCATATATATATTAAGAAAGCCAACTGTTAACAGCAATCCAGGTGCACCAACGGAAAGCAAAGTGCTGAGTAATTAGTATCGGTGCCTTATGTTTTAGCATTGAAATGATTCTCTACTTATTGCTGTAGTTATCATTTTATGTACCAGGTATCTGAATTAATTTCAGGAAAGCGTGCAGTGAAAATTGCCAGCATGGCTATTTTTCTTTTACTAGTTTTTCCAAAAAGGTGTCTAAGGAATATAAGTAGTTTCTTTTTGGCCTTTCGTTTGTAAACGCATCCAGAGAATTGGTTATGTACATGCTGATTGTGCCAGCAAGACACTTCCAAGAAGAAAATTCTGTACTGCCAGCTGTTAAGCTCCAAAATCTATTAATTTTAAGTATGGGTGGGACGTGCAATTGTTGAGCAAGGATCACAATGTTTAAAAATGTGTCTCCAATATATGAAACTCTTATTATCAGAGGAGAGATCAAGGCCTGCCTGGCACTCGCAGCAGTTTCTAACTGTTGGCAGACGGGATAGTAAATGCATTATTTATTACAAACAATAAAGTTGCAGTAAACTAGTTCCCTGTCCAAAAATATGGATATTTCCAGAGCCCCTTTACAAGAGAACTGTAAAATGTGTCTGCCAAATTATGAATTGAAAATTCCATTTTTCTGTGTGCCTAGTGGTGATGAAAATTCGTTCTCATAAATCTTGAATAGATTAAAGTAAAAATTAAATGCCTTCTTGAGGAAGCTGGCTTAGATATTAACTTTTTTAGTGATAAAATCCCAGTCCGTCCTCTTACAACCTCTTGTGACGTGAGGACTGCAGCATTATATATGTCCCACTGCCTCTTCGAGAAGGTCTGTTGATGAAAACTGCAAACTACTGTATTCAGCTGGGTATCTTGTAGTTCAATATATACAAGAAGGAGGAGAATCATAATTTATATGCCAATACTTTGCAATAGATATGTCACAAAATGTTGGAATAACACCTTAGAATATTTTCAGCATAAAATGTTTATAACAAGAAATGAATATGCCATGAGTAATATCTGGACTTTGGCTGGAACCCATACCTATGTTAGAATAAGATGACATTTTTTAGTACAATAGGACCACCCCATTGTAGACATTGGCAGGAGCTTCTTCTATCATGTTGCAGCCCTTGTGACTCTTAAGACATATGGATAAAGTTTTACTAGCTGCACTTTAAAGTTGTCAAAATACCAACAACACATTTCTAGATTTGCAAAACACTAAATTGCTTAAATGATCATTTAACCTTAATCTGATGAGAAAATGTCTTCCTGTTTAGCCCTCACTAATTAGCTGTTGTTTTGGAAAAACCTGGCAGTAAGTGCTCAGTTTATTTGAGCACCATCAAAGTTAAAATTAGGCATTACACAAATCCATTTCAATTTAATTATGTACTTTTTATGCTCGTTTATATTGCCCCGAATATTCCTCAACACTTTGCAGACATTATTATTACTAACCCCATTGTGACTAACAATCTAAATGTATCGCTATGTCTTTAGAGTGTGGTGGGAAACTCCATGCAAGCACTAGGAGGACATAAAACTCCTTGCAGATGTTGTCCTTGGTGAAATTTGACCCAAGACTCCAGCACTACAAAGTAATAGTGCTAACCACACAGTCACTGAAAATTGGTTATGTACGAAAGGGCAGTTTATATGCATTTTTATTTTCATCTCTCTTCATTTTTACAGAAGTTACATAGTTTTTTTTCCAACCAAGCATTGCCTGTAATACTCCATACAGCTGGGTCGCAACGATAACTAGTGTAACTAAACTGCGTGAATGGCTTCTTATCCAGACAACCATATCTGAGGGGCAGGAACCCTTAAACAGCTATCTAAATATTGGCATGTGATTTGGCTAACGTATATCATCACCTCATGTTTCAAAGCCCTTGTAAAGGTCAGATATTGACTTATATGGTAGCTGTCATGCAGGCACTGTTCATAGTCACATGTTAGCTCCAAAATGGCTACCACCAACAGGCTTCGTGAAAACTGCTCAGTTTCCCAGAGCCCTGTATAGTGATCTGGACTTACACGGGGATTCCTGTCCAAGGTTCACAGAGTCATCGGCTGTTCGGTGGCACAAGCTGGCAAGAAGGGTCGACAAGCAGGGACAAAGCCAAAAGGTCATGTACAGCAGTATACAGCAGGACAGCAATACTATTAACTGGTTGAGAAGTCAGAGCTACAGAAGTTTAAATAACTGTCTGCCCTAAAGGCCTAAGAAACGAGTGATGAACACCTAAAAGTCAAAAGAAGATCCCATAGGTCCCTAATAATGCAATAAAATGTCCCAAGAAAAAAACAGGACTAGTCTTGTCATGAGTTACAAGGAACAAAGATGCGCTGCTACATAGCGGCCAAAGCTGAAACAGAGGAGGCAGGAATCAGCACAGGATGTTACAGTAGTTATCTATATGTGGTAATAGTAACATTTCCATTTCTTTATGGTGCAAGCTACTTTTGGATACTTTTTCCAATAAAACATTTCCTGGAGGAGTCTATACGCCAGCTGAATATCCCAAATGACAACCAAAGAGGAGTTGCAATTGTCATTCATTTTTTAAAGGCAGTAGATTACGTTATGTCTCAGTAGGAGTAGGAACAACTGCTGAAGGTATTACCTTTAGCTCTAGTATGGATACCAACTTGGGAAGGCACCTGTGCAGAATGTGTTCATGGCTCTCTCCATTATGCCCCTCCAGTATTTAAGCACATACTTGAAGTCATAAATATTTTTTCATGTAATTTCTACCAAAGAAAAGGACACAAAATCCATTGTGTTGAAACATGTACCAAAAAAAACAGGCAGTTGTTTGCCACAAAGTTTGCAATTTAACTAAATTTTGATGTTGCACCTTGCCACATTTATAGCCATGAAAGAAATAACTTTTTTTTATTTCTGAGTAATCATCACTATATGAGGTTTTGTTGTTTTTTTCTTCATTTTTCCCCATGTACGATATATGTGTTACATTATCATACATTTTATTATGGGTAAAAGTAGTAAAAAGAAAAACCTATTGTACAATTTTTAATTCCACCATTTAAAGAGCATTATTACAGTATATAACATGTCTTCACTGTATTGTACTGATTTTTACAGTTACAAGGGTGCTCAACATGTCTATGTTTTTACTGTCTTATCGCCTTTACTTAAAAAAATGTGAAAATTGTGTTTTAAATAACTTTATGGAAAGAGAAATCAGTGACTTTTCAGCTTTTTTTAATCTTAATATACTGGCATATACTGCTATATCTATCCATGGCAGTCTGTAGCTTACTGTTAGTGTAAAGGCCCCGTCACACTAAGCGATATCGCTAGCATTATCACTAAAGCGTCACCGATTTTGTGACGCAGCAGCGATATTGCTAACGATATCGCCATGTGTGATACTTACCTCCGACCGGCTCCCCCGCTGGTTATCGGTGATCGCGCGAGAACGTCCTGGGCTGTTTCTCGTCGGCCGCTTCCTGCTGGGCTTCCTGCTGGCGCCGATGAGCGATGCGTGGAAGCGGGTGGGAGGACATCTTCATTGCCGCATCTGACAGGTAAGTAACGACCACTGCTGCGTCGCTGCATCGCTAGTGAGATCTGCCTATTTGGCAGCTCACTAGCGACCACTTAGCGATGCACCAGCGATCCTGACCGGTTCATATCGTTGTCGGGATCACTGGTGCATCGCTTAGTGTGACGGGGCCTTTAAGGGCCCTTTACACATAATGATATCGCTGCTGCATCACCGATTTTGTGAAGCAGCAGCAATATCGCTAGCGATATCGCTACATGTGATACTCACCTCCAACCGGCTCCCCCGCTGGCTATCACTGATCATGCGAGATCGGCCTAGTCCATTTTTAGTCATCGGCTTCCTGCTGGCGCCGACGAGCGAGCTATGGACGCAGGCAGAAGATGGTCTCCCTCGCCGCGTCTGACAGGTGAGTACGACCACCGACCGCTGCTGCATCGCTAGTGAGATCTGCCTGTTTGGCAGCTCACTAGTGACCATTTAGCGATGCACCAGTGATCCTGACCGGGTCATATCGTGGTCGGGATTGCTGGTGCATCACTAAATGTAACGGGGCCTTTACTGCCTTCCACATCACAGGTCTTTTGATTGAATTCTGGCAAAGACTTGTTACAAAACAAATTATTTACATTTATAGAGACATATACTGAGCACAGTGATAGAGCTGGGATTGGAGGGCTCCCTCTTCCTGTGACGTCAAGGTGGAATCTTTACGGGAAGATACATCCCTGCTCAGAAACTAAACTGTGAACCCTATAGCATTAAATACCTGGGCCCTCCTCCACCATAAGTTCAACTGCAGCTGAACCGACTACACATCGGACCAGCAAAAGCAGTCACAGGACAAACTTTATGCAAGCCACCACTGCTAGGCAAGTCGTTAAGGGCCATGATAGTCTTCACCCACTCCCAAAGGGTAAGTGGGCTTTACAGAGCCATTCCCAGACTGCTGTCGCAGGATAGCTGATGTCTGGTGACGTGGACCATGTGGAGTCAGGTACAAGAGTAGAATCAAAGCTAGCAAAAACCCAAGTGAAAACCAAAGGGAAACCCCAGAACAATAGCTAATAAAGAAGAACCAATAACGACCATTGGCAACTACTGAGAAGCAACCACAGCTCAACCTGAAGCACTCACCTTTCACCTATGCAAGGGAACTGAATAAACAGCACTTTACTGGATTAGAAGCAGGCTTAAAGCCCCCATCACACACAGCATTCTCGCTAGCGAGATCACTGCTGAGTCACAAGTTTTGTGACGCAACAGCTACCTCACCAGCGAGATCGTTGTGTGTGACACTTACCAGCGACTGGCTCCCCTGCCGGGTATCGCTGATCGTCCTGGAATGGCCACGACAATTTTTTGATCGCTGGTCTCCCGCAGGCCAGCACACATCGCTGCGTGTGGCAGGCAGAAGACCAGCGATCAGCGAGCTGGCGCTGGTAACTAAGGTACACACCGGGTTTCTAAGCGGCGCGCAGCGCTTAGAAACCTGATGTGTACATTAGATACTAGCGCGCTGGTGCAGGGAGCTGGTAACCAAGGTACACATTGGGTTTCTAAGTGCTGCGCGCCGCTTAGAAACCCGATGTGTACCTTGGTTACCAGCTCCCTTCACCAGCGTGCTGGTAACGAAGGTACACAGTGGGTAACTAAGCGACGTGCGTTGCTTGCTACCCGCGTGTCGCTGGTGCTGATTGCTGGTGAATCTGCCTGTTTGGCAGCTCACCAGCAATCATGTAGCGACACACTAGCGATCCTGACAAGGTCATATCGTCGTCGGGATCGCTGGTGCGTCGCTATGTGTGACGGGGCCCTTACAAAGCCAGCCCTAATCCTAGGGTAATAATTAGGTGATGTATTCCTCCCAGTTATGTCCAGGGAGCCACTCCCTGATCACCTGAACAGCAGGGTGCACAATTTCTCACCACTGGCTAACACCAGGCAAGACAGCGTCCCATGTCTCCCGAGCCGCAAAATCAGTGGGAAGGTCGGCGTTCCGTGTTACCACATTGCTTACCATTTTCACACATGAAGCACAACCCAAGTGTGCTCTAGCACTACTCTGAGCACAGACTGACCTGCGAAGCAGTCTTGAAACCGGAGGATGATGGTTGCATGCATGGCAGTTATTCCTAACACAATGTTCTTGCTTTATTATGCTTTGCTTATTACAAAAAGTTTTGACAAAGCAACTAACCATTTATATTTATCATATGACTCATCTCCCTTTTAGCAATCTTGCTAAGTACATCTGCAAGTGCCTGTCAATGCAATGGTCAATGCAAAAAGTATCCTACAATATGTAGATTTATACTTGGCATTCACTCTGTATTATATCATTCTCCAAGGTCCCTTACACATAGTCTGATTACGTGCTGCATAACTCTCTTCCTGTCAAGCTGTCAAATTTTAACAGTACTTTCTTCACTAGATTGCTGCTCTTTACAAACACTCGTTTTCTGGCAGACTAATGCTTTCAAAATATGAAATGAACTAAAATGTAGTTTATCAATAGAATCAAATGACGAAAGACCATTCAAACCCTTATTCATTGAATTTACTATCCTTATTGAAGCCACTTCACCAGATGAATCCTCCTTTAGCCAAGACTACAAACTTATATAGAAAAATCTAATGGTTCCAGACAAATCAGATATGAATAATATCTATGACATATCTTGTTTTCTAACTTTACGTACTGTATATATTTGTGATATTAAGGAGAAGGGATGTGAATCCAATCAAACATTTTTATTTTGGCCTGGCTATAGTAATAGAAACTCTATATTTTGTAGAATCAATGTTGGGTCTGCATGGTGTTTCAGAAATGGAGTTCTGGGTTTCAATCTGACCTAGGAGTTGATGGATATAGAATTACTAGATTAAGGCCCGATGCTATCGCATCGGGAGGATAGTGATGTAGCGTTGACCATGTGTTGTGCGGCACTGTGAGCAGCACACCTTGAGAAGGAGATGTGGTGAACAGCCATCCCGCCTATCTCTTTAGCTGTTCCCAAAAACCCAGCCCTGTTAAAAGAGGAAATAACATATCTCAGCAGCAAATATGATGCTGGACCTTGACATCCGGGTTCATATCACCGAATGAAAGAATTTTGATGATACACATCTCCCCTCTTATACTTAATGTGTGTTACAGTAATATTGAGAATTATGTGTAAATGTATCACACCTATGTTTTTATGTGGATAGGATATTTACATAGTGAGCGACGGCGTTTATAAGCCTTAATCTTGTCAAGGCGATGCTGTTTTTCCTCAGGAGTCTCATTAGCACGGAGGTGTTTTTGACATAGTGCTAAAGCAGCTTTCCTTTCACTGGCATTGCCATACTGTGCGTCGGTATTGACTAATGTTGGTATTGATAGGGCAGAAACAGATTGCTGATTAGTTATGTCAGTGAACGGCATATAGGATGAAGTGTGGTAGTAACTTGTTCCACATGCTGATGTGGAAGCATCCTGTTGTGAGTCTAATAATAATGATGTGGAAGAAGCCGTCTGTTGTCAGCGGTGACGGCGTGCAGAGGCTTCTTCAGCCAATCTAATGGATTTAAAGTTAGGGGATTCGTGTGTGAGACGACGGCGTTTATAAGCCTTAATCTTGTCAAGGCGATGGTGTTTTTCCTCAGGAGTCTCATTAGCACGGCGTTGTTTTTGACGTAGTGCTAAAGCTGCTTTCCTTTCACTGGCATTGGCATACTTTTTGGTATGACTCATGTTTGCACAGGTAAAGGCATCTATTTGGCAGTTATCTGGCAGTGAAGAAGGCGCCCTGGAGTATTGTAGTGTAAACAGATACTTATAGTACTTATAGTCTTCTTATAGAAGTGGGGTACAGCAAAACAGGACATATAAATGGCGTGAGATAAATGACTTATTATCTGGTGTAATTATGCAGAAGACTTAAACTGGAGTCCTCCTGTAGTTATGTTTAATGTTTGAAGAAACTGGTGTCCTCCTAGTAGAGGCAAAATTGGCCCGTAATTGCCCAGCAGTAGTTATGAAGTGGTAGAGGCAAATTGGCCCTGTAATTGCCCAGCAGTAGTTATGAAGTGGTAGAGGCAAATTGGCCCTGTAATTAGACACCGGCAGTGAACAGGCAGAGGAGCAAGGCAACACGTCCGCACAGCAAGTTGGCATGAGGTAAATGACGAAATTCCGCGGGATCGAAGATGGCGTTGGCGAAAACTCGTGAGATTTCGCCGACACCATCTTGAGTATCGCGGGATTTCACCGATCCAAGATGGCGTCGCCGCAAGAACATGTCGCCAGATTGGACAACGTCTGGATCCAGGATGGTGCCGGCGGAAGAAGATGTCGGGGATCGTGCCAATGCCGACAGCAATCGTGGAGCAGCGGCGATGACGGAATGAGTATGAGAGACGGAGTGAGAGAAAGGGTTGTATGTGGAGTGAAAGGGGGGGGACGTGAGTGGAGATGGTGAAAGGTGAGAGGAGTGTGTGTTGAGGAGGTGTGTGTATTGAGGAAGAGTGTGTGTTGAGGGTTAACATGGCAATAGGTGTGTAGTGATGGCTGGCATGGTGAGGAAGGTGTGTGTTAGGAAGGTATATGGTGTCGGGGAGTGTGCGGGGGGCAGAAGAGGCACAGTGCTACCGCCAAAGGCAGCTTCTGTCTGGATGTGAGGTCACCACGTTGCAACCGGACAGAAGCTGCGTTACAACCGGACGGAAGCTGCTTAGCGCATTTATTATTAGAGATGTTCTTCCGGTGTTTGAGTGGGCTTCCTCTGGCTACTCAAGTTTCTTCTCACAGTCCAAAAACTTTACTGAAAGATCATGAGCCCTGATGATATCAGATATCGATGAGAAATCTATCAACCTTTGCATAGTGTTACAGAATATGTTGCGGTTATACAAATGAATAAAGAAAATCAATAATAAGTTTCCAATTCACAAAAGTATGAGGTTGCATTGTATTCTAGCACTTTGTACAATCAGAACCTACTATTGATAAAATAAATAACTGATAACAATGAACAGAGGAATAGTTATACAGAAATCTATCATGTATACGTACAGTCTACTGAACAAAGAATCATGTTCTATGTTCACATCTTGTGATTTTAAAAATGTTTAGGCATATGAGCCAACAAGGCTCCGCACACATACACTGAACTTACACAGTGTTCGAAAGGACCCGATGCCAAGAGTGCCCTTTTGGCCTGCTCAAAGCTAGTATGCGTTTTAATACCAGTCTTTTATAAAGGTAGTCAATGCATAGCATACATTTGCACTGCATTACTGCTATATACAATATAATTTTAAAAAATTAAGTTACTTAGTGCACAAACTGGTCAGTTCATGAGAATACACCAGTAGTGTAACAAGGGTTACCTTTCGTTGATGGGTCTCTAAACCAAATATTTATTAAACCTGCCACTCTGAGGCTAAAAGCCTACATATTTAAAGGGCAAGTATAATCCAGCACTAATTAAAAAATATAAGCTTTGTTGATAGATCAACAGATAGATTTGCATGAGAAGATTGGATGGGTGGGTAGATAGATAGATAGATAGATAGATATGGTATAGATAGATAGATAGATAAATATGGGATAGATAGATAGATAGATAGATAGATAGATAGATAGATAGATAAGGGATAGATAAATATGGGATAGTTAAATAGATAGATAGATATGGGATAGATAGATAAATAGATAGATAGATATGGGATAGATAGATATGAGATAGATAGATAGATAGATAGATAGATAGATATGGGATAGATAGATAGATAGATAGATAGATAGATGGATAGATAGATAGATAGATAGATAGATAGATAGATAGATAGATAGATGGATGGATGGATAGATAGATAGATAGATAGATAGATATGAGATAGATAGATAGATAGGTAGATAGATAGATAGATATGGGATAGATAGATATGGGATAGATAAATAGATAGATAGATATGGGATAGATAGATATGGGATAGATAGATATGGGATAGATAACTAGATAGATAGATATGGGATAGATAGATAGATAGATAGATAGATAGATAGATAGATAGATATGGGATAGATAGATATGGGATAGATAGATAGATACATAGATATGGGATAGATAGATAAATAGATAGATAGATATGGGATAGATAGATATGAGATAGATAGATAGATAGATAGATAGATACATACATACATAGATAGATAGATAGATAGATATGAGATAGATAGATAGATACATAGATATGGGATAGATAGATAGATAGATAGATAGATAGATAGATAGATAGATAGATAGATAGATAGATAGATAGATAGATATGGGATAGATATGGGATAGATAGATAGATAGATAGATAGATATGAGATAGATAGATACATAGATAGATAGATATGAGATAGATAGATAGATAGATAGATAGATAGATAGATAGATAGATAGATAGATAGATAGATATGGGATAGATAGATAGATAGATAGATATGAGATAGATAGATAGATACATAGATATGGGATAGATAGATAGATAGATAGATAGATAGATAGATAGATAGATAGATAGATAGATAGATATGGGATAGATATGGGATAGATAGATAGATAGATATGAGATAGATAGATACATAGATAGATAGATACATAGATAGATAGATATGAGATAGATAGATAGATAGATAGATAGATAGATAGATAGATAGATATGGGATAGATAGATAGATGTTCGTTTTTACGTGTTAAAATATGTTTCAGACTCCATTTTTGTTAAAAGCATCCCCTCCCTGGCAAGCACTCTGTTCAATGGCTCTTTTGCACAAAGGTATGTCATGATGATACATGCACTTTGTAAATGGTTCATCTGAAATGCCAGAGTATTGTAAAGCACGGTGTTCTTGTTCTTGCAGAAGGCCATAATAAGGCTGTATTTTCTGATGTTTCGGCAGAAGCCATATGGGAGCATTGTCACAATACTCTATATTGTATTCTCGCTGCTATTATTCGTTCTCGCATTTTGTCCTGTTGCTCTGAAAGAATTAATTGGCTGTGATATGCAGTAAGTAAGGTTTGAAGCTTGCTGTAAGGAAAGAACAATCTTAATATAAAATATCCAGTGTCTTCATGATATATGCTTTCTCCTATTAAGGATTAGGATAAGATCACTTATTCCATTTATTTGTGCCTCTGGCTTCATTCATCGCCAGGCTTTCCGGAAACGAAAGGATTACATCTCCGTACCATCTAACTCCATGGAGTGTTTTTCATCTTTTTTAATGCCTTTAGTATGATAGTAGTGCTTTTGCTGCAATACGGCATTTAGTTAGTACATTAAGAGATTACCATGTGGTATGCTGAGTTTTAGCCTCATTCCAGCGGGGAGGAAAGAGAAGCTTGTCGCATCTTTATATTGTTAAGCTGTTTTCTGGCCAACACAGTATTCAAAGAGAATGGCATCATCTTTAAGCCAGAAGCCTCCCTTGTCCCTGCCAACCACATTAGTCACAGGCAAACAAATTACTGTGCCTTGGATGCTCCAAACATGTGCGATTTTAATGTTACCAACTGTAGGGGGTTTTGAAAGCCCCACTGAGCCTAATGTTTTATAAGAAAACACGTACAGAGAACCTCAGGGCTCTAATGGTCGATACAGATAACCTCTAGATGTCAGCTTGGCTGTCTCTGGTTATGCGCCGTACAAAAGTTAGCGGCTTGCTTTTATTAAAACATGAGTCTACTCATTAAAACCTTAAAAATGAACAGCATGGGAGAGGTTGTCTGCCACCTGAAACATCTCCAGCAAAATGTCTACCCGTTCCTACTGAACCGGAGTCGTAATAGGAAGCAAACACACCTTCACATATTTATTTATGGCAAGAAAATTTTCATTTCCTAATACATTGAAGAATCCTGATTAGAGTCTGCTATAATATGCTTTGATCTAATTGGCCTATGCATATATTGGGGAATTTTAACTAATATGCTTTATTCTAAAAAAAAAACATTTCTCTTGTAACAGAGCTAAGCACTGAGTTAAAAAAGAAGATCATATGCTGTGACAGACAGCAGTACCCACTGGTGATCAGCAGAGTACAGGCATTATGCCTCAAGTGTAGATTTAATCTTAATAATAAAAATATTACAAAACAATGTATTATTCAAAAATCATGAAAAATGATATGTGTTCTAAATAAATTGTACTCACCTACAGTAGCCAACATTCCCCAAGGCTGCCAAATCATAATAAATGTGAAGAGCTGGTATGTGATGTCTAGTGTGTTTTTAATTGGAAAAGGAGAATAAAGGTACTGTCACACTTAGCGATGTACCAGCGATCCCGACCAGCGATATGACACGGTCAGGATCGCTGGTACATCCATAAGTGGTCGCTAGTGAGCTGCCACACAGGCAGATCTCACCAGCAACATAGGAGCGGTCGGGGGTCGTTACTTACCTGTCAGACGAGGCGATCCTGCGTCCTCCCGCCCACGTCCACGCTCGTCGCTCGTCTCTCCACAGGAAGCCCAGCAGGAAGCTGACAACGGGAAACAGCTCAGGATGTTCTCGCACGATCAGCGATAACCAGCGGGGGAGCCGGTCGGAGTATCACACATAGCGATATCGCTAGCAATATCGCTGCTACGCCACAAAAACCAGTGTCGTTATAGCGATATTGCTAGCGATATCGCTTAGTGTGACAGGCCCTTAAGATACCGCCAGACACTTCTCTTAAGAGCAAAGAATTAGGTTGACATTTAACATGTCCGATCCAGTTTTACCTCAACATAACATTGACCGAATATTTTATACACATTGAGTGTGTTAGCTTTGGTCTTGCCAAAATTGACACAACCCCCTGAGGTCATCTTTATGGGTATGTAGATCATAGAAACTTGAGTAAAATGATACCTTGATATCTGTGATTCAATATATTGTTCCAGAGAAATCATCATTTCTCTTGATATTTAAGTTAGCTGTTCCAAGCTATGAGCCGGACACTGATCTGCATGAGAATCTGTCTCTAGAGATTACTTTAAATTAAAGGAGGTTTTACCAGTGTGAGACATGTAATGACTGACAGTCTGCTCTCCTAATCTACGTGACTCACACTGATAATAACCCCTCATATTTAAAAGGAGCTTTGGAGGCAGATTCTCGGGGAGATCTGTGGGCAACACATAGACCTTAACAGCTCATTTACATATTAAGAAAAACATGGATTTTTCTGAAATTAGACATCAGATTGCAGATATCAAGCTATCATATTATTCATCTTCCTATGAAGTTCATGCCCATAGACATCTTAGGAGGGTTAATTCCACTAACAGATGCCCTTTAAGACTCCTGATTCCCTAGTATTACTACCAGAGGGAAGCAGCAATCTGAAAGTCAAAGTGTCTCTTTTCAGGATTGTGGTAGCCAACAGAGTTGTCACATCTACAGCTGTCACATCCAGATTATCTAACCACATAATTATATAATAACTTGATAGGTTTGATAAGGGGTCATACATGCTCTGACAGCTAGCATCCGGCCAAAGTGGGGAGAAATTGGTAGTTTTCGACATCCTTAAACACTGGATAAATATAAACCATGCTCCTTTTCCCACTAGAAGGTGAAGAACTAGAACCTTCTTTTTTGCTTTCATTTAAATACATATATCCAGCTTTAAGTTAATCTTTTTTCCTATTCAATTGATGAAACTGTCTTACAGGTTGATATTCAGCTTTATTTCGTAGTTACATACACTGTATACCAGTGGAATGAAGTTAAATATCATCTGAATAGGATGGCTTTATTAATGCCACTTTTTTATTATTTTGACCTTTTCTTGTAATTAGATTAAATTTGAGTATAATGTAGGTGCCATATAAATTCAATGAAATCAGAAGCCACTGTGTAAAACTTGTCCTTTTGACTTTTGTTAAGTGCAAATATCCTTTCTCTCAAGTAATAAATATCTTGTGTTAGATGATATCTAGATGCTGTATATTTAATGGGGGTTTAACCCGCATAAAAAACTAAAATGTCTCTTTAATATGAGCACAAGTCTCTGCTCTGAATGTATGTTAGTACTGCGGTGGGATAAATGAGTAGGATCGGGCGGGGGATACTCATCCAGCCTCATATATTTTTTCTGCAATACATGACATTAGACAAAATTCTTCCAACCTGAAAAAACATAAGATTTTCATCACTACAATTGATTTCCTGATTAATTTCCCACTGCAAATAGCAATGTTGCCTTAATGGGATTTTCCCATCATATCAACACAATATAAAAATTGTATAGTAGATGTAGATGCCACCAATGGAGCCCACATCTGCTTTTCACGAAGAGATAGTAAAAATTCCCATACAAATGGATGGCAATCCTGACCATCTCTTGGCTGAGAGTGGCATGCATCATATCCATGTAGTCAAATACATGCAGGTCCCACTAGTGAGATCCACATCTGCTATACATTTATGGCATATCCTATGGGAATAACGGTTTAAATTGATGAATGATCCAATCATCAGATGATACTAGAAACATTATAATTAAAGAGGATCTGACACCTGTTTTCACAATATAAACTGCATTATTGAATAAGTATATAAGACCTGATGGGATGTTGTATTTACTTTGAAAATCAATGTCAGGATAACTGCAAAATGCTTTATGAAAGTATAAAGGGGGTTTTACACATAGCGATATCGCTAGCAATATCGCTAAAGCATCACCGATTTGGTGATGCAGCAGCGATATTGCTAGTGACATCGCTATGTGTGATGCTTACTTCCGTCCGGCTCCCCCACTGTCTGTCGCTGATCGCGCGAGATCGCGCAGCTCCATTTCTCGTCGGGTGCTACCTGCTGGCGCCGATGAGTGACGCGGGCGGGAGGACATCAGGATCGCCGCGTCTGAAAGGTAAGTAACAACCGCTGTATCGCTGCTGCATCGCTGGTGAGGTCTGCCTGTTTGGCAGCTCACTAGTGACCATTTAGTGATGCACCAGCGATCCTGACCAGGTCATATCGTGGTCGGGATCGCTGGTGCATCGCTAAATGTAAAGGGGCCTTAAGTCAACGTCCACTCACTCACTCTGACAGACAGCTTCTCCGTGTCCCTCCACCATGCTACTGCTATTATTGAGATACCACATGGCTCAGTACAAGCTGCAGCTCTTAGTCAGGCTGACTAAGTAGAGACTGAATTCATTTAGACTCATGAGTTGTCTCACTTTAAAGCTGGACTCATAAAATTCTCATGTTAATATCAAGAGTATACTGCCATTCTAACATGTATCTTCAAAGTGCAACAAATGCATCAGGCCTAAGGCAGCCTAATTTATTAATTCAATTTGTGTTGTGAAAGTTTATATCAGAATTTTAATTTAAGAATAATTTAAAGGGAACCTTTCAACTTTTTGAGCCCCCCATACTGTCACCATGTCTTTATTTCACACTTTATATACTTTTTAACAAGTCTTTTATGTTGTTTATTGATTGTTTAATGTCAATATGATCAATTTTAAAACTGAGCTTGTAATATGCTAAATAGTGGATGATTATTCATGGTGGCACTACTATTCCCTGACTAATCTTCCCACTAATCATGTTATGTCACACAAGTGGGTGTGAGTGACATGATTTGTCAGAGCATTGTCATCACCGACTCTTTGCAAATCTTTGCCTCCCTGGCAACATGCAGAGAAGTCAGGTATATGCTCCCCAATTTCAACAGTGCACTGTGCATAACCAGGGAGGCAAGAGTGATGCCGCATTTATCCAGCAACAGAGTAGCTCCACACTATCGCCGGCAAAACAACTTAAGGCTCTGTAAGGCAGCGGCTTTCTTGCTCATGCGGTAATTAGGCAGTAAAATAAGAAAGGTCAACATAAACGTATTTATTTTCAAACTCACAAAATAAATCCAGAACTTTATCCTCAAGTTTGCATCGGGAACATCCTTATCAGTAATTGCTGTGGGCGACTGCAACACAGTATTACTCTTGGGTTCGTCAGTGGCTTTGCTTTCTCTGGTTCTGGCCTGTGTTCAATCTCACACAAACCTGTCCTACACAGAGCTCCAGCTCTGATGCTTGCAAACCAACAACTGACAAATCCAAACCTTTACTCAAACTTTAAATGGGAATCTTGGTATGGGACCTGGAGTGGAGGGAGAGATCCGTCCCACTACCATCATACAGATCTCTCCAAAAAATAAAAGCCCAACTCAGGTTTTCTTAAATCTGACTTGGTCAAATAATTTGACCAAGTCCACACTCTCTTTTATGTTGCATTATAGCCACAGCTGTGACGGTAATTACAATGCTCTCCAGCGGGTTCAGTATGCTCATATGCACATTCTTGGGGACACATAATGACCCTTGTATATGATTCCCCTCACTGCCTTACAGCCCTATATACCACCAACGAAACATGCAACTGACTCCATTTCTGGTTGAGTTCTGTATCACTACTGTTTCCATAGACATGCACAGTGTGCCATTAGAACACACCTGGCTTCATTGCTCATTGCTATAGAGGCAGGGAATTTGGAAGGGTTGGCCTTGACACTCCGGCCTTAGCAGATCATGTCACTCAATCTCACAGGGTAGAGATATCATGGTTAATGGAAGTTTAGTCCCAGGAAAGCAACACTCTCGAATAGTCACCTCCTAATTAGTATACTGTAAGCCTAGTTTTAACATAGATTTTTTTTAGATTAAGCAATAAATAAACCACAGACAATGGCTCGTTAGAAAGTATTAACAGGGTGAAGTAAAGTAATGGTGGCAGTTCTAGAGGGCTAAGGGAGCTGACAGGTTCCCTTTAAATTATTTTCATTGTTGGCATTTCATAGAAAATAGTTGTCTATCTTATTGGCTCATCTTACCGTAACACCAGGAATTTACAAGAATACATATGATGATGCTTCTCGTTTATGACTGCTAGCTTTCAGTAAAACTGATTAGAATTGAATGGATTAATCACTATTTTACTAAATGACATCCATTAGATTGTTCCTTTATAGAATTAGGAATAAATTAACTCCTATGTGTATTATCTCAAAAGTATATATTGTGTCATTACATACAAGGTCAGCTAAGGAACACATAATACACACTTGGGTAGAGTGCTACATTCATAATTTACCGTACATCTTATCAATTCTTTGCTATTGACATAGTCAAGAGCTCCATTTATAGAATGACTGCAAACAGCAATAAAGGCCCTTTTACATTTAGCGATGCACCAGCGATCCAACCAGCGATCCGACCCGGTCAGGATTGCTGGTGCATCGCTAAATGATCGCTAGTGAGCTTTCATACAGAAAGATCTCACAGCGATGCAGCAGCGACGCAGCGCACGATACTTACCATTCACACACAGCGATCCTGCGTCCTCCCGCCTGCCTCCAGCGTCGCTGGACGTCACAGCAGGAAGTCTCAGCAGGAAGCGCCCGACGAGAAATGGAGCCGGACATTCTCGCGCGATCAGCGATGGACAGCGGGGGAGCCGGTCGCTGGTAAGTATCACACGTAGCGATATCGCTAGCAATATCGCTATAACGTCACAAAACCGGTGACGTTTTAGCGATATTGCTAGCGATATTGCTTAGTGTAAAACCCCCTTAACAGTCAAGAAGAACTTTTCTGGTAAAGTTGTTCTTCCTGTCCTTTTACCATATAAACTATGTTCTTGGTTGGTCTTATAGTTTATAAGACTTAATAGCTTATTTACAATTCTGATAATAACCTTTCTAATGAGTAATTAGTCTTGAATTGTACTTCGTTGGAAAAAAGTTTTAAACTAAGGGCCCCTCTTTTCCTTTCCAATTTTTTCATAGACATAACGTTGGGGCTCATAGATGCACCTATTCATGTTTCTACTAAATTTGCATGAATCAAATTTTCATATTAAATAACTTAAATATTGGTGATCTATCCTTAGACTAGGTAATCAATATCAGATCAGTGGAGGTCCAACATCCCGCCCAACCCAAGAATTAACTGTTATTAGGACCAACAGCCATCAGTTCAGTATATGTAGCTGGAACACCACAGCTGCATACACTATTTAGTGGTCATCCTCAAGTACTACAGCTCAGCTCCCATTCATTTGAATATAAAACTGAGCTGCAGTACCCAAGAATGACCACTATGCAGTGTATGGAGCATAAACACCACATCTCTGTACACTGTGTAGTGGTCATTATCAGGTATTGCAGCTCAGCTCCTAAATCATCAATATCTGAATCCTAGACAATCACTTTAACTTTGGAAATATTTCTTTTTGGAAATGAATAGTGTACTATGATTCGTTAACAGGGATGTCTCAGCTAGATAATCTCTGCCCATGTATCCTTTGAAATATCTTTTCCAACCCCCTTTGCACATAATTGCGCTGTCTCCTGGGCAGAAGGCAAAAAGCCAGACACTGATTCCATTAATTTATCTTCAGGGATAACAAAATGATAGGGCATTGCATTCAAATTGCTGAATTTCTCTCTATCAGTGAAGAATTGGAGGAATTCCATTTTAGATGATCTACTGTTTGCACTAAAAGTTGGGTTGGCCAACTTTTATCAAATCTGAATGGAAGCCTTTGGAAGTCTCCTAACTTTTCTACTAATACTGCCAATTAGTACCACCGATTACTATTGTCTCTCAATGATGTTTGGTATTTCATTGATTTTTTCTTTGCTGTTTCTATCAGATTACTACATACATTATATTGACTTAAATAATTCCACATTGGCAATAATTTTGTTTTGATCTACAGTTCTGAAAAGCACACAAGCGTAAATACTATTGAGCATGGTCCACGCATAAAATAACATATTAATGTTCATTGCATATTAGGTATGGTTAGCTTGCGGCATAGTTAGGAATTTTCTAGGCAGAATAATCGTAGTGCACTTCACTATAAAAAGCCCTAATTACGGTGTCATATTGATCTTAAACGGGTTAACCATATAATTTTTAAGTCAACCAATCCTGGTCACACTGATCTCTCCATGTGACTCTTTAGTCCTTGTAGTAGGTTATTGTAGCTATAGCCTTTGACAGAGTTCTGGGGTCCGGCTTCTCTGTGCTCTCCTGCCAACTGTAAATGACTATAATTTGCAATGCTATGATAGTACATTTTACTGCCACACATTATAGTCATTTAAAGGAAGCAAGAGATTTTGAAGAAGCTGTAGCTATAACAACCAAAAGCACAGACTTGGCAATAGTCACAGTAAAAGCAGCAATGGTTGGTAATGCTCAATAGCAATTTTTATAGGTATCAGTATTGAATATTATCTCCTTTCTGCTTGATAACGTCACCTATTGGAGCTATCTCCTAGTGATTAGTGAAACTGACGAAAATCAAATTCAGTAATTGTCAAGGAAATTAGATTTGCATCACATTTATTCGATGGAAATTAAATGTGTCTTTTTATGCTCTGGGGACTCTCCAGACAACAAAGGCTAATAAACATATAGTGGTTCACAGCTCCCGCTCCAGGCCTCAGGGTAGCTCTCTCCAACCTCTTCTCTACATCTTCACCAACTGTTACGTCCTCTTTCTCCATCTTTACTCTGCATTGGGTCTTCTGATTAGACCTCTATCATCATGACGCACGTGTTACTTGAGGTGTTGCCTAGGCCTCCGGCAAGATATATTGTGCAATCATAATATATTATGACGTCAGAGGCCTACTAGGCCAAAATTCATGGCACTGAGTGAAGATGGAGGAATAGGATGTTACACATGGTGGTGCGATAAAGATCAAGCTGAGAAGAGGAATATACTTCTGGCTGCGGTGGCGGAAAAGATGAGCGATGAGGTGACTATTATTTTTTTTCACTCTTTTCCTCTATGAATCAACAAAACCAAAGCTGGTTAGGAACATTTTGCTGAATTCACAAAAGGCAAATCACAAAACATTTGGGTTCAGAAAAATGCCTTTTTTTTTGTAAGATTCAAGGCAAATTCAATTTGCTTCCAGCTAGTTCTCTCATGTATAGTATCCATTCTTTACGTCAATGTTCTGCTCTTTTATTTGTCAGGCATCAGGCAGTATGATCATAAATACTATCCAAGCAGGATTGCCATCTGCAGAAAGCTGTTTCAGGGTAATTGATCCAGATTAGTACAGCCAATACATTAACAGAATTAGGTGCACTTGATGCAGATTTGGGGGTTCTGGATCTCATTAACAAGGCCAGTTGGGCATATAATTTTATTAGTTTTGGTCCATAGGAAAAAACACACAAATAAGGTCAACACCAAAAATAAGAAAACTATTTGAGATAGTTTCTTCCTTTTGGGAGAGTGCATATATGCATTTTTTTCTCCATTGCCAATAAGACTGCAATAAGACTTCATGCACAACTAGTCTTTTTAATAAGCATCAGGAACCCCCAGTAATGGTTATTAACCCCTTTCTGACATCGGGCGCAATAGTACACCGATGCCAGACTCCCCCTGTTTGGTACGGGCTCCGGTGCTGAGCCCACATCGTTCCAGGCACATGACAGCTGATCTGTACAGGTGACATGTGCCCGCAACAGCCACGGGTGGAATCTCAATCCACCCATGGTTGTTAACTCTCTGACAGCAGCATTTAACTCACGCTTACCAGAAGCGCATCACTAATCATGCCCATTGGTGACCTCGTCACATGATTGCGGGTCACCGATGGGTTGGCATGACACTAAAGGTCTCCAGCAGACCTCTATAGTTGTCATTGCCAGTTTTCTATGACCACTGCCTCATAGTGGGAACTCATAGCAAGTGATTATTTCTGCTACACACAGGAAATCTGATCATCGCCTGTGTGTACAGAGTACTGTGGCTTCTAGTCTCCCATGAAGACTATTGAAGCATGCAAAATGTAAAAAAAGTTTTTTAAAAATATTAAAAATTGAAAAATATAAAAGATCATCCCCTTTCACCCCATTCAAAATAAAACAATAAAAAATCAAATATACACATATTTGGTATTGCTGCATTCAGAATCGCCCGATCTATCAATATAAAAAAGAATTAACCCGATTGCAAAACAGCGTAAAGAGAAATTTAAAAATGTCAGAATTATATTTTTGTGGTCACAGCTACATTGCTTTAAAAAGCAATAACGGGCTCTGGGAAGAAGGGGAGCAAAAAATAGAAATTCAAAAAATGAAATACCCATGGTCATTTAGGGGTTTAACAGAGTTGGTACAAACTACAAAGGGTACAAGCTTGATTGATCAGCTGCCATGTGCCTGGAAAGGTGCGGGCTCAGTACCGCAGCCCGCACTAAACGGGGAGTCCGACATGGATGTACTATTAATAAAGACTATGCATAACAAGTTGCAAATATTAGTTTCCCATGAAATCTTACGCTAGTTTCACATTAGCGTTTTTTAGCGCTGAGCTTCGTATGCAGTAGAAAAGCATGCAAAAAACACATCATGCGTTTTGCATGCGCGTTTGCGTTTTTAAGTTGCATGCATTTTAACCAGTTTCTAGCCATATTAACTCTTAAAATGCATGCGATTTCAAACGCAGGTGTGCGCATGTCCATGCGCTCGCCTGTGCTCCCATAGACTGCAATGTGTTATTTTTGCACATTCCGTGCACAAGCGTGCACATGCGTTTTTTTACGCCGTTGGACGGACCCAAAAATGCAACAGGTTGCGTCGGGCATGCCTAGGAGCACACTACAAAAAATGCATGCGCATGAAAACGCATACGAACGCGTGCAAGCGCTAGACCATGCGCCCGCCATGTTAAACATAGGGGCACATGCGCATGGACGTGCATGATGCGCTGCGCTAAAAAACGCTAATGTGAAACCAGCATTAGACATTATGAAAAAAAACAATTCATGCATTTTGAGTCTCCAATTTTTTCAATTTCCCATGGTATTCCTCCTCATTGTTTCCTTTCTTCAATAAGTGCAATGACAGAGCAAGAAGCATTTTTTAACAGAATGGAGATAATGTTGTTCTTACAGAGTAGAAGTGTGAATGAGCCCTTGTACTAAATGTAATGAATACAAGCTTCTGAATTTAACCAAAGAAAAGACAATTGAAACATCTGCTTGGATTCTGTGTTTGCACAATAACACAATCCACAAAGACCCTGTTATCAACTACACAGAGCAGATGTTAAAAAAGCTTTGGGCACTAGTAGCTCCGCTATTGCCTGTTGCTGGCTGATGCAAATAAGCTACGACTTTTGTTTCCTCATTTCAGTTCTTATTGGATGACGCTTGCATGATGCTCCAAGTTTGGAACATACTGTAGGTATGCTATCCTTTGACTGTGACCATGAACCCACTTTTTTGGCAGGCACAGTATTGCTTAAGGAAGGTGCCTCTGACTGTGGAGCCCCATGGACAAAGCTAATAAAATACAGACAGTGCCCAATTCACCCCCCCTCACACCACTCCCCTCGGTGATGTACTAATTGGGATGCCCTGCTGTCCAATGGTCCTTAAAGGAGAAGGTATCTATGGCCACACGAACAGGGGTTAAATCCAGGTACCCAGGACAGAACTTCCTTTTTCCTCCGGCGGTCACTCACTTGGAAGCTTTTTGTCTGAATGTGTATTATTTGCTGGATTGGTGGAAAGGGGGGGGTGAAGGCACTGCTTAGGACAACACACAGGTCTCCACAGTCATTGCTTTAAGAGCACAAAATTATTTCTAAACAGCTAAACATATGCTAATTATCAGATGAAACAAGTATTGCCTGCATTTAATCCTTATGGTCCCCGACTGCATCTCACTGGAGCCCAGATAGACTTTTTTAATAAATGGGATTCATTGTACAGGAGCATGAGAAAAACAGAAGTCATGATGCTAGTGTAAATTGAACATTGCAGCTACTAACAGCTTAAGGCCCACTTTAGACTAATGTTGGCCAAACCTACAGTATCAATATTGGTGGATTTGGCCAACAATGTGTGTGGGTCTCCTCGTTCTCCCTTGCAAATGATGTCAGGCAAGATAATGACCCAACTTCTCTGAATGTCCACTGCCATTTCTTTTGTTCTCTGTGAGATAATCTGCTGCCCAGCAGCTGCTCTCATAGAAGACACAGTAGTGCTCCTCAGAAGGTATGCTCCTGTGTATGGGAAAGTTGGGAGCAATAACTGTTGACTGAACCATTGTTCTCCTGACAAATATCAATTGTGTATGGGATGTTTTAGGGGCTTATCTAGACTTTTAAAACTGATGGGTAAAGCCCCCGTTACACATAGCGATGTCCCAGCAATGCCACCAACGATCCGACATGATGGGATCGCTGGGACATCGTTAGGCTGATCGCTGGTTAGCTGTCACAAGACAGCCCCAGCGATCAGGATCAGCGACGCTGGACGCTGGTTTCTAATGTAAACGTCAGTTATCCAGGAGCCGCGGCTCCTGGATACCCGCTGTTTACCTTGGAAATGCTGGTTTCCAAGGTAAACATCGGGTATCTAAGAGCCGCGCGACTCCTGGATACCCGCTGTTTACCTTGGAAACCAGTGTGTATGCCGGTTTACAAGGTAAACAGCGGTTATCCAGGAGCCGCAGCTCCTGGATACCCGATGTTTACATTAGAAACCAGTGTCCAGCGTTGCTGATCGCTGGTCTCTCGCTACCACATGCAGCGATGCGTGCTGGCCAGCGGGAGACCAGCGATCGAAAAACGGCCCTGGCCGATGCAGCATGATCAGCGATAACCAGCGGGGGGCCGGTCTCTGACCCCCGTCACACACAGCGATCTTGCTGGTGAGATCTTTGATGTGTCACAAAATCAGCGATCTCGCTAGCAAGATCGCTGTGTGTGACGGGGCCTTTATCCTTAGGCACCCTCACTAATCAGCTCTTGAAGAAGGTGTGGTGTTTGTGCAAGTGCCTCAGTCTCTTCAAAGTCTATATTCGCTGCAGGCTGGTTTGTACATTGCTGCACCACATTTTTTATATTACCTATTCACATTTTCCATCTGCTTCAGTGGAAAAATCCTGCAATAATTTGAAAAGCAGCTATTCAAAAATATGGTGCAGGCATGAAGGAACCATTCTGCAGGCTTTTAAAGCAGCTGATCAGTGATGATTCTCATAGAGTCAGACCCCCACTAATCTAATATTGATGACTTATCCTAGGAATAGGCCATCAATTTTTAAAGGCTGTATAACATCTTTAATCCATCCTATAATTCAACTGATCCCTTCTGGAGCTTTCCGTTACTATAGAAATAAAATAATTCTCTTACAAAGCCTCTCAAAGTGAAGGGTGACACATAGTATAACAAGGGGCAACATTATTCAATACATCTTATGAAATTTCTATCTGTAATTTTTTTTAAGAAAATATGTCATCAGACCTTTAATGAATTGCTTAGATTAATTTATTAATAACTTTTTTGGTGACTTTTTAATTTTAGATCTTGATATTTATTGTTATCCAAAACTTTGCAATTTTTACTCTGTCTACTAAGAATCTTATTGGGCTGATAGTTCCTGTTTTCTAGAGCTCACTTCTGAGAAGTCAACTTATTTTCACTACAGGCGGGATTAGAATGAAAGGTAACACCTATAGCTAAATAATAGAGGATCTACAATTCATATAAGATGATATTCACACCTCTTCTCCTTCCCCTACCATCACAATGACCTCTGTCCTCTGTACAGGTCATACAGTATTTTTTTAAAACTTTCTATGTTCCATATGGGTACTGTATTAATTATAATAATTATCTAAAGGCATTAGAATAAACAATCAGAAAATAGAAACAGATTAAAAATCTAACAAATGTTTCATTATCTGGTTTCCCCTGAATATTATGTTTTTTGGGTTTTTTTTGTTTAGTTCCTTAGTGACAAAGCCAATTTGCTACTTTATGACCAAGCCAATTTTTACAATTCTGACCACTGTCACTTTATGAGGTTATAACTCTGGAACACTTTAACAGATCCCGGTGATTGTAAGAATGTTTTTAGTGACATATTGTACTTCATGTTAGTGGTAAAATTTCTTCAATATAACTTGTGTTTATTTATGAAAAAAACTGAAATATGGTGAAAATCTTTAAAATTTTGCAATTTTCAAACTTTTAATTTTTATGCCCTTAAATCAGAGAGATATGTCACACAAAATAGTTAATAAGCAACATTTCCCACATGTCTACTTTACATCAGCACAATTTTGTAAACAACATTTTTTTGTTAGGAAGTTATAAGGGTTAAAAGTTGACCAGCGATTTCTCATTTTTACTACAACATTTACAAAACCATTTTTTTAGGGGCCTCATCACATTTGAAGTCACTTTGAGAACATGAACCACAAAATGTGTTGTGCAATTTCTCCTAAATACGCAGATACCTCATATGTGGAGGGTAAACAACTGTTTGGGTGCACGGCAGAGCTCCGAAAGGAAGGAGCGATGTTTGACTTTTTCAAACAGTGGACTTTATATCTTTTCAGGGTGCAGATGGCTCTGTAAACTGGGGCCTATGTTCACACGGTATGAATTTTTTAACACTGGCTGGCCCGCCTGATCTAAGAGTATGGGTGTCATTAATAGGTTCAGCCAGATGCTTTGCATTTTCTTTGTGAACACTGCCACATACAGATTATATTTTTTGTGCATTATTATACCAAGCGGTCATTTCCTGATTGTAGGCTGGCTGCCCCATCAGGTATTTTTGCACCTGTGCCATCTTATTGGGCCCGCTGCACCTTGTTAGTGCATTTGTTCTGTGGCCTGGGCATGTAAGCATCTTTTGCCTGTGTGTTGGTGGTTTTTTCCTCTGCATAATTACCCTGTGAGCAACACCCTCTGGCAAAGATCATAAAAAATGTCATTACATACAGTGGGGAAAATAAGCATTTGATTACTGCTGATTTTTCCAGTTTTCCCACCTACAAAGAATGGAGAGGTCTGTAATTTTTATCATAGGTACACTTAAATTGTGAGAGGCAGAATCTAAAAATAAAACCACAAAATTCCATTGTATGATTTTTAAATAATTAAATTTCATTTTATTGCATGAAATAAGTATTTGATCACCCGCCAACTAGCGAAAATTATGGCTCTCACAGACCTGTTAGTTTTTCTTTAAGAAGCCCTCCTACTCTGCACTCATTACTTGTATTAATTGCACTTGTTTGAACTCATTACCTGTATAAATAACACCTGTCAACACATTCAATCAATTACACTCCAACTTCTCCACCATGGTCAAGACCAAAGAGCTGTCTAAGGACACCAGGGAAAAAAATTGTGGACTTGCACAAAGCTGGGATGGGCTACAGGACAATAGGAAAGTAGTTTGGTATGAAGGCAATAAATATTTATGCAATTTTTATAAAATGGAAGAAACACAAGATGACTGTCAGTCTTCCTCGGTCTGGGGCTCCATGCAAGATCTCGCCTCATGTGGTAAGGATGATTCTGGGAAATGTCATGAATCAACTCAGAACTACACGGGAATGTCATGATCCAGGACGGGGTTTCGTCTTTGGCCCATCCTGGTCAGACAGGGCTTAATTGTTTCTGCCTTTCTCTGGCAGAGGGCGGCTATTTAGTGTCCAATCGACCTAGGTCCGGTGTCAGTTACACTCCTGCCCTCGGCTGAGTTAGTTGACCTCTTGCGTACGTGTGCCTTTTGCCTGTTAACTTGTTGCTTGTTTGGTTTCGATCCGGTTCCGTCCCTGTTATGAGTTCTGCCTGTCCCTCTTGTACTGCGCTACCCTCTCTGTGTATGACTCTCTGCCTGTGACTTGACTATTCTCTGCTCGTCCCTCTGGTACCACATCGCCCTCTCCGTGTTTGACCTCTGCTTGTCTGACCTGCGCTTCCCTCTCCTCTACTACAGTATCTCTGCAGTAAGTATATTACATCATCTCCATCAGTAGGACGCTAAGCCCCGCCCCCAGCAGTCACATGATCGTAGGTCCTTGTACTCCTTACTACTTTCAGTGTCGCAGGTCCTGTCTGCTTGAACTTTCACTGCAGTATCGGACCCCGGGCCCTCCCGTAGTGTGGGTAAGTCACCCTGCTCAGCCGTGGCAGTTTTCTGACGCTGACAGGATCCTTACAGGGAGCACCTGGTCAATGACCTGAAGAGAGCTGGGACCACAGTCTCAAATATTACCATTAGTAACACACTACGCCGTCATGGATTAAAATCGCCAGCACATGTCCAGGTCCATTTGAAGTTTGCCAATAATCATCTGGATGATCCAGAGGAGGCATGGGAGAAGATCATGTGGTCAGATGAGACCGAAATAGAGCATTTTGGTATCAATTCCACTTGCGTGAAAGAAGAAGGATCAGTACAACCCCAAGAACACTGTCACAACCGTGAAGCATGGTAGGGGAAATATATTTTGGGGATGCTTTTCTGCAAAGAGGACAAAACGACTGCACCATATTGAAGGGAGGATGGATGGGGTCATATATCACAAGATTTTGGCCAACAACCTTCTTCTCTCAGTAAGAGCATTGAAGATGGACCATGGCTGGGTCTTCCAGTATGACAATGAACTAAAACACACAGCCAGGGCAACTAAGGAGTGACTCCATAAGAAGAATATCAAGGTACTCGAGTGGCCTAGCCAGTCTCCAGACCTGACCTCAATAGAAAATCTTTGAAGGAAGCTGAAACTCAATGTTGAAAACCTGAACGATCTGGAGAAGATCTGTATGGAGGAGTGGGCCAAAATCCCTGCTGCAGTGTACACAAACTTGGTCAAGAACTACAGGAAACCCCTGACATCTGTAATTGCAAACAAAGGTTTCTGTACCAAACATTAAGTTCTGCTTTTCTATTGCATCAAATACTTATTTCATGCAATAAAATGCAAATTAATTATGTAAAAATCATACATTGTTATTTTCTGCATTATTTTTAGGTTCTGTCTCTCACAGTGTACCTCTGATAAAAATTACAGACCTCTCCAGTCTTTGTAGATGGAAATTGTCATGATCCTAGTGCAGGTTTTGGACCTGCACGTCAGGGGTTAATGGTTGTGGCCTCTCTTTGGATCAGAGAGGTCTTTTTATAGCCCTGAGGAGCTCCAAACTCTGTCAGTTATACTTTGCCCTCAGCTGAGTAATTTGACCCTTGTGTGCTTGTGCCTTGTGCCTGCTCTGTGTTTGATTCCCTGTTGCTGATCCGGTCCATCCTCCCGTCTTGGTTTGTGTCTAGTGATTCTGTACTGTTTGCTGTCTACCTGGTACTTGACCCCTGCTCCGCTCTGACTGCCTGCTTTGTCTGTCCCTCTTGTACCTCATCCGTCCTCCATGGTTCTGACCCCTGGGCTGCATCTGACTCCTCTTCTGTTATACTCCCTTTGGTACCATTGCTGCCCTCTCGGTCCCTACCTCGGCTTTGCTGAACTTTTCCTGCTGGCACTCTCCACTGTCTCCCCGGTGAGTGTCGCAGCAGACTCCGCCCAAGTCCCGGCACTGCGGTCACGTGCCGCAGGTCCTGTGGCCCTGTGGGTACGCTCACTCCCAGAAGCCTGTGGGGTGCAACCCAGCCCCGCTCATCTCAAGCTTCACCAGATTCGTGCTGTGTGCACATCACAGGTTAGTGCCCGTGAGAGAAAATCTGCCAAATAGGCAGTGTATCAAATACTTGTTTTCCCCACTGTATCTCTGGAATGGAATGATGGATTTAAAAGAAAATGACAAAAAAAGTGAATATGTAGGACAGCTGCAGGAATAAAATAAGAGCAAAAAGTGGCCACTTTTGACCTGGTGACAGGTCCTCTTTAATTAATAGTTTTTGTTTTTAGGACAAATCAGGGAGATAAAGCCTTTCTACAATATTGCTGACGGATGATATTCTTTAGTTCCTAGACAAAACCTATAACATTTTTTTGCAAATTTCAGGGCATCTAGTGGTTGTAAATTGTACTCTCTCTTGAAAATGATACAAATATATATGTACTATATACTATTACATAAAAATGGCAGACTACCAAATGATTATAAATCAGAGTATGTGTAATACAAGCACTCACAATTATAATGAAGAAGAAACATCTGATTCTAGCCAAATGACTAAAAGGCATTTATCATGATCTTTTGGTATGTCAGTATGAAGCAGGGAACCCAGTAAAGGTATTTGCCTTCAATTTACTACCATAATATGACCTTCTTACTAATGGTAATCCATGCTACAACTGTGGTCAGGATGTTAAAAGAAAGATAGTGAGCACTGTCATGGAGGAAATGAGTTATATAGAAAAAAAAAGATAAATATTTTATTTTCATTGTTTTTAATCCTGCCATAGGATTTCATACAAATGAAATGATAACATGTAGGGCTCAATGATTTGCTGCTAATGTATTATCCCATATCTATGTATAGAAAATCTCTATTAGTTCTTCAAGAGAATACTTCAAACTGTCCCCTACTGTGAACCGATATTAAAACAAGCGTGCCAGAAATACGCTTCTCCTAATTTATGTAAATATACTCACTGTGGATTATGAAAATAGTAATAATGCCGGATATGCATTTCTGCTGGAGCAGATTTATCTAGTTATGCCGTACTATAATGTTTATGTCACAGTTTATCAGTTCAAAGACGATTTAAAGATATTGCAAAACTGCATAAATTGTCATTTCCTTGCATAATTTTATTCATGGGATCACTCCCTGTAGAAGGGTGAATATTTCAATAACAACCTGTTGACTTTAAATGCTGTAGGGTTTGGGTGACGAGACAGGTGTCCTTGATGGGAGATGCAAAAGGGGAAGCCAATAAGACATTTTTCTCTAAATCCCTTGTCCAGTGCTGTAAACTACTTTGACCCTAGCTACACCACTACACCCTTTAAAAAGCAGTAGCCACAACGCCTCCATTTCACGCTCTGCCAACTTGTGAAAATCATATTACATAGCGACTTTGTGATCGCCATTACCGCAGCTAGACAGATTATAACTATTTTCCAATCTCAAATATTGGAGGATATGGATGTTGTGGTATCCAGTAATGTAGCATACGATTCCTAGAAATATTTCATAGGCAAATGAAAATTAATGGCAGAATGGTTCTTCTTATTTCCATTCCAAAAGACGATGTGTGCGCCAAATCCACTTATGTTTATTGATTTGGAGTACCAAATGTCAAGCAGAATGGAGATGCTTATGCCATCTTGCATTTGCCAGGGATATTTTGAAAACCATGCACATTTATTTTGATATTTTGCCACGCATTGAAATCAAATGGTTGAGCGTTATTGTTGTATGACATGCGGCATGCGTCCGTCAGCGACTATTCTGTCTGCTTCCTGATCACAATTCCCAACAGTCTGTCTACCCAGAGAAAAGCTGGATTGTAATGCAGTGTGGCACACCCATATGCATAATTCCATTATAAAACATCCAAAGGTGGAAGTCATTGTTTTCAGAGCTAGCTGAGCTGGAGCCAGGGCAAAATATTAAAGTCAGTTGTGCCTTTGAGCTGCCTATAACAGCGCCCTTCGGAGACCCATTTCATACAAAATTTCAAGCCTGTGTTTATTGCCCATTAAAGCAACCTTTATTTTATGGCAAATGTTGCAGTAATTGCCTTTTACGAAGAGCACTTTGTAACACACATGCACCATTGAAAGAAAACCACTCTGGTATTGTCTATCGGGACTTAATGGCGCAATTAATTTTACTCCATCTGTTCCTGGGACTTTAAAGGAAAATGGATTTTTTTTAGCGCACTTTAATGAAGAAGATAAAGCGGTCCTGCTGGTGTCCCACAGGCTCAGTGCAGTAAGTTCAGATTATTGCTCAGTCTGTCAGAATGGACTTCTTCCCTCAGCAGTCGCCTCTGCTAGCAGCCAGCCTTGGCCCCTCACAGTGCTATTCCTGATGACAAACTGCCAGCTAGGTCCCACAAAAGCACGATTAAAATGTCAGCACAACATGACGAAAGGGCCAGGACGGTCCTCGGAGACGAGCTGTGTTCACTGTGAGTTAATACCTCTAGGCAGTCTCGGGAAGTACTGTTGCTCTGATGAAATCCAATGCGCGGTTGGAAATGACTGGTTAAAATAGTTTCCATTCTAATATTATTACAACGACATCATATGACCCTTCTGTTCTTTAAAGTACAATCATAGCTGCTCTCATCTTAATAAGGGAATTCGGTGGGCATCAACACAAGGCAGGAGAAGTAGGATGTTCGAAATGACGGAGACCATTGAAAAGTCAATTATTCTATTTCTAGCATGTTTTACCACTGTTTATTACTATTATCCAAGTTGTTGCTCTTGGATGGTCTCTAATGTTGTACAATACTAAAAATATTGAATTTACCTTTAGTGTATGATCATTCATAAATCCAATGATAGCACTCCTCTGACCGTGGTAAGACCACAATTCCCATTATGCTGCTGTATTATCTGGTAAGACGATGTTCCCACGATGAGTATTTGGTGAGTTTTTCATTTTCTGCAGCATTTCTGCACCTTCTAGCCAAAGGGAATCTGTCATCAGGTTTTTTCTATGTAATCTGAGGGCAGCTTAATGTAGCACATGAGGCACAGATTGAAGTGATGTGTCACTTATTAGGCTGTGTGCTGTTGTTTCCATACAATAAAGGTTTGATCACTAGAGATTATCGCCACCCAGACTAGCTCACTTGTGCTAAGTGGTCCGAATGTGTCCCCTCCTCTGATAAGCAGCTCACTGTCAATAGACTCTGTACACACAAAGCTGTGGTGTGGGCGGGATTAGCTTTCTAAGCTCTGCTGCATTACTTCTAAAAACTCTGATCATGTCACTAGTAAACTAAGTGACAAATCACTGGTATCAGGGTCTCTTTTCCTACATTATGCTGCTCTCAAATGAGGTACTAAAAACCTGCTGACATATTCCCTTTAAATAAGGGTACTTGTGTTTTTTTGTCATTATGATTTTTTCACCCCGCGTTTTTTGTCTCTTTTTGGTATGTCAACTATTAAATAAAGCTGCTTCATTTTTGATACTTCCTGGTATTTAGCTTTGACAACCATTATCGGTACAGTCATATGTGAGTTACATGCGTTTTTAGTGTGTTTCAGCGGCAGAAACGCACTGTAAAAGTATATGCGCTTTTTACTGGCAGATTTTCAGCATCTAATGATATTCTATGAGAAAAATCCCCACATAAATCTCAGTGTTCCCGCAAGATGTTTTCACATGCTACGGATTTCAAACACGCACCGCAGGTCAGTTTATACTACGTAAAAAAGGCACAGCGGGCAGGAGATTCCTATAAATCCCATCCAGCTATAAGCCGTTGCTTTATTTGTGCAGAAAATATATGCAGCTTCAAAAACTCACCAAAAACTCATTAGGGAGCTTAGAGGGGTTTTTTTTTCATTAGAAAAATAGGTGCAGAGAAGATGTCAAGACGTTGCGCACATCAACGAACAAGGTCACTGCCGCTCTTCATACCTGCCTGAGAAATATGACAACTGTAATCTCATTGGTTCCTGTGGGTAACGCTCAGGTTTTTATAAATTCCTTATTTTCCCTGACAAGAAGTTATACCGTAGTACGTTACAGGTTTTCTTGTTCTGCATTGCTGAACATATTCGCAGCAGAGCAATAGGTTATCTTTAAGCTAAACACAAGTAGGTCATATTTAAAATATTCACAACTTTGAAATGTCAGCAAGACTTTTTCCCCAAATTAACAGTTGTTTCAATTTTATGGTAAAATCCTCACATTAAATATAGTTATACCATGTAATGCTGCATGACAGCTATTTTCCCTAACACTATAAAAACATACACTCTGATTAGTTTTATAACCCTGTGCTTGTTTCCGTTAAGAAGAAAGGATTGGACTCCGCCTGTTGGATGGTGCACTTCATGTGTTTGACCGGCTTTAAGGCCCCGTTACACACATCAATGTCCCAGCGATCCCACCAATGATCCGACGTGGATGGGATCACTGGGACATAGTTAGCTGATTGCTGGTGAGCTGTCACATAGACAGATCCACCAGCGATCAGGACCAGCGAGTAAGCTGGTATCCAATATAAACAGCGGGTATCTAAGAGCCGAGCGGCTCTTAGTTACCCGCTGATTACCTTGGAAACCAGCGTGCACGCTGGTTTCCAAGGTAAAAAGCGGGTAACTAAGAGCCGCGCGGCTCAGATACCCGCTGTTTACATTGGAAACCAGCTCCCAGCGTCGCTGATTGTCAGTCTCCCGCTGCCACACGCAGCGATGTGCACTGGCCAGCAGGAGACCAACGATCAAAAAATGACCCAGGACATTCAAGCGCGATCAGCGATACCCGGCGGGGGCGGTCGCTGTGGCTTCACAAAATCAGCGATCTTGCTGGCGATCTCGCTGTGTGTGACGGGGCCTTTAGTCAATGTCTCATTCCTAAACCTGGACCACAAGACAGGTACAGAAATTGGAACAACCAATCAACTTTCTTAGCTTAACTATTATTTTAGTTAATTTTGCTAATTTATATTTACACTGCAAGAAAAAATCTTGGTATGTCCTAGACAATCGCTTTAAGAAAGCAGTGTTACATACATGCACTCATATATAAACACCTACCTAAATACAGTACATAGCTAGAAATACAACGTAATATTAATCTGTAAATATGGTCAACCCTCTTAAGTCGTCTATATGGGCATGTAGGTCATAGGTAGCTGAATAATATGAGACCTTGATATCTGTGATTCGATATTTTATTCCTGAGAAATCTACATATGTAAATAAGTTGTTCCAGGCTATGGGCTGGCTGGACAGTGATCTATATGAGGGGTTGACACATCATTGGTGCGACCGGTGCAGCTGCACTGGGGCCCAAGAGGTAAGTGGGCCCACTACCACGTCCAAAACATGTGGAATTGTATATTGTGATGAGCTGTTGGACTGCAAAAAGCCAATATATTGTTCTTGTACAGGGGACCTTTTCTGTCTGTGATCATAAGTGAATGGAGGTGTTACCAGTGTGATGTGTAATGGCTGCTCTCTTGAGCTCACTGCAGAGCAGTGTATGATTATAAGGCCACGCTCACACGTTCAGTATTTGATCAGTATTTTGCTTTAGTATTTCTGAGGCAAAATCAGGAGTGGGACAATCAGAGGAAAAGTATAAAAAGAAACACGTCACCACTTCTGTATTTATCACCCACTTCTGGTTTGGGCTTACAAATACTGATATAAAAATACTGACCAAACACTACACTTTTGAATGTGGCCTAACTGCCACATCTGCAGACGTCCTCTCACCTTCATCTTCCTTCTCATAGGCAGTTGGTGTTACAATATTGTTGTAATACAGCAGAGCTGTAGAGCTGCAGCAAATGTGTTTGTAAGAAGGCAAAAGTCAGTTCCACTTTTCTGTTCTAGTTATATGTCTACTTTTCAGTAGCATAGCTAACAGAGAGAGCAGAGGGGGTTGTCGCCTCGCGCTCTGAGGGGCCCACCTGGAGCTAAGCTACTGTTAACTATATGGGCGTGTGCAGCGCGCCCTTACACTTAAACTTTGCAGCAGTGGAGGGAGACTCGATCTCCTTGCACAGCCATCCATCAACACAAATTCCACTGTATCAGCTGGATGTCAATTCAGTTGAAAGCAGTTATGAGAGATGAAGCCTACCCCTCTTCCATCATTCCCCCTCTACATCTGACATTACTGATGCAGACACTGACAGCAGGCTCCATGATGTCTTTACTTTGCATCCATGGTCCTGAGATGTGCGGACACTCAGAGTAGCAGGGGGAATGAGAAGGAGCATGTGGCGTGAGTGGAGGGAGTATTGTTTTTTTTGGGGAGCACATTATACTATAGAGGTCTATGGGTGTTAATTAAACTATATAGAGTATGCCTATGAGGTGTGCATTATACTATATGGTGTCTGTCTATGGGGAGTGCATTATACTATATAGAGTCTACCGATGGGGTGTACATTATACTATATGGAGGCCTATGGGGAGTGCATTATACTATATAGAGGACTATGGGGAGTGCATTATACTATATAGAGGCCTATGATGAGTGCATTTAAACTATATAGAGGCCCACGGAGAGTGTACAGTTGTGGCCAAAAGTATTGACACCCCTGCAAATCTGTCAGATAATACTCAGTTTCTTCCTGAAAATGATTGAAAACACAAATTCTTTGGTATTATTATCTTCATTTAATTTGTCTGAAATGAAAAAACCCAAAAAAGAATGAAGCAAAAAGCAAAACATTGATCATTTCACACAAAACTCCAAAAATTGGTCAGACAAAAGTATGGGCACCCTCAGCCTAATACTTGGTTGCACAACCTTTAGCCAAAATAACTGCGACCAACCGCTTCCGGTAACCATCAATGAGTTTCTTACAATGCAATGTCCACCCTGATGTGCGTTTTGGCGTCAGCCTTCATCAGGGACCCCCTGACGAAGGAAAACGCCCTGACGAAGGCAGACGCTGAAACGCGCATCGGGGTGGACACATCCTTGGGACAGTATTTGGACCCCTTTATTCATCTCTGAAGTAGGAATTTAACAATTCAATTCTGTGGCAGTATTTCGATTCTGTACCCTGTGAACACACATATTGATTTGGCACTAATCACATGATCACCAGTGATTTTAGGTGACAGTATATGCACATGCACTTTATTACTTTATTATCATTAACAATTTTGCACTTTTCTATTCCTGGAGAATCATAGCAAGACAGCTAAATAACTTGTGTGCCCATAGTCTCTTTACAACTTCTCTTCATATGGCACCTCTTTTCCATTTGCAGTCTTAATACCATGACATACTTTCTTATGTCATAGGCAGATTCTATACACTAACCTCTTATGCACCATTGATCTTGCCTTACAGGTACATTTATATTATACCACTGGATGCATATGTATATATATTTTTTCATACTTGTAACGTTACTGTGACTACACCTTATATTGCTATTTACCCTTCATGGTCTCCATATTTTAGTCATAACATATTTATATTTTTTTTATTCTGTGTGTATTATCATGTTGGTTACATGAGTGTGGGCACTCTTTCTGCTTTTGGTGCCACTTTTACCATTTTGTTGTGACGAGCGTCAGCTTACGCTGAGTCGTTCTTCTTAGAAAGAGTGGACCCTCTGGGCCGTGGCACCCACCCACCTAGGGCGAGCTGACCTAAAGAGAACCACCCCCTATACAGGGAGTGTCAGGGGCAAGACCAAGGGGGTGAGCCACCACGGCAGCTGGACCAGACGGCTGGCTCAGGGAAACAAGACAAGGCAAGACGAGTCATTAATTCAAAGAAACTTCATTCAGGAAGACTTCAGGTACAACAGGTGCAAAACGTGAACACACAGAACATAAGACAAGGTGCGTGCAAGGGCACGCCGAGGTCCAAGACTTGAGGAACTCTTCAGGGTGCAACAGGAGCAAACGTGAACACACAGTTCGTAGAACAGGGTGTGTGCAATGGCACGCCGAGGTCCAAGCATGGAACGTGCAGATGGTATGCGGACATCGGACTCCGGACAACAGTCCACGATCCACCAGGGCATCCGGGCCTGTAGCTTAGAGGGTGATCGGCAGGATCCAGACATCCAGAAGTCAGCCAGGGTTCCATGCAAGGAAACAAGACAGGGTTAAAGACATGGTGCGTGTCAACGGACACGTCAGGATCAGGTTCACAGGACAGAGACCTGCGCATGCCGAGGGGCATGCCAGGGACGGGTCAGGTTCACAGAACGGTGGCCAGCGCGTGCCAAGGGGCATGCCAGGGAGAGACACAGGGTACGGTGGCATCTGAATCCAAGTGCTGGCATCGACCGACAGGGTCCTGGTATCTGGCTACGGACATCAGCTCTGGACATCAGGCCGCAGTCATGTAGGTCCAGACCTCTGGCAGCGGTCGGCAGGTTATGGAATCCGGCAGGCAAACTAGGGGACAGAGAAGAGCAAAAGAGACAAAGGCTTTGTGCAAGAGTAGCACGAAAAGGCACAGTGCGAGAATCAGCGTGAGTGCAAGGAAGCACAGAGACCACGGCTGGGAGCACCGGCAGGTGGTACCGACGATGGCAGTTGCAAGCGGGCACGACTAGAGGCGGCACCGCTGCGGGGCCATGCAGCCAGACCACTATAGCACTGGACGGGGTACGGCTAGAGGCGGCACGGCTGAGGCACACCAGGCAGGCACAGGCGACCAGGCACGTGCACAGAGGCACGGAGCCACAAGGCAGAGCTAGGCAAAGGGCACAGGACAGAGCCACATGCGAGACAGCATGGCAAAGCCTAGTACGAAATGTGCTAGAGCGCACGAAACAACAGGGACAAGACAAAGAACGAGGAAGAGACCTGCGCATGCGGAGCGCATGCCAGGGACAGGGACAGTCTAGCAGCGGAGCGTAGGCCGAAGCCCAGAGCCGGGCCAAGGAAGGACCTTGGGACTAGACAGGGTACAGAGCGAGGCCTGCACGTGTAGAGACATGCCAGGGAGAGATTCAGAGCGGAGGCCTGCACGTGTAGAGACATGCCAGGGAGAGGTTCAGAGCGGAGGCCTGCACGTGTAGAGACACGCCAGGGAGAGGTTCAGAGCAGAGGACTGCACGTGTAGAGACACGCCAGGAAGAGGTTCAGAGCGGAGGCCTGCACATGTAGAGACACGCCAGGGACAGAGACGAAGGCAGGGTACCTGAAGCCACAAAGCAGAGCGAGACATGACACGAGGACAGAAACACTGAACAGAATCAGAGCAAACAAGGACTACAAGGCAAAGCAGAGCAGAGGCAAAACATGGCACGAAGGACAAACACTAGACAAGACACAAGACCAGAGACGGAATACGAGCACGGAGCGTGTGCAGAGACGCACTACAGTGCAGAGTGCAAGGGCACAGAATAGAGGGAGCGCCCCACAGACCAAGCAGCCATGCAGGGACACCACACAATACTCAGGCCCTGAGCATAGGAAGGGACGGCCTGATATAGGGCATAGCACCTCCTCTTCCAGGTCAGGACCAGGGGAGCACTTCCGGGTTCAGATCCACAGGATAACAGAGCGTAGTCACATGATCAGAGATCCAGACATGACGAGACGACTGCAGAACCAGTGCTGAAACCTAGACAGGTCACATGATCAGAGTTCTAGACATGACGAGATGATTACCAAACCAGACAGTGCAGGATCCTAGGAAAGTTCACATGATCAGCGTTCCAGACATGACGAGATGATTACAGAACCGGACAGTGCAGGATCCAGACAGGAACACCTGTTCAGAGATTCTAGACATGGTGAGAAGATCACAGAAGACAGAGCAGAAACGCAGGCATCCTGCAGCTCTGACATGAAGTGAGTGTGCACAGTGCTCTAGGGAATGAGCAGGATAGCAAACAAGATATGCGCATGCACATCGCTCCAGGAGTTCTTGAGAGAAAACAGACAGGGCAGACATGACAGACATGGCGGACATGACATTTGTCTCAATAAAATTTATTTTTTAGTCTTCCAAAAATTCTCTCTCTCTCCATTTTTTTTGGACCTTTTGTTCGCTATTTTCCGCCTTATTCAATTGTTCTAATCCAAATGGTCTGCCATTTATATGTCCACTAGCAAGGGCAGTGAGAATCTAGAATTCCTTGCCTGAGGAGGTGGTGATGGCGAACTCAGTGGAGGGGTTCAAGAGAGGCCTGGATGCCTTCCTGGAGCGTAACAATATTGTATCTTACAGTGATTAGATTCTTTAGAAGGATGTAGATCTGGGGATTTATACTGATGGAATATAGGCTGAGCCGGATGGACAAATGTCTTTTTTCGGCCTTGCTAACTATGTTATTATGTTACTAAACATGGTTAAATGCTCTACTGTCTAGTGTTCTTATTATACAGTGATATACAGTATATACTACTGCTATGCTCACTGTGTTCTTAATATAATTATAATAAGAATATAGAGAACAGTAAAAAAAGTTCCAGACAGACTTGTACCATTTGATGACAGTGGTGTGGTTATGGCCTTGACATTAGATAAAGTAGGTTCTGTGGCAGGAATCCGCAGTATATTTCAGGAATATGGTAAACTATGCTAAGGTTAATATACACGTTTTTTAAGGAAGGACAGCATTTTTAGGCATAGCTAGAACAATGAAGGCCACAGAATTTCCTGATCTTATTTACTTGTGGTATAGTAACCTTCATTAATGAAAGGCTTCTGAAGCATATCCTGAAGGCTTACAGACCACAGTCACATGTGGACCTACTTATACAGTTTACATATGAATGGGATACTCATTAGTAATCCAATAAACATACTTCTTTCAAGTTCTTAAAAAGTCAAGTAAATCATGATGTGTTTTTCATTATGTTCTCATTATGTTGTCTGTAAGTCTTAACGTGCCATTGAGATTTATATACCTTTATTAAAATTATTAATTTGCTGTAAGTGGAAGAAAGGATGGAGTGTCATGAAATAGGGATGGTATCCATGAATTTCATGATCTCCAAGGTTCTGAATAATTTGCTAATGAGAATAAGGATGAGAAAACTATGAGGTTGGTGTTGAGGGAACTATCGGATTGGTTCTTTGATTAAAAATGTTGTCACTTCAGAGGTTGAGTAGACCAAACCCTTGGTAGGGTTTTCCTTTTCTTCTCTTCTAGATGTTATCCTTGGTCATTATGGCTAGTCTCAGACTCCCTTGAGTACAGTTTTTTATCTCTGTTTGTGTATGTGACAAAAGACTGCAATGTAAAGTGGAGATTTACTGCTAAACTCCCTGCTGAGGCCTTATGCTATCTAAGTAGACAGCAGGTGTGAGATCTCACTATTGTCCCTAATGGTTATTAGTGAATGATAAGAAGGACAAGTGTGAGGTCACCTCCTCCTGCTGTCAGGTCAGCCTTTGCAGGATTGAAAATCCCTAGTGAACAGATCACCATATAGCTTTCCCTTTTCTCCCTACAATATATGATCGCCTATATCTGAGAAACCTAATTATCATTATGGAAGGAGGGTGACTGAGGGTAAGCTGGATTCAAAACATATTTCATACTTAATCAAACGCAATCAAAGTCATTCAGCAGTTTGATATAATGGCACTTGAATAATCAGCACTCCAGATAGTACAGGTCTTTCTACTATTTATAGGCAAGCACTAAGCAGACACCAAATTGCAATCTTTTGACAAGCTTAGCTTTCTTATTTGTATTGATGTTTTTTTTCCCTTCAACAATGAAAAGCAATATGTAAGGTAGCAGAATAATTTGCAGTAGGTATTCTAGAAAAAAAAACTAATAATAATGTATAGATAGTTCCTGCTGTTTCAATTTACTATTTATTGCTTAATTTAACAAAATAGAAATAAAGAGATGTCTCCAGGAGTTATGATGGCAAGGTTTATAGTCTATTAAAAAGAATGAGACCCACAGAAGTGAAGGGCCCATATACAGTGGAAAAGCTCGACTAGGTTGTTGAATGGATTAGCTTGGTATCCAGATAATTTGCGTTTTATACATCGGCTTCATTACACAGAAATATTTTTTTCCTTGGGTTGGAGCAAGAAAACTTGGTCCTATTCTAACAAAACCTGCAATTCCCCAAAATGAGGATTACCTTCTCAACTGGAAAATTAGTATGAAATTCAAATAACGACCAAGTCTATTATCACTACGCTGTGACATTTGCATCAATAATTCTAAACATATTGTATAAAATATTTGCATGAGCTGGCTTAACATTGATTACAATAAAATCACAGGATTGGCACAATGCAACCATAGTGGTTCACTATCATCTTGTTCCCTGTATAGAAATATTTGTTTCCTCTTGTACTCACCTCTCCACCTACAGACCATGCTCTAGCTCAGCCCAGCTGGTCATGCGTGTGTGAGATGTGGAGAGATGGCTGTTTAGTCCAACAGTCACGTAAGACGTATTGGCAATCCATAACTGCCACATGATATATCTAAAGCAAAAGTTATCTTTACAACACATTGACAATCAGGAAAAGTCTCAACAGTTTATGGCTAGTTTAAGAAAAATATGGTTTCTATTGGCTGTATGTATGGGGAAAGAATTCCCTATATGTCATCAGTCAATAGCTGTAAAATTAGTTATCTTACATATCACAATTGTAGATGCTATTAGCTATAATTCAGTCAGATTTTTCTCACTAAATATAATCAGGTTGGTCTGATTCAAAAAGACCTAAACAAGTGACAGATAACAAATGAGTTTACAGTTCCATCACGATTTTATCCATGTTTGCCAAGTTTCTTTGAAATTCAATGAAACATAAAATCACATGTATTCCTTTCATCACAACCACAACAAAACGTTATTATAACAGAAAGTGATGGTCTATTCAATTGTCACTTAAGTTGGCCCTGGAATGGAGACAGACATAAGAGGGCCCCTGTGCAAAAATTTAGATATGGGCTTTTAGCAGTCCAATAGCACTCCATAATGCACAATTCCACCTGGAGGTAGAAGTGTGCCCCCTTACCTATTGGGCACCTGTTCGGCTGCCCAGGGAGGGTTGCCCCAATGGTATGTCCGCCTCTGAGCTGGCTATGCACATATCTCAACGGACTCGCCCATTTACATGACAGCTCTGCTCAGTTGATCGTTCATGTGATTTCAAAGGACAAGGGGAGAGAGAGAAGAAAGCTGCTGCCTGACTTCCTTGGCAGTGGCTTATTTCTCCTAAAAGCAAATGGATCAAGAGTTGAAATTTCAAATGTCCGATTATTATCTCCTCCGACATCATTTGTTGGCCCCAAGTAAATTTGATGACTAGTCGGTGCTGTCGAATTTCACAGGTTCATATGACTTTCCTCTGAAGTATATAGGGTCCTTAAGACCTTTACTGGAAGAGACATGGAACAATGGTGAAACTAAATATAGCAGAATAATGAGAAATTTGGGTCAGCAGAAAGGCTACATGTTTCCCATTACCGAAAACATTGAAAAGTAAACTTATAGCTTTAGACTGAATATAATTACCGTATGTTCAGTGAGTCCTTAATGACCTATAACACCATTTATGATGAATTTCAATTTAATTGCAAGCGTAAATACAGCACATAACCCAATTATCTGCCATAGTAATCAGAAATTATTATATACACAAGTTAATATGCAAGCACATGTGCTTTGACAAATAAGTACAGTTAACTATTATTAAAGGATTGCTTGTATTGACACTTGGATTAAATAATTATTATAAATAATTATTATAAATTAATCAAAAACATTACATGTGCATGAACTTTCATTTGCAGAATATCTGACAGTTGCACAATATGTTAATAAAATCTGTACAATGATAGATAAGAAAATGAAATTCTCAAAGGTCTTCATGCAGTGGTCATTGTTGTTACATTCTCTCTGATTACAGTTTATATTAAAGGTCAGTAAAATATTACATTCTGCAGAACGTGCCTTTATAGACATTAATGCTACGACTATGGTTTTCGTTCCTGTATTGTATAATTGAGTGTTGCTGAATCAATCATGGATTATGCATTTACTAAAGGTCATTCAGCTTTTTTTTCCAATAAGTTTCACCTAAACAAAAATCCCTTTTTCTAATATGTCTTAATATCTAGATAGTTCCATGTATCTCATGTATTAAAGAAGGTAGCTGGGGACATTCATATTCACGTCCTTAGCTGAAAGGGTAACTGTATGCTCCTCATAGCTGATGTTTTGGTTTACTAGTATCCAGCAAAGACACTTGTCTGTAAGGCCTATTTCACACTTCAGTTTTTTTGCATCAGTTCAAATCCGCCAAAAAGGCAGACAAGCGGATCCGTTCTCAACTGATTTGAACGGATGGCACAGGATCCGTTTTCAGACGGATCCTGACAATGAGGAAATTTAAAGGAACCGCTGGCCGGGAAAAGGAGAGAGAGAGAGAGAGAGAGAGAGAGAGAGAGAGAATATTTGTTTGTTTTTTTTGTCCGGCACCCAGAAAGAATTTCGGGTTAAATTAGTGTCTGGAGGATCCGCCAGAAAAAAAAACATTGCAAGCTCCGTTTTCAAATCTTTGAGGATGGAGACGGACAGCAACTTTTGGCGGATCCGCAAAAAAAACGGTTGCAACGGACGGCAATCCGTCACAATCCACCAGTAATGGAAGCCAATGGGGGAAAAAAACGGATCCTCAAAAGAAAATTGAGGATCCGTTTTTTTCAAAACCTGGCGGATTGTGACTGATTGTAAAAAACTGAAGTGTGAAAGAGGCCTAAGCTAAACCAGCAGACAAAATTATCTATCTTGAAGATTTGCTGCATTATAACAGTTGAGAAATGCATATGACAATAAATAGGCATTTTTTGCTAAGGAGCCATTATAAAACCCAACTCTGAACCTTTGTATGCTTGCAATTTTGTATGGAGCCCTGCGAAAGGTCCACATACACATTAGACTAATGTCAAAGGACAGTCTGATTTGTATGGGAGCCCCAAAGAATTAATTGTCAGGGTAGATAAGGATCTAATTTCAGAAAACTAATCTTTTTGTTCTCCCTCAGAGAAGGTACATCCAGAGATGTCTGACATTGGCTCTATCATAGAGAACACAAAAGTGCTGAGTGAGTGAGCACACCTGTGTATGGGAGAGTCGGCAAAGATCGCTGCCGGACGAATAATAGTCCAATCCATCGGCCGACAGCCATCTAATATGGAGGGCTAAGGTGAAAAAAGATTATGACATGCATCATCAGATTTATTATGTCCGGAAGTTTCTTCCTCCATCTTCTAAAGTTGGAAATCTTTGTACAGAAGGAGTCTGACAGCCATTATGGTAGTACATGGTTACTTTATGGCTCCAAAATAACAAAAACTGCACAGTGACAGTCATTTATTCTGGATCCAGTGCCTACTGCTGTTTCTCTCGGCTCCTTGGCACGTCGGTCAATGCTTCCAGATCTGCAATTGACTAACTGAGATCTGGTATGTTGCCGAGTTAACTGTACCTCTCCAATGCCAGATATATTCTGTAATAAACTACCTTTTCACTAAGTCAACTCTACCTGACCATGGCTCCACTGATCTCTCATTGCTGATTCTTCACTGCTTCCTTGTTGAGTATTATTTGTAACAACTGTAATATTGGTTGCTGTTTTCACTACTCTGCTTCATTGGATTTCCTTGCTGCACCAATGCAATCAGTCCAGGTTGCACAACAACTGCTCATCTAAACTGAGGGCTTCAATGATCCACTTCCCCAGGTAGGACATAATACACAGGCTCAGTGCACTGCTATGTTAAAGGGAACCTGTCACCCCCCCAGGCGTTTTCTAAGTAATAGAGCCACCTTGTGCAGCACTAATGCTGCATTCTGTCAAGGTAGCTCATTTATTTGGCGTCTCTTCCACTGCATAAATAAGCGCTTTTAAAATTTGTCTGACATACCAGAAGTTTGACCAGGGGGCAGGTCTTTCCCCCTCGGACAGACTCCTCACATCCATCAGTCATGTCCTCCTTTTGAATTTGGCGCCACCTCCTCAGCGTTCATTTCAATTCCTTGAGCCTGCGCTGTAATATCTTTTCTTGGGCATGCGCAGTTAGCGCTGCCCATCCTCTGACATCACATAATGTCTGAGCTATCGCGCCTGCGTGGACGTGCGGCCAGATATCCCACCCCACAGTCTCTTCTGATTTATTCACACTGCGGGGCTGGGAATCTTGGGTATGCGCAGTAGTTCTCTGCGGCTCTCCCTCAAATCACTCCGCCTCTTTCCTGCTGTGCAGCATCATAGGAGGAAACGTCAATTAGGGATGAGCTGACGATTCCTCCTATGACGCTGCACAGTAGGAAAGAGGCGGAGGGATTTGAGGGAGAGCCGCAGAGAACTACTGCGCATACCCAAGATTCCCATTCCCGCAGTGTGAATAAATCAGAAGAGACTGCGGGGTGAGATATCTGGCCGCGTGTCCACACAGGCGCGATACCTCAGACATCATGTGATGTCAGAGGACGGGCAGCACTAACTGCGCATGCCCAAGAAAAGATATTACAGCGTAAGTCCAAGGAATTGAAATGAACGCTGAGGAGGCGGCGCCAAATTCAAAAGGAGGACATGACTGATGGATGTGAGGCGTCTGTGTCTGAGGGGGAAAGACCTGCCCCCCGGTCAAACTTCTGGTATGTCAGACAAATTTTAAAAACGCTTATTTATGCGGTGGAAGAGACGCTAAATAAAAAGCCACCTTCACAGAATGCAGCATTAGTGCTGCACAAGGTGGCTCTTTTACTTAAAAATGCCTGGGGGGGTGACAGGTTCTCTTTAAACTACATGCAATTGTGTACGAGCCCATACATGAGAAAGCATCATTTCGGTCAGGTGTGAAGATAGCATATTATCTAAGCTAGTTTGTAGTACTACCACTTATGACTCCTTTTACGATAAGGTCCAGATTGTAATAATGTCTTTGGAGAGAGGCTAACCTTGACTCTAGGGTTGCTTTCTTTTTCATTCCATACACAGAGGGTGGCAAAATGTGATGCTTCCCAGCTTCACAATGAGACTATCAACTCTAGAAAGGTTTTTTGTTGTCCGCTTGGTGCCACTTTTAGTGCCTTGCTGAACCAAGGGACTTGTGCAAATAAGGCAACCTAAGAATTATGTAGTACATTGCATTACAGCGTTAGGTGCAGACCCGCTCTAATCACTCACTGGAACTTATTTTGTAGTTAACCTCTATAAAAGATTGTAATACCGAGCAAAGAGCTGTCACACACACATTATTTAGAAGCCAGTATTATTATTTTATTGCCAGTCCTTGACAGCTGAGAAAAAGCCAAAAGCTTTAATCTTTTCTAGCTTTTATTTTACAGCATAAGAGCTGCATGTAAGATAGATTTGATTAATATGTAACAGAGATGCAATTCTCAGTAAAATGTGCTGTACTTTAGCACCCCTGGAAAACAAACTGCATCACAATGGTTTAAATCTCAGTCCATTGTATTATATAGACATCATAAATAATAGAGAGCAGGCAGATATTGCTGCAGGCTTCATCTACATAACACATCTGAGCTCTCTATAATGTGTTCTACTTGTCACTTTTAGTACAGAGGAGAGGCAATAAAGCTAACAGCTGACTGAAACACATCCGAACTGCTTTCACTTCCAGGGTGGCAAATGCTCATTAAGTAATCTTAGCTGTGACTTTTCAAACCCATAACTCTTAGAAATGTAAAAAAGTTGCCAGGAAAGATTAAGCACATAATCTATGACAGCGTAATAATTCTTTTGTGCAGCATTCAAAATTTCATTTGCTTTGTTTTGTATGCCGCGTTGGAAAGAGAAGGTGTAGCTACATCATGTATTATATGCCGGTATGTCTCTGACTGGAATACATTTAAGTGATAGACAAGTTCATCAAGAAAATGCTTAGGAATCGGCACGATGCAACCATTTTACTGGAAGCGTACAGTCTTAGAGACGTCTATTAAATAAACTAAATAAATCTTCCAAAACACTTATTTTATTCTACTGATGTTTTAGCAACTTATCTTTGTTGAAAAATCCTAGAAAAATATAGAAAGGTTTTATATACTCCATATTGCTTTCATTTGAAGTACGGAATTACAGCATATTCCAGTTGTTTAACTACTTTATATAATCAAGATGTTTTGGTACCTTATGGGTCTTTGTTGCCAAAATATTCTGATCGGTGGGGGTTATAACTTTTGGGTCTACCTGTTGTTTCCAAGAAGAAAGGGACTGATATCCCTTTTGCATTTCTCTTAGGCTGGGTTCACATAGCGTTAATGGGCTGCGTTTAACGCATCTGTTACACAGCCGCATTAACGCTATGTAATGGGTGCGTTAACGCACCCATACACAGCTATAGATGAGTGCATCACTAACACATGCCATAATCGGCATGCGCTAGCGATGTGCTGTCATTCTGCGATGGAGCCGCAGACACGGGCTGCAGCTTCTGAGGCTCCGTCACTGCTAGCACAGATGAATCATCTGGGCTAACGGGAGGACATAACGCGATCGCGTTATGTCATAGCCTTAACACAGTCAGTCAGCGCTGTGCACTGAATGGACTGCTGTTATCGCTATGTGAACCTGGCCTTACACAATCCATTCCTTCTTGTGATGTAGGTTCCTGAAAAGTGAGTGGCTGGGAGGGTCAGCGCATAACTTGTTTAAAACAAGTTGTCACCTATCCATAGAAAAGGTGATGCCTTGTGGAGGTCCAACCATCCTGATCCTCACTGATAGGTAGAACAGGGAACTTTAATCCCGTTAGAGCAATGTGTGTGCTTGACCAGTGCTCTGTTTGTACCCTACAGACTACCAAGTGCTGCACTCTGCTTTTTACGGCAGCCCATAGAAAATGAATGAAGTGGCGGTTGGGCATCGAATCTGTCACACCATCTTGTAAAAAAGGTAAAGGTTCTCCATGAAGGACAATAATTTCCCTGTCTGCTGATTGGTGCGAATCCCAAAGATGGGACACCCACTGATCAGCAAGTTGGCACCTATCCTGTAAATAGGTGATAGCTTGTTTTAACCAAACTCATTAGGGAGAACTGCTACTCTTTCATTCTAAAGATTGTTGAGGACCTAAGCAGAGTGAATGTCACTGAAGAGATGGTGTATTGTAAATTTTGCTGCAATGACGTCTATAGTGGAAATTGGAAATTGAAAGAAATAGTAAGAAATCATTAGTATCAAACATCTATGGTTGCATTTCATTTCTGTAGGTTATATGCCAAAAAGGATCTAGTTTAAAACCTATGTAGATTAACAATTTACCTCTCCTGATTGGTGAAGCATAGTGTAGTAAAGGAGTACGCTCTCAAAGTAGGCAACTATCACTAGACTAATAATTATAAATTTGCCCCTAAAACAAGAATCCGGTACAGAAATCTATATTATAAGGTGTAACAAATTTGAAAACATCAATATATGTTGACTAAAACAATCTGGCATTCTGTTACACATTAAATTTGAATGCAAAGACTCTTTTAAGTCAGATTAGATTCGAATACAAAGACTGCATTTAGGTCAAATATGGCTGAGAGTGATACAATGTGGTTGTGATCGTGTGCATATGTGCTTCTACATTCTCATTCCTAATGTCAGACTATATGCGGAGTGTTTCGTTTGTATGTTATTTTCAGTGTGTGTATGCACCGAGAAAGCCCCTGGCTCATATATCAAATATATTCATAGGACCTTATTGTTCCAACCAGACTGGTAAATGATAGCATATCTATTTTTATCTGTATAAAAGAAAGAAATTGGCTACGCTACTCAAAGGAAAGACATAGCTGAAATGCCCATTCCAGATTACCTATGGCAAGTAACAGGTGTGGGTAGTATGAAAATCACATCTGATGCAAGAAAAAAGGGGAGGCACTAACTCAATCTTAACATTGTGTGTTGGTGGACTATGGGCAACAAATATTGCTGTATGGCAATGCAATAGCATATATCGGAGCATTTTTCAGAGGTATTGCTCAAGAAGTACTCCCAATACATAGACATACAAAGGTAAACTTCTAAAATGCATCCAATAGGACAACTTAAATATATACATCCATGGCTGAAAGTGTTGGTGTCAAGAGTGTGTCCGGTCCTCCTCGGAGTTCCAGGGAGTAGAAGATCTCTACTCACTGTGAATCACAGATCTTCCATTTAGCCTGTGTTTTTGTGTCCCATATTACACAGATTTAGGTTCCTTTGGTGTTGAAGAGGTTAATGATCCTTTCTATGCCGGTCAGAAACTTGCAGCACCATTTTCAGCTGCTTCTGATATGGTCATTAACCCTCCCTATAAAACCTGGTCAGACCCTCTCTCTCTCACCACTGTAAGCTTTGTTTCCTAGCTCCTAGGTGACGCTGTGCTGAATAAGAGTTTGTTGTTGCTACTGGAGATTTGTTTTCCTGTGTGTAATGCTAAAGCTAAGTGGCTGCTGTGGAGTTGTTGTAGTAGCAATCTTTAGTTTTGCATGTGTGTTTGTCTCCTGGTCCCTATTCCCATTTGGTTGGTACATTCCCATCCTTCCATATATACCTCTATACCTTTGGTGAGTGTTTGTATGTTTGTTGCATTCTGTTATCCCTGTTTTGTCTTTGTGTCTTGTTTGCCTTATATTTCTGTCCCAGGCCTTATGGGGTTGGGAAGAGGACAGATCAAGGGATAACATGAACACAGTAAGGTCGGAAATTCGGGCCTCTCTATCTTAAAGAGTACCCCCAGGACAGTGATAGTTAGGGTCCCAGTTTCAGCGACAGTTTGATGACCCCCTTCCTTACCGAAGACTATCATTGTGTGACAGTTGGCACCCTTGCATTTTTTCCATAAAATTAAGCATTTCTCCCAGAAAAGAATTGCAATGACACTTGTTTTGTTATACATATGTTTATTTCCTTTGTATATATTAGAACAGCACAGAAAAACAGAGAAAAAAGGGCAAATTGGACATATTAGAGTGTCACTCAAAACGCCTAAAAAAGGGTCAGACAAAATTGTTCTCACCTTTGCAAAATTGTGAGTAAACAACTTTATTTCAAGCATGTGATGCTCATTCAAGCTTACCTGTGGCAAGTAACATTTTGAGTAGTATGAACATCACACCTGAAACAAGTAAAAAAAAATGGAGATGCTAACTCAATCTTATCATTGTGTGTGTGCCACGCTAAACATGGAGAACAGAAAGTGCATAAGAGAACTGTCTGAGTACTTGAGAACCAAAATTGTTGAAAAATATCAACAATCTCAAGGTTACAAGTCCATCTCCTGAGATCTTGTTGTTCCTTTGTCCATGGTGCGCATCATAATCAAAAAGTTTACAACCCATGGCACTGTAGGTTAATCTCCATGAATATGGACGGCAGAGAAAAATTGATGAATGGTTTGCAATGCAGGATAGTCTGGATGATGGACAAGCAGCCCTAATCAAGTTCCAATGAAATTCAAGCAGTCCGGCAGACTCAGCATGCATCAGTGTCAGTGCAAACTATCCGTTGCTATTTGAATGAAATGATACGCTATGGCAGATGATGACACAGGAAGACCACACTGCTGACACAGAGATATAAAAAGCTAGACTGCAGTTTGCAAAAATGCAATTGAGAAGAGACCAAGATAAAGCTTTTTGGCAAAGCACATCATTCTTCTGTTTACCGAAAATACAATGAGGCCTTCAAAGAAAATAACACATTGCCTACAGTCAAATATGATGGATTTTCAAAGATGTTTTGTGCTTGCTTTGCTGCCTTTGGCAATGGGTGACTTGACTGTGTGAAAGGCATTATAGAAATCTGAAGATTACCAAAGGACTTGGGGTCGCAATGTAGTTCCCAGTGTCAGAAAGCTGAATTTGCATCCTAGGTCATGGGTCTTCCAGCAGGTCAATGACCCCAAACATATTTCAAGAAGCCCCAGAAATGGTTGGAAAAAAAGTGCTGGAGAGTTCTGAAGTGGCCAGCAATGATTCTCTAAACCTGATTGAACAACTGTGGAGAGATCATTAAATTGCTGTTTATTGCTGTTGGGAGTTTGTGCAATTCAAATATGAGAAACCTGGAATAGTTTGCAAAAGAAGAGTGTTCCAAAATTCCAGTTCAGAGGTGTAAGAAGCTTATTGATGGTTATAGGAAGAGTGTGATTGCAGTTATTTATTCCACAGGATGTACAATCAAATATTAAGTTGAGGGTGCCAACAATTTTGTCCGGACCATTTTGAGGGTTTTGTGTTAAAATATTTCCAATTTGCCTTTTTTTTCCTGTTTTTTTCATGTTGTTTCAATACACACAAAGGAAATAAACGTGTAAAACAAAATATGTTTAATTGCAATAATTTTACTGGAGAAATACTTCATTTTCTGGAACAATTTCAAGGGGCCAACACTCTAAAACATGACTGTATAACAGATTATGTTAATCTTAATATTTAGGATCCATGTAGATGACTGCATAATGACTGTGCAGTAGTCATATATTTAGTGTCAAGGATGTAATCATATTCCATTATAAGGAATCAGGAAAGCCTTGCACAAAGCACTGTGTTCTAATCATTTCACCCATGTATATGGGCACTGAAACTGTCAGTAAACATTAGGTGTATTCAAGCTGAACCTACTAATGGCAATGGGATCGGTTGAACTTAAAATGTGTATGCGGCCTCCAAATTCTCCTCTGAAGTTGGTGGGGATAAGGATAGGGTAGCTAGATTTTTATCAGCATGTTCCTTTTGTTTTCAGGGACATAAGTCACTGCCAGGGGTGTCTAATAGTGGCTTTCTCTCCTTTTCCTATTGAGTAAATACTGTATTGTGGGCACTGTAAGGGGATTAGAGTAGAGCAAATCTTCTGATATTTGATTTGGGAAAATCCAGTGTAAATCAAATCTTGTGCAAAGAGGTTAAAATAAACAGTAAACTATTATATTCACGGCTCCTTGGTGCTCCCTCACCTGTCCCGCTGCCACAGCTACCGGCCCGGGCCTACAATTGTTATTGCCCACATAGCCACAAAAGGTCTAATCAAGAACTGAAGTCCAAGACCTAAAAGATAGCCAGCAAAGAGCAATTGAGCTAGGAAGATGAGGGGGGTAGAGAAAAGGAGAGTATAATACTTATATATTTTCTTAACTGCTTCCTTGCATTCAGTATCTAGCAGCCATTTTGCAGGACTCAATCAAGTTGAATTTCCCAAAATTTGGATTAATTTGAATCTTAATTTTTTTGGGGAAATCCATTGCAAAATTGATTCTTTTAGAATCGTATCATTTATCTCTAATGGGGATGCCAAAAGTGTTGTCTTTTTCTGATGAAAGTTTTTCTTTCAGAAGCAATGTCAACCTGCATTGAGATTGAGTATTGAGCCTTACACATAGCGACTCACCAGCGATCCCGACAAAGATATGAACTTGTCAGGATCGCTGGTGTTTCGCTACATGATCGCTGGTGAGCTGCCAAACACCAGTGATCAGCACCAGCGACAGACGAGCACGCGTGCCGCTGTGTACCTTAGTTACTAGCGCGCTGGCGCAGTGAGCTGGTAACCAAGGTAAACAGCGGGTTTCTAAGCGTCGTGCAGCGCTTAGAAACCCGCTGTTTACCTTGGTCACCAGCTGCAGCCCGCTGATCGCTGGTGTCCCGCCTGCCACACGCAGCGATGCATGCTGGCCAGCGGGAGACCACCGATCAAAAAAATGTCCAGGGCTTTTCACAACGATCAGCAATAACCGGCAGGGGGGCAGGTCGCTGATAGGTGTCACACACAGCGGGGGGCTATAGTCTCATTTTAATTGTGTACAGATCATTGGATAGAGCTGAACTGCAGAATTTAACACAGTCCCCCAACAAGGGAAGTACTGCCTTTTGGGAGAAAGCTGCCATGTTTTCTAATCTTATATGATTATGTCTTTTGTTGTACTCTATTCATGTACATTTACTTGTTTGTATTCCCTAGCATCTCCCTACAAATAGACATTTCAGTAAGTCAATGGTCCTAGAGACATAAATTGAGCTATTTAGTATTGCTGAAGCATTTTTGTGATACTTAAGTTAATATAATTATATCCACAAAATTTCGGAGCTGTAGATACAGAAGTTCTCTTAATTGCCATTATTTTGGAGAGCAGAGCTGACACAGTTCTGCAAAATCATTCAATCTCTGTGAAGTGACACCATTTATAAATTAACAAATGAAAATAATAGAAAATTGATGAAGATTGTATCATAGCTAGCAGCAATTCTATGATGAGGGCCAACGTGAATCTCTGCTCGCCAGCAACCGCTGAAACTATCAGAACAATGCCAGATGGTCTGGTGCAAAAACAGCCTTTCAGAATTAATAAGTGGTTCTCTTGAGGACCAGCTCGCGCAGTAACTGCTTCACACTGACATGTGGGTATCTCTTCTATCCTGGACTCTTCACTCAATGTAGGATTTTAACTGAGCTTCAAGAGGTTGGAGGTGCCACTCAATTTATCTACCATGCTTCCGATTTTAAATGGGGCAGCTTTTAATCTAGAAATTATAGTAACGTGTATGTGCATTTGGAGTATATCATTGCCGCAGTTAATTAACAGTTATTAGCGTTAGCGTACTATGCTGTATTATATGTCACAAATCATCGCTTCTCCCTGTGCAGTTACAGCAATTAAGAACTCCATCACACCTTCTCTATAGTCATTTGGTTCTTTTCCAGGTCTTTTCAAAAGTGGAAATTGCTAATCAAATCATTTCTGCTCTGTGCCTCTGTGTCGTTTATTCCATTCCTAATGATGTGCGACTTTTTTATTTTTTTTTTATTTTTTTTTTCAGCTTTGGCCGTTAACAGAGGCATCCGTGCGTCTAACCCATTTCACACCACCGTCATGCTTTGCAGAGGCGATAATGAACTTCCAGGACTAAGGGGAGATTTTTGGTTGTCTGATAGCGGTGCCTTCCCCCTCCTGCTGTTCCAAGATTGAATTTTGTTAACTGTAAAATGCAATGGCAGACACTCAGCTTCAGTGCCAAGGCTGCAGCTGTTTCACCATTGGTTAAACTGAATCTTTGGCGAACGTTCTTGCCTGATCTATTTGACACCCTTTTGAGTGGTGAAAAATAAATAGTTATAGAAAAATGCATACAGAGGTTAATTTTAGCCTTTATTTTACAAAAGCAGTAGATTTTTATCGTATTATTCTGAAAAGACAATTGCTATAAAAAAGCATGTTGTCTAGATTTGACGTTACTTACAAAAGTGAAAAATATGAGTCCACATTGGGAACAATTGCTCAAATAGTGTAAAAATAAATTAAAATGGCTAATAAAAACGAAGAGCATAAAGGATAAAAAAAAACAGTATATGAACAGAGACCGTTGGCACAACCCTACAGATACCGGAATGGTGCACAAGTAGGATCCCAATCCGTGACTATCAATGTATATGAACTTGGCACACACCCAAACGAATGTTGTTGCAAAATTGGTGATTTTAATAAAAGGCAGTACATACATAAACGTTTCGGTCTGTGACCTTCATCAATGTACTGAAAAATTAAACAAAAATAACAGAATAAAAGAAAGTATTTACAATGGAAAGACCTGGGTTTTTTTACAGAGAAAATTATATAATATGCTGAGACATCGGTCACATTATGGCACAAGATACAATGTAGTAATGAGGACACAATCATGGAGACAAGAAACCTACAGAGAGGATGCACATACCGTTAGAATGTACTGTGAGCACTTTGTGAATAGGTTTCAAGGAAAACCTGAAAAGAGGGGAGGAATGGAGCTGATAAGACAGCCATTCAAAATAGGTGAAGGTGAATATTATGAAAACTGATCATACCAATGCTGAAGGGAGGTAACTATCGCCGTCCTACTGTGAGAAAATATAGACCGCTTAGTGACTGGCAGCAATGTAAAGTCCATACTGACTACTAGTATGGACAAAAAAAGGCAATCTTACCGTGCAATGCTACAGCGTGTGGATGCGGTATCCGCCGCAGATCCTATGGCGCTATGGTGTGGAGGAGGTGGCAGTGTTAAATAGCCCAAGAATATTGCTGCTTAGCCTATCAGACGCGCGCCACAGGAAGTGGGTGGGCGTGTGTATGACTGACGTCATACGGCGCTCCAGGCGCTGAGAGGAGGCGTGGGTGGGGGCGTGTCGGTCTGAGGCCCCGGGAGTGTGTCACAGCCTGTCAGGCTAGAGCGCTCTGTAGTGAGGAGGCATAGGTTACCGTGGTTACAGACGCAGCGTTAATAGCAGGAGTGCCAAGAGTGGTTGTTCAGTGATAGGTGGTGAAGATTCAACAAGAGTTCACAGTTGTGGGTTCTGTAATTGAAATAGAACATCATTAGTCCAAATATAATAGAATGACATCATGAAAATAATAATGAAAATAGAATTGGAGATGAAATACTAGCAAAATGTATACAGTAACCATAATATTGATATATCATAATAGAGACTGATGGTAAGGATACAGAACATTATGATTGGAGGAAAGCCTGTATATCATAATCTTTATTTAACCCCTTAGGTGCCAGGGTATCAAGTTCATGAATCCAGAAGGCCTCCCTTCTTTTTAAGATATTAATCCGGTTACCTCCTCTACGTGGCAAATGGATTTGCTCTATGACTTGAAATTTGAGCTGGGCAATAGAGTGACCAGCTGTGATGAAATGGAAAGGGATCGGAAGAAGCATATTCTTGCACCTGATGGTGGACTTGTGCTTTGATATGCGATCCCTAACGTGCTGTGTTGTCTCACCCACATATAAAAGGCCGCAAGGACATTTAATCAAATATATAACGAATGAGCTGTCACAAGTGTAGTATTCACGGATGTTATATTTCTTGCCTGTATGGGGGTGATAGAATATATTGCCTTTCTGTACGTTATTGCATTGCACACACTGTAAGCAAGGGAAGGTACCAAATTTGGGATTAGAAAGAAAGCGTTGATGTTTGGGGGGGCCAGGAGAGCCGATGTCGGCTTTAATTAGAATGTCACGCACATTGCGTGGTCTCCTAAAACAAGGTAGGAAGGGTTCCCTAAAAGCCTCTATCTGTGGGTGGGCTGTTGTTAAAAGATGCCAGTGACGCCTAATACTAGAATGTAAACGGTAAGCGAAAGGGTGATAGTCATGAACAAAGGCAATGCGATTCATAGCCTTTGGTTTACGGGGGGAAGGAGCATCCAAATTGTTCAAAGTGTCTGTGGGATAACCCCTCTCAAGAAATTTGGTACGCATTTCTGCCATACGTATTTTCTGAGTCTCTGTCTCTGACACTATTCTTTGCACCCTTTTGAACTGTGACTTAGGAATTGCATCTTTCATTTTAGTAGGGTGGAAGCTCGTATAGTGAAGGAGACTATTGCGGTCAGTCGGTTTTCTGTAGAGGTCAGTAGTTAAATGGCCTGTCTCATCTTTGATGACGAGTGTGTCCAAGAAGTTAATCTGTTTAAGATGATGTGTCATGGTGAAGCTTAGACCTGGCCAGGATGTCTGTAGCATGGAGAAAAAGGAATCTAATGTATCCAAGGATCCTCCCCAGATGCAAAAAATATCGTCGATGTATCTCTTCCACACTATAGCGTGAGTGCGGAAGAGGTCATCACGATAGATAATACGGTCCTCAAAGTGAGCCACATAACAATTTGCATAAGGGGGTGCAGCATTAGAGCCCATCGCGGTCCCCCTAGTCTGCAGGTAGTGTGTGTCCTCAAAAAGAAAGAAGTTTTTAGTTAGAATGATGGACAGTAGTTCGCAACACAAATCAATTTGTTCAGGGTGGAAATTGGACAATTCCAATAACCTCCGTACAGATTGGATTCCCTCAGTATGGGGAATGGACGTATAAAGATCTTTCACATCCAGTGTGACTAAGATAGCATCTATAGGAATATGGTCGAGGGTACGGATCACGTCCAGGAAAGCTCCTGTATCCAGTAGGAATGATGGTGTTAATTTAATGAGGGGTGTTAGAATTTTTTCCAAATACTTGGAAATAGGAGAAAAGATGGATTCTGTGGATGCCACGATAGGTCTACCGGGTGGGTTAGCAAGGTTTTTGTGTATCTTAGGTAGTATATAGAAGACCGGCATGATGGGGAATTGTTTGGTTAAGTACTCGCACGTTTTGCTGTCCAGAACTCCACATAATTTATATTTAATCAAGGTAGTCTGGATGAGCCCTTTAATTTCGTTAGTGGGATCCCTGTCGAGTGGTTTGTAAATTGATATATCATTTAATTGGCGATATACTTCGCCCAGGTACATACTCTTATCTAGAATAACAATAGCTCCCCCTTTATCTGCCGGTTTAATGATAAGATCCTTGTCATCCTGTAAGCTTTTTAGGGCTTGTTGATCTAATGCAGTGAGATTGGGTGGAAAATGTAAACGTCTTTTATGGATGTCGTCTCGTAAATTCTGGAAAGTGCTATCTATAAAAGAGATAAAAGTCTCCAATGCATATGAACCTGTGGGTGGCCTGAAGGTGCTTTTATTCCTGAGGCCCAAGTTATCCGAAGATATCAAAAGGGGATGGGAAGGGCCGGATGTATAATGTGTATCAGTGATGTTGGAAAAGTGCACCTTCAATCTCAATGACCTGTAAAACCTCTGTAGGTCCATGTCTAGATTAAATGTGTTATAGCTATAACTAGGGCAGAAGGAAAGGCCCTTTTGTAATACCCGGTGTTCAGCTATACTAATACTTTTTGAGGAGATATTACTTACCAGTGGGTCGTTACCTGTGAACGAGTAATGCGACCAAGGTCCGTATTTCTGTGTATATCTCTTCCCCCTGCGGGTCCTCTTCTTTTTATCGTTCTGCGTCGTTGTCCTAAAAAATGGCTGGACGAGCCCTGTCTGTCGTGATCCGAACCAGAGGACGAGATGTCTGTAGTGGATCTGTAGTTGGACTGGGAGTTGAAGTTGCCGGAACTGTAGGATTCGCGCCATTTATAGACTCTGTTGCGTTCGTAGTCGTCCGTATCACGGGCAAATTTATTCCTTTTCCTTGTCTCAGTATCTCGCCGATGTTGTTCAATAGCCCCGTTGATCTTTGTCTTCAGATTGTTAAAGTCCTCAGTACTGATAGAAGATGAAAGCTGGGTTTCTATATTAGAGATTTCTTCTTTGCACTTGGCGATTCCTAGATGTAGATGCTCCAAAGTAAGAGTAATGAGATCAAATGAACATTTATTAATGATTTGTTCGAAACGAGAGCAGAAATCGCTAGATTCGCTGAAAAGAGTAGGACGCAGGGGAACGCGCAGTCCCCGGGGTATCCTCTGAACTTTAAGATATTCAGTGAGAGTGACACAGTGTAACTCCAGATTGGTGCACCGCCTAAGTGTCCTCTCCAAGTCACGACCTCTGGTCTCCTTGGGAGGAAGTCTGAGAAAATCACTAGGAAGAGTAGATTGTGCTATAATGTTGGATGTCTCTTCTGCATTATATGAAAATGTGAGGGATGACATCGCCCAGAAAAGGGTGTGCACAACGTAAGGGTTAACAGTATATGAACAGAGACCGTTGGCACAACCCTACAGATACCGGAATGGTGCACAAGTAGGATCCCAATCCGTGACTATCAATGTATATGAACTTGGCACACACCCAAACGAATGTTGTTGCAAAATTGGTGATTTTAATAAAAGGCAGTACATACATAAACGTTTCGGTCTATGACCTTCATCAATGTACTGAAAAATTAAACAAAAATAACAGAATAAAAGAAAGTATTTACAATGGAAAGACCTGGGTTTTTTTACAGAGAAAATTATATAATATGCTGAGACATCGGTCACATTATGGCACAAGATACAATGTAGTAATGAGGACACAATCACGGAGACAAGAAACCTACAGAGAGGATGCACATACCGTTAGAATGTACTGTGAGCACTTTGTGAATAGGTTTCAAGGAAAACCTGAAAAGAGGGGAGGAATGGAGCTGATAAGACAGCCATTCAAAATAGGTGAAGGTGAATATTATGAAAACTGATCATACCAATGCTGAAGGGAGGTAACTATCGCCGTCCTACTGTGAGAAAATATAGACCGCTTAGTGACTGGCAGCAATGTAAAGTCCATACTGACTACTAGTATGGACAAAAAAGGCAATCTTACCGTGCAATGCTACAGCGTGTGGATGCGGTATCCGCCGCAGATCCTATGGCGCTATGGTGTGGAGGAGGTGGCAGTGTTAAATAGCCCAAGAATATTGCTGCTTAGCCTATCAGACGCGCGCCACAGGAAGTGGGTGGGCGTGTGTATGACTGACGTCATACGGCGCTCCAGGCGCTGAGAGGAGGCGTGGGTGGGGGCGTGTCGGTCTGAGGCCCCGGGAGTGTGTCACAGCCTGTCAGGCTAGAGCGCTCTGTAGTGAGGAGGCATAGGTTACCGTGGTTACAGACGCAGCGTTAATAGCAGGAGTGCCAAGAGTGGTTGTTCAGTGATAGGTGGTGAAGATTCAACAAGAGTTCACAGTTGTGGGTTCTGTAATTGAAATAGAACATCATTAGTCCAAATATAATAGAATGACATCATGAAAATAATAATGAAAATAGAATTGGAGATGAAATACTAGCAAAATGTATACAGTAACCATAATATTGATATATCATAATAGAGACTGATGGTAAGGATACAGAACATTATGATTGGAGGAAAGCCTGTATATCATAATCTTTATTTAACCCCTTAGGTGCCAGGGTATCAAGTTCATGAATCCAGAAGGCCTCCCTTCTTTTTAAGATATTAATCCGGTTACCTCCTCTACGTGGCAAATGGATTTGCTCTATGACTTGAAATTTGAGCTGGGCAATAGAGTGACCAGCTGTGATGAAATGGAAAGGGATCGGAAGAAGCATATTCTTGCACCTGATGGTGGACTTGTGCTTTGATATGCGATCCCTAACGTGCTGTGTTGTCTCACCCACATATAAAAGGCCGCAAGGACATTTAATCAAATATATAACGAATGAGCTGTCACAAGTGTAGTATTCACGGATGTTATATTTCTTGCCTGTATGGGGGTGATAGAATATATTGCCTTTCTGTACGTTATTGCATTGCACACACTGTAAGCAAGGGAAGGTACCAAATTTGGGATTAGAAAGAAAGCGTTGATGTTTGGGGGGAGCTATTGTTATTCTAGATAAGAGTATGTACCTGGGCGAAGTATATCGCCAATTAAATGATATATCAATTTACAAACCACTCGACAGGGATCCCACTAACGAAATTAAAGGGCTCATCCAGACTACCTTGATTAAATATAAATTATGTGGAGTTCTGGACAGCAAAACGTGCGAGTACTTAACCAAACAATTCCCCATCATGCCGGTCTTCTATATACTACCTAAGATACACAAAAACCTTGCTAACCCACCCGGTAGACCTATCGTGGCATCCACAGAATCCATCTTTTCTCCTATTTCCAAGTATTTGGAAAAAATTCTAACACCCCTCATTAAATTAACACCATCATTCCTACTGGATACAGGAGCTTTCCTGGACGTGATCCGTACCCTCGACCATATTCCTATAGATGCTATCTTAGTCACACTGGATGTGAAAGATCTTTATACGTCCATTCCCCATACTGAGGGAATCCAATCTGTACGGAGGTTATTGGAATTGTCCAATTTCCACCCTGAACAAATTGATTTGTGTTGCGAACTACTGTCCATCATTCTAACTAAAAACTTCTTTCTTTTTGAGGACACACACTACCTGCAGACTAGGGGGACCGCGATGGGCTCTAATGCTGCACCCCCTTATGCAAATTGTTATGTGGCTCACTTTGAGGACCGTATTATCTATCGTGATGACCTCTTCCGCACTCACGCTATAGTGTGGAAGAGATACATCGACGATATTTTTTGCATCTGGGGAGGATCCTTGGATACATTAGATTCCTTTTTCTCCATGCTACAGACATCCTGGCCAGGTCTAAGCTTCACCATGACACATCATCTTAAACAGATTAACTTCTTGGACACACTCGTCATCAAAGATGAGACAGGCCATTTAACTACTGACCTCTACAGAAAACCGACTGACCGCAATAGTCTCCTTCACTATACGAGCTTCCACCCTACTAAAATGAAAGATGCAATTCCTAAGTCACAGTTCAAAAGGGTGCAAAGAATAGTGTCAGAGACAGAGACTCAGAAAATACGTATGGCAGAAATGCGTACCAAATTTCTTGAGAGGGGTTATCCCACAGACACTTTGAACAATTTGGATGCTCCTTCCCCCCGTAAACCAAAGGCTATGAATCGCATTGCCTTTGTTCATGACTATCACCCTTTCGCTTACCGTTTACATTCTAGTATTAGGCGTCACTGGCATCTTTTAACAACAGCCCACCCACAGATAGAGGCTTTTAGGGAACCCTTCCTACCTTGTTTTAGGAGACCACGCAATGTGCGTGACATTCTAATTAAAGCCGACATCGGCTCTCCTGGCCCCCCCAAACATCAACGCTTTCTTTCTAATCCCAAATTTGGTACCTTCCCTTGCTTACAGTGTGTGCAATGCAATAACGTACAGAAAGGCAATATATTCTATCACCCCCATACAGGCAAGAAATATAACATCCGTGAATACTACACTTGTGACAGCTCATTCGTTATATATTTGATTAAATGTCCTTGCGGCCTTTTATATGTGGGTGAGACAACACAGCACGTTAGGGATCGCATATCAAAGCACAAGTCCACCATCAGGTGCAAGAATATGCTTCTTCCGATCCCTTTCCATTTCATCACAGCTGGTCACTCTATTGCCCAGCTCAAATTTCAAGTCATAGAGCAAATCCATTTGCCACGTAGAGGAGGTAACCGGATTAATATCTTAAAAAGAAGGGAGGCCTTCTGGATTCATGAACTTGATACCCTGGCACCTAAGGGGTTAAATAAAGATTATGATATACAGGCTTTCCTCCAATCATAATGTTCTGTATCCTTACCATCAGTCTCTATTATGATATATCAATATTATGGTTACTGTATACATTTTGCTAGTATTTCATCTCCAATTCTATTTTCATTATTATTTTCATGATGTCATTCTATTATATTTGGACTAATGATGTTCTATTTCAATTACAGAACCCACAACTGTGAACTCTTGTTGAATCTTCACCACCTATCACTGAACAACCACTCTTGGCACTCCTGCTATTAACGCTGCGTCTGTAACCACGGTAACCTATGCCTCCTCACTACAGAGCGCTCTAGCCTGACAGGCTGTGACACACTCCCGGGGCCTCAGACCGACACGCCCCCACCCACGCCTCCTCTCAGCGCCTGGAGCGCCGTATGACGTCAGTCATACACACGCCCACCCACTTCCTGTGGCGCGCGTCTGATAGGCTAAGCAGCAATATTCTTGGGCTATTTAACACTGCCACCTCCTCCACACCATAGCGCCATAGGATCTGCGGCGGATACCGCATCCACACGCTGTAGCATTGCACGGTAAGATTGCCTTTTTTGTCCATACTAGTAGTCAGTATGGACTTTACATTGCTGCCAGTCACTAAGCGGTCTATATTTTCTCACAGTAGGACGGCGATAGTTACCTCCCTTCAGCATTGGTATGATCAGTTTTCATAATATTCACCTTCACCTATTTTGAATGGCTGTCTTATCAGCTCCATTCCTCCCCTCTTTTCAGGTTTTCCTTGAAACCTATTCACAAAGTGCTCACAGTACATTCTAACGGTATGTGCATCCTCTCTGTAGGTTTCTTGTCTCCGTGATTGTGTCCTCATTACTACATTGTATCTTGTGCCATAATGTGACCGATGTCTCAGCATATTATATAATTTTCTCTGTAAAAAAACCCAGGTCTTTCCATTGTAAATACTTTCTTTTATTCTGTTATTTTTGTTTAATTTTTCAGTACATTGATGAAGGTCATAGACCGAAACGTTTATGTATGTACTGCCTTTTATTAAAATCACCAATTTTGCAACAACATTCGTTTGGGTGTGTGCCAAGTTCATATACATTGATAGTCACGGATTGGGATCCTACTTGTGCACCATTCCGGTATCTGTAGGGTTGTGCCAACGGTCTCTGTTCATATACTGTTAACCCTTACGTTGTGCACACCCTTTTCTGGGCGATGTCATCCCTCACATTTTCATATAATGCAGAAGAGACATCCAACATTATAGCACAATCTACTCTTCCTAGTGATTTTCTCAGACTTCCTCCCAAGGAGACCAGAGGTCGTGACTTGGAGAGGACACTTAGGCGGTGCACCAATCTGGAGTTACACTGTGTCACTCTCACTGAATATCTTAAAGTTCAGAGGATACCCCGGGGACTGCGCGTTCCCCTGCGTCCTACTCTTTTCAGCGAATCTAGCGATTTCTGCTCTCGTTTCGAACAAATCATTAATAAATGTTCATTTGATCTCATTACTCTTACTTTGGAGCATCTACATCTAGGAATCGCCAAGTGCAAAGAAGAAATCTCTAATATAGAAACCCAGCTTTCATCTTCTATCAGTACTGAGGACTTTAACAATCTGAAGACAAAGATCAACGGGGCTATTGAACAACATCGGCGAGATACTGAGACAAGGAAAAGGAATAAATTTGCCCGTGATACGGACGACTACGAACGCAACAGAGTCTATAAATGGCGCGAATCCTACAGTTCCGGCAACTTCAACTCCCAGTCCAACTACAGATCCACTACAGACATCTCGTCCTCTGGTTCGGATCACGACAGACAGGGCTCGTCCAGCCATTTTTTAGGACAACGACGCAGAACGATAAAAAGAAGAGGACCCGCAGGGGGAAGAGATATACACAGAAATACGGACCTTGGTCGCATTACTCGTTCACAGGTAACGACCCACTGGTAATTAATATCTCCTCAAAAAGTATTAGTATAGCTGAACACCGGGTATTACAAAAGGGCCTTTCCTTCTGCCCTAGTTATAGCTATAACACATTTAATCTAGACATGGACCTACAGAGGTTTTACAGGTCATTGAGATTGAAGGTGCACTTTTCCAACATCACTGATACACATTATACATCCGGCCCTTCCCATCCCCTTTTGATATCTTCGGATAACTTGGGCCTCAGGAATAAAAGCACCTTCAGGCCACCCACAGGTTCATATGCATTGGAGACTTTTATCTCTTTTATAGATAGCACTTTCCAGAATTTACGAGACGACATCCATAAAAGACGTTTACATTTTCCACCCAATCTCACTGCATTAGATCAACAAGCCCTAAAAAGCTTACAGGATGACAAGGATCTTATCATTAAACCGGCAGATAAAGGGGGAGCTATTGTTATTCTAGATAAGAGTATGTACCTGGGCGAAGTATATCGCCAATTAAATGATATATCAATTTACAAACCACTCGACAGGGATCCCACTAACGAAATTAAAGGGCTCATCCAGACTACCTTGATTAAATATAAATTATGTGGAGTTCTGGACAGCAAAACGTGCGAGTACTTAACCAAACAATTCCCCATCATGCCGGTCTTCTATATACTACCTAAGATACACAAAAACCTTGCTAACCCACCCGGTAGACCTATCGTGGCATCCACAGAATCCATCTTTTCTCCTATTTCCAAGTATTTGGAAAAAATTCTAACACCCCTCATTAAATTAACACCATCATTCCTACTGGATACAGGAGCTTTCCTGGACGTGATCCGTACCCTCGACCATATTCCTATAGATGCTATCTTAGTCACACTGGATGTGAAAGATCTTTATACGTCCATTCCCCATACTGAGGGAATCCAATCTGTACGGAGGTTATTGGAATTGTCCAATTTCCACCCTGAACAAATTGATTTGTGTTGCGAACTACTGTCCATCATTCTAACTAAAAACTTCTTTCTTTTTGAGGACACACACTACCTGCAGACTAGGGGGACCGCGATGGGCTCTAATGCTGCACCCCCTTATGCAAATTGTTATGTGGCTCACTTTGAGGACCGTATTATCTATCGTGATGACCTCTTCCGCACTCACGCTATAGTGTGGAAGAGATACATCGACGATATTTTTTGCATCTGGGGAGGATCCTTGGATACATTAGATTCCTTTTTCTCCATGCTACAGACATCCTGGCCAGGTCTAAGCTTCACCATGACACATCATCTTAAACAGATTAACTTCTTGGACACACTCGTCATCAAAGATGAGACAGGCCATTTAACTACTGACCTCTACAGAAAACCGACTGACCGCAATAGTCTCCTTCACTATACGAGCTTCCACCCTACTAAAATGAAAGATGCAATTCCTAAGTCACAGTTCAAAAGGGTGCAAAGAATAGTGTCAGAGACAGAGACTCAGAAAATACGTATGGCAGAAATGCGTACCAAATTTCTTGAGAGGGGTTATCCCACAGACACTTTGAACAATTTGGATGCTCCTTCCCCCCGTAAACCAAAGGCTATGAATCGCATTGCCTTTGTTCATGACTATCACCCTTTCGCTTACCGTTTACATTCTAGTATTAGGCGTCACTGGCATCTTTTAACAACAGCCCACCCACAGATAGAGGCTTTTAGGGAACCCTTCCTACCTTGTTTTAGGAGACCACGCAATGTGCGTGACATTCTAATTAAAGCCGACATCGGCTCTCCTGGCCCCCCCAAACATCAACGCTTTCTTTCTAATCCCAAATTTGGTACCTTCCCTTGCTTACAGTGTGTGCAATGCAATAACGTACAGAAAGGCAATATATTCTATCACCCCCATACAGGCAAGAAATATAACATCCGTGAATACTACACTTGTGACAGCTCATTCGTTATATATTTGATTAAATGTCCTTGCGGCCTTTTATATGTGGGTGAGACAACACAGCACGTTAGGGATCGCATATCAAAGCACAAGTCCACCATCAGGTGCAAGAATATGCTTCTTCCGATCCCTTTCCATTTCATCACAGCTGGTCACTCTATTGCCCAGCTCAAATTTCAAGTCATAGAGCAAATCCATTTGCCACGTAGAGGAGGTAACCGGATTAATATCTTAAAAAGAAGGGAGGCCTTCTGGATTCATGAACTTGATACCCTGGCACCTAAGGGGTTAAATAAAGATTATGATATACAGGCTTTCCTCCAATCATAATGTTCTGTATCCTTACCATCAGTCTCTATTATGATATATCAATATTATGGTTACTGTATACATTTTGCTAGTATTTCATCTCCAATTCTATTTTCATTATTATTTTCATGATGTCATTCTATTATATTTGGACTAATGATGTTCTATTTCAATTACAGAACCCACAACTGTGAACTCTTGTTGAATCTTCACCACCTATCACTGAACAACCACTCTTGGCACTCCTGCTATTAACGCTGCGTCTGTAACCACGGTAACCTATGCCTCCTCACTACAGAGCGCTCTAGCCTGACAGGCTGTGACACACTCCCGGGGCCTCAGACCGACACGCCCCCACCCACGCCTCCTCTCAGCGCCTGGAGCGCCGTATGACGTCAGTCATACACACGCCCACCCACTTCCTGTGGCGCGCGTCTGATAGGCTAAGCAGCAATATTCTTGGGCTATTTAACACTGCCACCTCCTCCACACCATAGCGCCATAGGATCTGTGGCGGATACCGCATCCACACGCTGTAGCATTGCACGGTAAGATTGCCTTTTTTGTCCATACTAGTAGTCAGTATGGACTTTACATTGCTGCCAGTCACTAAGCGGTCTATATTTTCTCACAGTAGGACGGCGATAGTTACCTCCCTTCAGCATTGGTATGATCAGTTTTCATAATATTCACCTTCACCTATTTTGAATGGCTGTCTTATCAGCTCCATTCCTCCCCTCTTTTCAGGTTTTCCTTGAAACCTATTCACAAAGTGCTCACAGTACATTCTAACGGTATGTGCATCCTCTCTGTAGGTTTCTTGTCTCCGTGATTGTGTCCTCATTACTACATTGTATCTTGTGCCATAATGTGACCGATGTCTCAGCATATTATATAATTTTCTCTGTAAAAAAACCCAGGTCTTTCCATTGTAAATACTTTCTTTTATTCTGTTATTTTTGTTTAATTTTTCAGTACATTGATGAAGGTCATAGACCGAAACGTTTATGTATGTACTGCCTTTTATTAAAATCACCAATTTTGCAACAACATTCGTTTGGGTGTGTGCCAAGTTCATATACATTAAAAAAAAACAGTATGACATAAAACATTAGTGTATTGTTAAACATGTAATCATGAGAGTTGGATTCCTTAGGGTCCCGTTACTTTTAGCGATGCACCAGCGATCCCGACAATTATACGACCTGGTCAGGATCGCTGATGCATTGCTAAATGGTTGCTAGTGAGCTGCTAAACAGGCAGATCTCACCAGCAACGCAGCAACGATCCAGCGATGCTCGGCAGTTGCTCTTACCTGTCACACGGCAGCGATGATTACGACTTCCGCATTTGTCCATGCGTTGCTAGTCGGCACCAGCGGGACGCCAGAGAGGAGAAAATGGCCCAGGACGTTTGAGCACGATCAGTGATATCCAGCGGAGGGGCCGGTCGGAGGTACGTGTCACATGTAGTGAGATGGCTAGTGATATCGCTGTTGCATCACAAAATCGGTGATGCCTTAGGGTGTGTGCAGACGCTGCGGAATCTGCCGCGGATTAATCCGCACGGATTTTGCAAAAACCGCAGATAAACCGCAGGTCAAAAGATCATTATCTGCGGTTTTGACTGCGGTTTGGTCCTGCGGATTCACCATCTCCACAATGGTGGAGATAGGAACCCGCTGCGGATTCCGCAGAAAGAATTGACATGTCACTTCTTTCTGCGGTTTCAAAACCGCAGCAAATTCGCGCGGATTTTTCCGCAACGTCTACACAGCGTTTTTTTTTTACCATTCGTTTGAATGGTACTGTACACAGCAGCTAAAACTGCTGTGGGTCCGCAGCGGCCAAAAACGCTGCGGAAACGCAGCGGAATCCGCAGCGTGTGCACATACCCTTAGCGAGATCGCTAGCGATCTCGCTATGGGTAAAGCCCCCTTTAGCTGGAGAATCTGATATTCATAGACCGTTTATTGTCTGCAAATGGATATCAAACATCTCCATTTTTATGGAGAGTGACAATCAGCCAAAAAAATCACCAAAATAAACCAAAACAAAATGTAAACAGACCGCTGATAGGTCTGTAGGTGATCAAAGACATTAAACTGTTAGCAGATAACAGAATTCAGTTTCACTTTATGATTTCTAAATTTATAAAGTATATTATTGTATTTGTAAGCAGCAAATTGAGGCTGTGAAACTCATAAACCAGTCAGTAGATCTTCTCACCTTCTTAAACATTTCTAAAAAGTAACGTTCTTTCTTTTCGGGCAGGGAGTATTTAGAGAACATGACAGGCAAGACAATGCTAATTTCATAGAGCCTGCTCAGTGATAACATATCCTAAAGTATTAATGGCTCACCTGATGAGGTGAATTCTCTAAGCCATAGGTCCGAGTGTCCGGGACAGACAATGGCGCAGAAGAGCGAGTTTTGGTAGATGACATGTTAATCAAAGAGGACCAAGACAGCAGGATTTGCAGGATGGATGATAAGCAAACAGAGCAGGTAACACAGAAGAAGGAGAGCCAGCTGTGCAAACATACAAGGGAATAGTAGCTGTAAAACTGTATCTTCCAGCAAGGATGCAGTTAATCACAGGAATACAGTCAATGGTATAGGTATAACAAATAAGTAATTGCTGTTCGGTCAAGCAATATAATAGTTAATTGCAGAGATGTATGCAAGCTGGAAATTTTAGCGATGGAATAGTTAACCACAGGTTTGCAGTATAGTATAGACAAACTGGAGACTTTAAGAGATTTGTTGCTTTGATTAAAGAGGGCTGGGATGAACAATACCAGGAACAGTTGCAAGAAGTTGATAACTTTGATGACTTGTTTGCATTAAAGTAGGTGTAGGTGATGCCTAATAAACTGGAATCAGCTTGAAATAACACTGACTGTAGCTTGGAAATGCCTAAGATGATAATGTCAGAAGAGCTTGTGGGGTTACTCAGGTGGACTACAGCAAAAGGAGGCAGCCACAGTAGAAAGGAGCAAGGACCCACACTGGAGCCAGACAGATGAGTAACTTAAATTATAGTGTTAATATTAGGCCAGAAGGAATAAAATATTAAAGGTTAAGAGTGATTTTTTTTTTGCTTCAGACTAAAGATCACCAAACACATTAGTTTAATGTCTGCTGAACCTGAATCTGGCCAGTTCAACAGGATTGAATGACTACCTGATGTGTATGGATGCCCAGGGTTGCCATCAGGGCATTACTGTCCTTACCGCTATATTGGGCCCAATAACCAGCGGCACACAGGGGGGACCGCAGGGCCCCGCCTCTTGTGCTACTGCTCATCGGGCCCCATCCTGCACTAATGTGCTATGCGCTGAGGGCCGGCAGTGCACACGTCGGCGCCAGGCCCCAGAGCTTTCTCAGAGCTGTGCACGATCGTCTTACCCTGACGGCTGCGCAGCTCCGACTCCCTCCGTCCTCCCTGTGACTTCTGGCCAGGTGTTGGCACGTACGTGATGATGTCATCGCGTACACGCCCACATGTATGAGAACATTGTGGCTAGAAGAGGAGCTGTGTCTGCTAGAGATCGCGTATGAGGTAAGTATGTAAAACTTTTTTTTTCTTTATAAAATGAATTAAATGGATGAGGAGGGCATCTGCACATGAGGAAATGGGGGTCTGCACATGATTAAAAGGGGGATCTGCATATGATGGATGGAGGGGGGATCTGCACATGATGGATGGAGGGGGGATCTGCACATAATGGATGGAGGGGGTCTGCACATGATGGATGGAGGGGGGATCTGCACATGATGGATGGAAGGGGCATCTGCACATGATGGATGGAGGGGGGTCTGCACATGATGGATGGAGGAGGGATATGCACATGATGGATGGAGGGGGATCTGCACATGATGGATGGAGGGGTGATCTGCACATGATGTATGGAGGGGGCATCTGCACATGATGGATGGAGGGGGGAGATCTGCACATAATGGATGGAGGGGGTCTGCACATGATGGATTGAGGGGGGATCTGCACATGATGGATGGAAGGGGCATCTGCACATGATGGATGGAGGGGGGATCTGCACATGATGGATGGAAGGAGGATCTGCACATGATGGATGGAGGGGGGATCTGCACATGGTGGATGGAGGGGATCTGCACATGATGAATGGAAGGGGGATTTGCACATGATGGATGGAGGGGGGTCTGCACATGATGGATGGAGGGGGCATCTGCAGATGATGGATGGAGGGGGTCTGCACATGATGGATCGAGGAAGGATATGCACATGATGGATGGAGGGGGGATCTGCACATGATGGATGGAGGGGGGAGATCTGCACATGATGGATGGAGGGGGGGATCTGCACATGATGGATGGAGGGGGGAGATCTGCACATGATGGATGGAGGGGGGTCTGCACATGATGGATGGAAGGGGGTCTGCAAATGATGGATGGAGGGAGGGTCTGCACATGATGGATGGAGGGGGATCTGCACATGATGGATGGAGGGGGATCTGCACATGATGGATGGAGGGGGAGATCTGCACATGATGGATGGAGGGAGGGTCTGCACATGATGGATGGAGGGGGGATCTGCACATGATGGATGGAGGGGGGAGATCTGCACATGATGGATGGAGGGGGGTCTGCACATGATGGATGGAGGGGGGATCTGCACATGATGGATGGAGGGGGCATCTGCACATGATGGATGGAGGGGGGTATGCACATGATGGATGGAGGGGGGATCTGCACATGATGGATGGAAGGAGGATCTGCACATGATGGATGAAGGGGGGATCTGCACATGATGGATGGAAGGGGGTCTGCAAATGATGGATGAGGGAGGGTCTGCACATGATGGAGGGAGGGGGGATCTGTACATGTTGGATGGAGGGGGTCTGCACATGATGGATGGAGGGTGTATCTGTACATGATGGATGGAGGGGGATCTGCACATGATGGATGGAAGGGGATCTGCACATGATGGATGGAGGGGGGAGATCTGCACATGATGGATGGAAGGGGGTCTGCACATGATGGATGGAAGGGGGTCTGCAAATGATGGATGGAGGGAGGGTCTGCACATGATGGATGGAGGGGGATCTGCACATGATGGATGGAGGGGGGAGATCTGCACATGATGGATGGAGGGGGGTCTGCACATGATGGATGGAGGGGGGATCTGCACATGATGGATGGAGGGGGGATCTGCACATGATGGATGGAGGGGGCATCTGCACATGATGGATGGAGGGGGGTATGCACATGATGGATGGAGGGGGCTCTGCACATGATGGATGGAGGGGGATCTGCACATGATGGATGGAAGGAGGATCTGCACATGATGGATGAAGGGGGGATCTGCACATGATGGATAGAAGGGGGTCTGCAAATGATGGATGGAGGGAGGGTCTGCACATGATGGAGGGAGGGGGGATCTGCACATGATGGATGGAGGGGGATCTGCACATGATGGATGGAAGGGGATCTGCACATGATGGATGGAAGGGGATCTGCACATGATGGATGGAAGGGGATCTGCACATGATGGATGGAGGGGGATCTGCACCTGATTGTTGGATGGATGGATGGGGGGGATCTGCACAGGATGGATGGAAGTGGGTCTGCAAATGATGGATGGAGGGAGGGTCTGCACATGATGGATGGAGGGGGATCTGCACATGATGGATGGAGGGGGGATCTGCATATGATGGAGGGGGCTGCAAATGAATTAGGGGAAAGAGTACAGGGGCTAATTAATATATATTTATTAAGTGGGGAAAATGGCTATTTATAGTTGGTGGGGGCGTAGTGGTGGATTAATAATAAATAATTATATATTAATGGTGGGTGCACGTCTGTATTCAGATGTGTAGTTTAGTAGAAGAAATGGAAAAAGTGGGGAATGTGCTCTGGAAATGGGGCTCTAGGAAAGTCTGTGTTATTTTATGCAGAGACGAATCCTGGCTGGAAGAAATGATGGCAGTCTACGCTGCATGAAAAAGAAAAGCAAAGATGAAGGACTTCAGCTGGAGATGTCACTGGTGAGTCAGTGTGTTACCTGTACACTGACACTATACACTCTATTACCTGCTCACTGTACTCTATATACAGAGCTCCTGTATATAATGTCACTGGTGATCCCTGTATTACCTATTCACTGACACTATATACAGAGCTCCTGTGTATAATGTCACTGTTGATCACAGTATTACCTGTACACTATACACTATATACAGAGCTGTGTATAATGTCACTGGTAATCCCTGTATTACCTATACACTGACAATATATACAGAGCTCCTGTGTATAATGTCACTGTTGATCACAGTATTACCAGTACACTATACACTATATACAGAGCTCCTGTGTATAATGGCATTAGTGTTGTGGGGTTTTTTTTTATTAATGATCAGTATTGTAGTATTCAGTCACTATGTGGTGGTAGTATGTGATCTGGTTGTGGTGTGGTGGTATTTCTCCCTGTATGTGGTATTATTTGGTCACTATGTGATGGTAATCTGTGATCTGGTCACAGTATGGAGGTATTTGTTCCTTGTATGTGGTATTATTACATCACTATGTGGTGGTAATATGTCATCTGGTAATGGTGTGATGGTATTTCTCAATTGTATGTGGCATTAATGGCCATTCTAAAAAATATATGTGACTCATTCCCTTAAAAATAAATAAAAATATACCTAAAAAGACTATTGGATATTTTAAGAAATGTTTAATAGGTTAGAGTAGAGTAGGGCCTGGCCAAAAGAGTCTACCTTGTCACGGTGGCGGCTTAAAGATTCTTTTGGCCCAAACACAAGCTGCTAGCTATGTATGTGATCCGGTGTCTGCTGGGAACTGTAAATATCAGATTGGTGAGGATGTGGTGCAGAAGATGAGTTTTTTCAAGAGCGGGCGGTGGGACTGTGGAAGCTTCGAGAGGTGGAGGCAGAGCTGGGGTGGAGCCTGGGCAGAGTCTCAAGGGGTCCCAAAAATTTTGCCAGTATGGGGCCCCGAAATTCCTAGTGGCAGCCCTGTGGATGCCTCTTGCATCTTCGCTGACATATGTTCCAATGTGAAGCAAAAAAAGAAGAAATATGCAGCACTTACCGATGTAGCTGAAAAACTGTGAGTCTTTATTTCACATAATTTCCATCAAATGTGTGGACATGCAGTACGTAGAGGAATGCTAGGGGAGGGAGGTGCCGGACAACGGCCGTTTCGCGATTACTCGCTTCTACGGGTCCAGGTGAGGGGATTAGATAAAGGTCATTCCCTTTATAGGATCACAGACCTTACTAATTAACATACATAACAAGTTGTGAAACAAACATTTACAAAAAAATATATAGTTATACAATATACAGAGTGCAAGATACTTGTAAAGAATAAATCTTTCCATATCGATTTACAAGATAATCTATATTTTTACAATATCATAGGAAGATTATAATCTAATTATCTTTACATACAATTTTTTATATAACATTTTTTATAAAAAATACTGATAGATCGATCCGGTCATTTAGTCCCAAAGGACCTTGTGTGTTCGCTTTCAGGATCCATTTTGCTTCTTGTTGCAATAAAGCTTTGTCATGGTTGCCGCCTTGAGGTGGAAAATTGACCTTTTCAATCCCTGCAAAACTCAAAATTTCTGGGTTAGCTTTATGCACATCTTGAATATGCTTAATTAATCGCAGTGAGCCCTTTCCTGATGTAATAGATCTATAGTGTTCACCAAAACGTATCGTAAGTGGTCTTATAGTTTTTCCAATATAAAAATAACCACATGGACAAAAAATAATATAAACCATGAATTTAGTTTGACAAGAAATGTAGTTTTGTACCTTATGTTCAATAGAGCCAAAATGTATAGAAATCCCTGTCAGATGCAAGCACCTCCATTTTTTGACTGAATTATATGCCGCAATACTTCAGATAAATAGCTTCGTCTGGTAATGTGGTGATTTGTGTGCCCTAGTATGCCGTTCATCTGTTTGCTCTTTGCTGACATATGTTCCCATACCTGAAATTTTTATTTTCTGGGAAAATAAACTGTTGCCAAAAGTGTCTTTTACCTGCTTTCTCGCTTCTCCCTAATAAAATCATATGAACATTTGACCGATCACAGTATATATGTGTATAAATGAATTGGTAGAAATAGCTGCCTACCAAAGTATTGGTCATCTGACAGATTTCTCATGTATATGGACACCATAAGTCATTGTCCATGTATACAATAGAGTTAATTAGAATGTGGACAATGTGTGGAAACAAATATAAATAAGGTGGCTTCATGGCCTTGAACAGATTGGTGCAAAAGGGTACAAAGTTACCGTATATACTTGTGTATAAGCCGAGATTTTCAGTACATTTTTTTGTGCTGAAAATGTCCCTCTCGGCTTATACACGAGTCATTGTTGGCGTGGGAGAGGGGATGGGGGAGCAGAAGACATCATACTCACCATCCTGGCGTCATCGCTGCATATCAGTCCCTCCCTGCATCTCAGTCCGGGCGCCGGCATCTCTCTTCCTGTCTTCCTTCCAGTGCTAAGCGGTCTCATAGTACCGCCCATTAAAGTAATGAATATGCGTGTCTCCACTCCCATAGGCATGGAGCGCATATTCATTACTTTAATGCACGGTACCACATGACCGCTCAGCACTGGAAGAAAGACAGGAAGAGAGATGCCGATGCCTGTCTCGGACTGAGATGTAGAAGCGCCAGGAGGATGAGTAGAACTGGGGGAGAGTGAGCCATGCGATATTCATCTGTCCCCGTTCCACCGCCGGGCTGCATCTTCTGAATCCTCTGGCTGTGACATTCAGGTCAGAGGGCACGATGACATGTTTAGTGCACGCCCTCTGCCTGAACAGTCACTGCAGAGACCTGGAAGACACAGCGGTGCATGGCAGTGGAACAGAGACAGGTGAATATCGCAAGTGCCGGGGGCCTGAGCCAGCGGTGACACCAGCACCAGGGCCCCAGCAACGAGAGGTGAGTATGTCATTTTTTTTAATAGCAGCAGCAGCATATGGGGCATATTTTAATATGGAGCATCTTATGGGGCCATCATTAACCTTTGTGCAACATTATATGGGGCATATTTTTCTATGGAGCATCTTATGGGGCCATCATTAACCTTTAAGCAGCATTATATGGGGTACATTTTAATATGGAGCATCTTATGGGACCATTATTAACCTTTGTGCAGCATTATATGGGGCATATTTTTGTATGGAGCATCTTATGGGGCCCATCATGAACTTTATGGAGCATTTTATGGTGTCCATTATGAACTTTATGGAGCATTATATGGGGCGAATTTTGTATGGAGCATCTTATGGGGCAATCATGGACTGTATGGAGCATTATATGGGGCTCCTGATTCAAAATGGATACTCAAAAACATTTAACCTACTGATGTCTCAATTAATTTTACTTTTATTGGTATCTATTTTTATTTTTGAAATTTACCAGTAGCTGCTGTAGTTCCCACCCTAGGCTTATACTTGAGTCAATACATTTTCCCAGTTTTTTGTGGCAAAATGAGGGGCCTCGGCTTATACTCGGGTCGGCTTTTACTCGAGAATACTGTTTTACTAATTACCTTAAAGCACCACTCCAACAGTTTTCTTTTAAAACCTGGATTGGTGCTTCTAATCTAAGGTACCTGCCCATCTCTTATACTTTCCTGTCTTTTATCAGCACTGTTCCGATCCCATGGCACCATCTTGTGACCGCAATTTTCGACTGATTGGAATTCAGAAGTTAAGTTCACAAGCTCTCAATACAAGTCTATGAGACTAGAATGACGTTCTCATAGATTTGCATTGAAAAGTGATCTCTAGCTCGCTCAGCAAACATTGGAGAGATCCGGCAGGTCACAACCTGCTGAAGACTGATGGGAGCAACTGTGACAGAAGGTGAAGGCGGCAATAGGTGAGTATGAGAATAGGGGCAGGGATCTCAGATTAGAAGCATTACTCCATCAGTAAAATAATTTTAAAAAATCCAGAGGCATAGCTGTAGTGTTTGCAGCTCTAGCAGTCTTGCTCACATAAGACGACACTACTATTAAGGCCCCGTCACACTAAGCGATATCGCTAGCAATATCGCTATAACGTCACTGGTTTTGTGACGTAGCAGCAATATTGCTAGCGATATCGCTATGTGTGATACTTACCTCCGACCGGCTTCCCCGCTGTCTGTCGCTGATCGCGCGAGAACGTCCTGGGCCGTTTCTCGTCATCAGCTTCCTGCTGGGCTTCCTGCTGTGGAGACGAGCGACGCGTGGATGCGGGCAGGAGGACGTCAGGAACGCCTCGTCTGACAGGTAAGTAGTGTCCCCTGTCCCCAGCGATGTCGCTGGTGAGATCTGCCTGTGTGGCAGCTCACTAGCGACCACTTAGCGATGCACCAGCGATCCATATCGTTGTCAGGATCGCTGGTGCATCGCTAAGTGTGATGGGACCGTTATAATTTGCACACAGTTAATCAGGGAGCCCTAATGTAGATAAATACTTTTTCTGCTTGCAGCACTTTTGAGGTTTGCGTTCATTATATTGTATCTTGTTAACCCCTTCAGGATCTTGCCATTTTCCGTTTTTCCGCTTTTGTCTTTTCCTCCCCTTCTTCCCAGAGCCATAGCTTTTTTATTCTTCTGTCAATATGGCCATATGAGGGATTATTTTTTCTGGATAACTTTTACTTTTTTATAACACCACTGATTTTACCATATAGTGTACTGGTAAACAGAAAAAAAAAATCCAAGTGAGGTGAAATTGCAAAAAAGTGCAATTCCACAATTGCTTTTTGGGTTGTTTATTTACCATGTTCACTAAATGCTAAAACTGACCTGGCAAAATGATTGCATTTTGCTGCAAAGTTGCAGTGGGAAAAAAAAAACGTAATTCTGGAGTTTCAAATCTTTTTCTTATCACACCATTTGCCAATCAAATTAATTTACTTTATATTTTGATAGATCAGACATTTAAGAAAGCAGCGATACCAAATATGTATTTTTCTTATGGCTTTATTTTTAATGGGGCAAAGGGCGCCAACGAGCAGGACTTGCGACTTATGGTTATCAGATTCGAGTGGATCTCGGATCCACCCGTGGCTGTTAGAGGCACTTGATAGCTGATTTAGCCATCAAGTGCAGGGGGAGGGGAATGTGGGCTCAGCGCCAGAGTCCGCATCAAAGGCAGGGACATGACCTTTGAAGTACCTATATGTCAAAGCTTGTGAAGGGGTTAAATCTGCCTCTAAAATGTGCTAAATAACTATTTCTGATAAGTGAACATAATGTCCAAATAATGGATTTGATATGTGCCTTAATTTGATATAGGAATTAAAGTCTCATTTCAGGATGCACATTGTTTTCTAAACATATCTATTCTTTTTCTGTTTTTTTTAATACTTACTTACCTAGCATGACTGTCACAGCAGGATCCTCAGTGGAATAATATCCCGGTGGCAGCATCAAAGGAACAATCAATAATTCAGATCATATTACCATAGAATGGCTGTTATTTTTCAGGGCTATTCTGTCAAGAGTAAGAAGACATGTTGACAAGGTGATAAGGAGAAGTTTACTGTCACTCCCGGGAATATTGGTCATGAGTAAGATAAGATATAAGTTAACAAACAGCCAAAATTATTGCGTACATCTACTTGCAAATGTAGAAGTCATAAAAGATGAAGGTATATTAGCTATAACCTAATAGGTATTAGTTGTATATATGCATGTTAAATGTATGCTACTTTACTGTTATTCTTGAATATTAAGAACAAGTGGTAAGAATACATCTATACCCCGATCAGATTTTTTCCATTTTATTGTGCATTTGTCACATGGAAGATGATATTACATGGAGTTTTTTGTCAGTACTAGGCTAGTATGAATCAGCCAGTTAGCACTGAATTATTCAGACTATAAGACGTTTATCCCCACTTTGCAAGGAAAATGGGGGTGCATCTTATAGTCCAAATATAGCTTTGTGGAGGCGGTGGTGGCAGCAATGTAGCGGGATTACAGGAGACAGGGTCATTGCTGCAAGAGTGGGGTAATGCTGCGGTCCCTGGGCTGGGAGAAGTTGGTGTCCTGGCGGTGTGAGGCAGAAGCCATTGATCTACCAGTGGTGGGCTTCAGGAAAATGATATTGGAGCAAGCGCTCAATGAAAAGCTGACATCTCAATCTGCGCATGCGCCGGTGCCATTTTCCTGAAGCCAACTGCCAGGAGATCAATGTGTGCAGTGGGAACTCCACTCCTGCCTTGCCCTGCCAACATTTTCCTGAAGCCTACCGCTGGGAGAGCAATGGCTCCTGCCTCCCACCACCGGGACACCCCCTCCTCCCAGCCCAGGACCTGCAGCATAGCCAAAATCTCTGGAAACAGGACATATCACCCTTACATTGAACATATGAGATTAATTATAACTGGGGAAGTGAAAAAGTGTTGACAGCTCAACCTCCATTAAGTTGAACCTCCTGCCTGAAAAGGTAATAATTACCACAGGGGATCTAATGAGAACCATTCAACAAGCTTAGGATTCGTATGCTCAGAAGTAAATGAGCACAGCGGCTTCCTCTGTTCAAAGGAATTATCTCAGACTCGCTGGAGCCAGTGGTCAGTGATGAATATTGGGGTTTGCATCAATCCGATATTTATGAGATATATTTTCAGCGTTGCAGCGAAGGAACAAACATAATGCATTCACTCACATCACTCACTGTAAGACCGGTTGAACACCTTCAACTTAATATTGGTCAGATGGATGATGCTATCCATGCCATGTTTCATCTCTATAGAATAGTAAAGTCGTGATAGTAAACATTAAACAATATCTCCTCCCCCCTGGAACCTCCAGAGCCGAAGATATCCTGAAAGTTGAGGATCTCATAAACGTCTAAAAGACTTTGCACATCCCAAGACCAGCCACCCATATGAGCTCAACAAGGGGAAGTATGTGACTGTAAACTTGATATAATAGAAATTAGAGTTTGGATTTTTGCTATTCACCAGACCTGAAAGGTACAGCTTGCTGTGATTCGGTACGTTTTCCTAAAAGGAGTATCTTCCTCTGCTAAGCTGTGTGCCTTTTCCATGACACAGGCTTAGTACTTTTTCTTTTGTTATCCCTTTTACTCCATGTGATTATTATTACCATATTGTTTTACTCCCATGTTTGCAGCATCATTCTATATTTTTTATAAACAGCACCTACCTTTCCATATTGAATATATCAAATTTAATAGCTCTGTTTCTATTGCTCTGTAAATCGCACCCCTTAAGTCATACACTACCTGTAACAGATGTACAAACTGCCTATATAATAAATTGGTGGTGACAGCTAGTAGTTCCTTTTGTTATTGTGATCGTTTTGGGGTATATATACTGTATAATATATTGTATATGCAATATGCTCACTGTGAGTTCCCTAATAACCAGCCTAGTAGTGGAAACAGCGACAGCCTCATCAATTAGTAGTCAGTCAATTGCTGATTGTCCTGATAATTAGAGTCAGCAGAGTTGTATCATTCTGACAAATTGGTGTCAGTGGTAGGATCTGCGTGATCTCTCTGGTGTTCTCCCTGATGATTGGAGGAAGCACTGTTGCGTCCCCAGACAATATCCAATCAGATTTCAGTGATATGTACTAAAATGCATTCACATTGGATGTTATGGGTGGCTGGTTATATTTACTTTTTTTCTGCATGGGTGTTAAATCAATAAATGCATTATTAGCAAATGTGACAGTATTGGTACATTGGCTACATGCAATCACCATAGTATAGGCAACCATATATCCTCCAACCAACCTTTATACTACTTATAAATTATCCTATATATTTTGCTTTATTTGATAGATATATTGTAAAAATTGATTACATTGGAAACTTCAGACCCCCTGAAACATAAAGACACTTTGTATTCTTTGATAACGTGGGTTTGTCTGCATACCTACCTATACATCAAAATAGACCTTGCAATTATAAAAAAAAGTCTATCGTTTGATGTGAGAAATATCGGAGTGGCAGGTCAGGCTTTCCTATTACAGTAAAGCAGTTTCCAATATCCAGGACTCAGCTCCTGAAGCTATAGAAAGCTTTGTCTGACAGTACGTTCAATGCCTCTCTCAGTTCATTGGCAGTGGCATGAATTTTCCACCTCAGTAGCTCCTCTCAGTGGGATAACCAGCTCTGCCTTTCTATTTGACATTTCTGCTAATAATGACTTGAAAAATCATCCACTTCTATTTAAAATTGCTGCATGAAATCGCAGTCCATTTTTTGCAATGTGACAGCCAACAACCAATGGGATAACGCGTGCTCAACCACATGAAGCTAACTCTATAAAGCATTGCCCAAGGTGCACCGCAGGACTGCTTGAAATAATTAGCCACTGGAGGTTGGAAACCTATGCTGTAAATCCCAGATCCACACATGATGAGACTTTTTAGCTCCCTCCTAGGTGAAAAATGGTACAACAGAGGATAATTCCCTCCTTGACATTCTAAACTGTGTGCAACAGACACTAACGGGAAATAAGAGAGCTACAACTCAGCAGCTTCTGTAACAGGAGGCAGAAGGAAATGTCTTCACAGGAAGATTTGGGAAAGTAGTCTTCAGGGAACCTGGAATGCAAACCGTTGAGTTAGGAGTGAAATATTTAGTTAGAAATCACGACAGCCCATTAACACTGCATTGCATGGATAAAACTTACACATCGCTTAAGCAGATGAACAGATGATGTGCTTAATAATCTAGCATGAAGAGAACAGCTACTGTATGTATGCTTTTAAGAATATATTTCATTTTCCTTGGCCTTATAAAATAATAGTCACAACCCTCATGTGATCATGGATACATCTAGTGTACATGGTACCATGGTGGGAGAAAACAAAGGCCAGCTTTGACATATGTTGCCAGTTTCTGTACTCCTACTTTTACTTAGCATCCATAATACCTCTGTCCATGCCTTACATTGTGTAAAATGCAAAATTACGTATGGTTTTCTATTAAGCAATTTTGAATTTTCTTGTAAAGTGTAGCTAAAATGCATTGAGTCAGAGTATAGGCGGCAAGGTTGTATAAGACAACAGAGAAACTGGGGAATAATAATAATAATAATCTTTATTTACATAGCGCCAACATATTCTGCAGTGCTTTACAGTTTAACAGTTTCAAAACACAAGTCATAAGTAACAACTTTAACAATACAATAAGTAAAGCAAAATAAGACGACCCTGCTTGTGAGAGCTTACAATCAACAATACAAGGGGAAGGTCAGACAGTACAAGGGTCAAACCAGTGAGAGTATCAAGGGGTTACCCAGGAGAATGATCAGGAGAAAAATTGGGTCGGAGTTCAGAGCAGAAGTGCTAAGTGCACCAGGTAAGTGTTGGATGATGCTGGATGACTGACTGGTCGCCCAAAGCATTGATTGAGTGGGTCTGTTAAATGCCTGTGGCAGAGGTGGTCCACCTAAACCCTCAATCAGAGAAGGCAATTAGCAGGACCCTGTGATTCATCAGTACAGCTGTCAGTCAAATTAGGCCTGTCATGGGCAATCATCCCCCAGAATTTTGGCCAGTACCTGAAATTTTTCTGATAGTTCCCTACAAGAATGTGTGTATATATATATATATATATATATATATATATATACACACCCAAGAATCTTTCAGTTCTTATTTAAGGGATTTTCATCCATTCATCGTTGCACTGCTATTTTGAGGTCTAGCTACAGAATTGCAATGATGTTCAGATCAGAGGACGGAGAGGTCCATTGTAAAACATTCAGCTTGAGCCTTTTGTGGTAGTCTATTTTGGATTTTGACATTTATCTAGGATCATGATTCATTCGTAAAATCCATCCTGTTTTCAACTTCATCTTTTTTACAGATGGCGGTATGTTTGCATCAAGACTTTGTTGAAGTTTCTGTTAGGCGTCAGGTTTCTGCGTCTGCTCTGCAGGAATCCAGAGCCTCAAATTCTGCGGTCTCCTGCTGTCTTTCTACGCTAGCGTCCGACATCGTGCTTGCTTTCTGCTTTGTCGTCGAGCAACAGTGTCCTACGCCGCACTGCAGTTGCAGCCCTTCTTGGCATCCGCAGAAGCGACGCCGCACACACGGTAGGTCTAGAGGGACACAGCTCCTCTGTCTTGGGTCCTGCTCCTGTGACCAGATACCGTGTGTGCATCTACTGGAAGCCTGTGTCAACAACAAGTTCAGCGTTTTGTATGTTTTTGTTGCGGCCCCTCTGTGTGTGAACAGAGGCCGCTCTGCGCACTCCGGGTGAAGCTTACCCGTGTGCATCATACCGCCATATTGCTTGTCTGCACAACTTAGCAGCAGTTATACCACCTACTGCACGGTGGACCCCGAGCGGCGAACGCACTTTATTATTATTTTATTTAGTGCGTTCAACCATTCCTAACAGTTTCATTGAATCCAATCTTTCCTCTCCTCGTGAAATGTTCCCTGTACCATTGGCTGCAACACAACGCCAAAGCATATTTCATCCACCCCATGCTTAATGATTGTCAAAATGTTCTTTTCCTGAAATCCTGTGCCCTTTTATCACCACACATACAATTGAATATTGTGGTCAAAGAGTTCTCTTTTAACCTCATAGGTCCACAGGGCTTGTTTCTAAAATGCATTAAGCTTGTTTAGATGTTCTTTTACATACTTGTGAAGCTGAAATTTTATGTTGAGGACACAGGAGAGGTTTTCTTCTGATGATTTTTCCATGAAGGCCATATTTGTGCAGGTGTCCCTGAACAGTAGAACAGTGTACCACAACTCCAGATTCTGCTAAATCTTTCTGAAGATCTTTTGCAGCCAAGCGGCCGATTTACCTCTCTAGCAATCCTACAAGCAGCTTTCACTGAAGTTTTGCATTGTCTTTCAGACTTTATCTTGACCTCCACTGTTCTGTTAACTGCCATTTCATAATTACAATTTAAATTGAGGAAAGGGCATCTTGAAAGTGCTTTACTCTCTTTTTATAGCCTTCTCCTGCCTTGTGGGTAGCCATCATTTTTATTTTCAGAGTGCTAGACAGCTGCTTAGAAGAACTCATGTCTGCTGTTTTTTGGCACAAGGTTAGAGGAGGCTGCTTTTTTATAAAGCTGGGAAATTTGCATCATAGTGAACAAGACATAACCCTTACAGGCTAATTAAGGTCTGAAAGCTTGATCAAAGTTAGCTGAGCACACAAACCTCTAAGTGTGTCCAAACTTTTGCATCAGTCCATTTTCCTTTTTGCATTTTTTAAAATGTAAAAAAATGCCAAAATATATTTTTTGCCTAAAATACAAAGAAATATATCATCTTGATCATTTCATCTTCAGTTTGCTTAACTGTTCACAGTAAGAGTAATTTTGACCAGGGGTGCACAAACTTTTACATGCCACCATATATTCTTTTATAGAAGTTGTATTTTTTTATTTTTAGAAAACCTGTCATTGTACAAAGTTAATATACAATGCTAAGTTTTTTTATGAGCTTTCACCATTCATGATCTACTTACCCCTTCAACCTCGGGGCAATTTTCAGTTTTTTGCTTTTGTTTTCTCTTTCACTTCTTCCAAGAGCCAAAACTTTTTTATGTTTCCAAGAAAAGTGCAATTTCACAATTGTTTTTGCTGTTTTTTATTTACCATGTTCACTATATGGTAAATATAACTTGGCAACATGATTCCTCAGGTCAGTGCGAGTATGCAGATAGCAAACATACTGTATATATAGTTCATTTTTTATTTAAGTGGTGAAAAAAAAATTCAGAAATTCATAAGAAAAATAGTTTTTGTTTGTCACCATTTTCCAAGCCCCGTAATGTTCTCATTTTTCGTGATCTGGGGCTGGGTACTGGCTTATTTTTTGCCCCCCAAGCTGATGTTTTTTTTGATACCATGATAGAGTAGATACAATATTTTGATTGCCTGTTACTGTAGTGATGTGGCACCCAAAAAAGCAATTCTGGTGTTTTGATTTTTTTTTCTCGTTATGCCATTTACCGATTGAATTAATTTACTTCATATTTTGATAGATCAGACATTTCTGAAAGAAGCGATGCTAAATTTGTGCAATTTTTATTGTTTTATTTTTAATGTGGTAAAAGGGGGGTGATTTGAACTTTTGTGTTTTTTTTATTTTTTTTTAAATATTTTTCTTTTTTTCACTTTTTATTTTAATTAATAGTTCCCTTACGAGACTTCAAGTAGTGATTGTTCAATTGTCTGTGCTGTACATAGCAGGGCTTCAGTCCTGCTATGTATAGCAAAAATCACGATCTCCTATGAACTCCTGCCACGAGCCAGCACTCACAGGAGATTCACAATGACAGGCACTGGGGTCTTCGGTAGATCCTCAGTTGTCATTACAACCCATCAATGTCCCCGCAATCACATGACAGGGGTGCTGATGAGCGGGACTTATGACACCATTTGTGTTAAATGCCGCTGTCCGTTATTTTTTTTACCAAAACTCACTTCATCACTTATCTCTTTGGCCGCCACACTGGTCTCTTTTTTTCGGCCTTTGCATGCAGCATCTATGGTCTCCTTCACTATAGGCCCAGACTTCTGGCTGCACAGGTCTTGATGTCACAACACTTTACACAATTAATTAATTTTGGAGGCCTGGAAGTCCTGACCAATAGTGAAAAAGCCTGAGATGCTGCACGCAACGGCAGAAAGAAGATTGGACGGTGGTCAGCAGACAGTGGGGTGGCTGGAGAGGTGACTGTTTAGATAAGTACTAGCTTTTTTCCTTGTAACATCTTACATTCATAACCAGGAGTCGTATGTAAGTTGTATGTTCATAAGTCGCCTATAATTGATCATAGAGAGTAATGTAAATAAACAGATTGCCAGATTAATGAGTTGATGACCACACAAACTATAAGGCCATAACATAAATATTTGTCAACAATAGATGATAAAAAAAGTCCACAAAGCAATATTAATTCAAAAAGAAAATAACTTCTCATGTTCTGATTAGCATGGATGTTATTTATAAGGAGCATCAACTGGCGACAAACGTTTTATCTGCTTCCATCCTAAAGCCACCAATCATTTCCTCCTAATAACCCACATCACTCTTAGGCTGGGGAATGAAATTATCCCTACTGACCATGCATAATTTTACGTATGAAATATTAAATAATGTGGTTAACTTTAAAACTGCAGACATCAGTCAAGCCTTGTGTTTAAAGATTTATTAGTAAGCAGCCAATGTTTAAGCATTGGGAATAGAATCTGACTGTTGTAGTCTGATCGTATACAGGATGAAGAGAAATCTTATGTGGAAGCATAAAATACTCGTTCTTTTCTGTTTACATGGCGCTTTATAGCCTGGACTGGCTGTCGCCAATCTATTGCACTTGACATGCCCTCTAGATTCTTTCTTTTTTTTTTTTTTAACAGTCCAGCCCTTTAAGATTTCCTGTAAATGCAACACTGTGTGTTTTGGTAATCAGTAGTCTAAATAAATTCTTAATGACTAGCTATCAAAACAAGACACAAGATTCATTGCTTTATGATTTATGTTGGCAAATGCTGCTATGAAGAACTTGCTTCATTACAAGCAAATATTCTGTGGCTATATAATCTTTCTAATGAATTATGAATTACACTTTATATTTTATATTGGAAACTGATATAAATACACTTAAGATAGTGATTTGAAAATGTTTCTATGAGGCTTCTTTAAAAAAAAACAAACCCTGATGTAATTCAAAAGGTATTTTAACCAGAGATGAGCGAATCTTTCGAAATTAAAATTCGCCATCTTTGCTAACTTTTCCATGAAAATTCAAGTAACAGCAATTCAGTCTGTTGTGAAGCAAAAGCGCTCCAAATTCTCCAATCCCCTCTGAAAAAAATCTGGATGACAGTGACACTACCCTATTTTCTTCCTATCAATTACATCTGGGTCAAAAGAAACGCAGAGTGTTCCCGCTAAACGAGAATGTACAGGGCCTGATAAAAAAAGAATGGGAAAGACCGGATAGGAAGAACTCCACGGTCCCTTCCCTTAAGAGGAAATATCCATTCAACAAGGAGGCGTCCACATCTTGGGACAAAGCCCCGAAACTAGACGTAGCAGTCGCCAAAGCCTCTAAAAAATTTGCACTCCCCTTTGAGGATATGGGTACTCTAAAAACCCCTTAGGTAAAAAGGCTGATACCTTCCTCAAGGGCACTTGGGAATCAGCTGGGGGAAATCTTAGGCTAGCCATAGCGGCAACGTGAACCTCCAGAGCCCTCATGGTATGGGTGGATCAACTAGAGAAACAGTTAAGGGAGGATACACCCAGGGAGAAGATCCTGGAATCCATTCCAGTAATAAGGGGAGCGGCGGCCTTCTTAGCAGACTCATCAGCTGATTCAGTAAGGTTGTCATCCAAGGCAGCAGCCCTGTCAAACGCAGCCTGAAGAACGCTGTGGCTCAAATGTTGGCCAGGGGACTTACAGACTAAGATGAAGCTATGCTCCATCCCCTGCGAAGGAAAATTCCTATTCGGAGAGACACTGGATGACATCCTCCAAAAGGCAGGGGATAAAAAGAAGGAATTCCCAAACCTGGGTCCTACAGACTTTAAAAGGTCCTTTCGAAACAAAAAGTTTTTTCAGAGGAGACCCCCGAGAGAACAGAAATGGGATGACAGAAGGAGAGATAGGGGGTTCTTCTTCGGTAACTCGTCCCGAGACAAAAAACCCTCCAAGTGACTGTTTGCCCAGGATGGGAGGGAGGCTAAGCTTTTTTCTCCCAGCATGGAGGAAAATATCGAACAACCCTTGGTTACTAAATCTGATAGGATCAGGCCTAAGGATAGACTTTCTCTCTCTCTCACCTCAAAAATATCTGGTAATTCCACTAAGATCTTCAATACGAGACCAAAAAGCTCTTGAAAAAGAGGTCCTAAGCTTACTAAGCATAAGAGCATAAGAGTCCTCCAGGAGGTTCCCCTGCAGGAGAGAGAGGCAAAGGGTTCTACTCCCCTCTTTTTCTAGTGACCAAACCGGACGGTACCTTCCGGACAATTATAAATCTAAAAAGGCTAAACGATTATGTCAAAAACCAAAAATTCAAAATGGAGTCAATCAAGTCAACCACCAAAATTCTCTTCCCACATTGCTTCTTGACAGTACTAGATCTCAGCGATGCGTACTATCACGTCCCCATCCACAAAGACTCCCGAAAATACCTCAGTCTGGTGGTCTCTATAGAGGGCGAAATAAGGGAGTTTCAATACAGGGCCCTGCCATTTGGAATTTCTATAGCTCCCCGAGTTTTCACGAAAGTAGTAGCAGAAATGATGGCTCACCTAAGAAAGCAGGGTATTTTAATAATCCCATATTTGGACGACTTTTTAATAGCAAGCAACTCGGCCCAAAGATGCAGGGAACAGAGGGACAGAGTAATGAAAATTCTACAGAACCTCGGCTGGCTTCTAAACCTGAAAAATCGAGGTTGCAGCCCAGCAAAGTTCAGGAGTTCCTAGGACTAACACTGGACTCAAACATCCAAGAGTGTTACCTCCCGGACCGCAAAAAAGAGAGAATTGCTCAGATGGTAGCAAGAGTGATTCAGAACCCTTCCATGATGCTAAGAAAAGCAATGTCACTACTAGGGTCCCTCTCCGCCTGCCTGCCGGCAGTCCAATGGGCGCAGCTACATTCGAGAGATCTCCAATGGGATGTATTAGCCAACCAGTTAGCATTAGGAGGTCACTTGGAAGGTCACGTTACACTAGACTCAAAAACTATTCATTCCCTATCTTGGTGGGGAAACAGAGACAACCTGTCCAAAGGGATTCCCTGGGTAATAAAATCCACACACATAATTACCACGGATGCCAGTCCCATGGGATGGGGAACACATATGAGCAACAAGGTGGCTCAGGGGGAATGGGGAAGTCAGGAATTAGAAGCCTCCTTGAACCAAAAGGAACTATTGGCAGTAAGTTATGCCCTAACACATTTCCTACCTGTGCTGCGGGGTCATCACGTCCACATATTTTCGGACAATCGGGTGACGGTGGCCTACATAAATCACCAGGGGGGAACCAGGTCCCGGGCACTAATGAACACATCCTCCAAAATCTTCACCCTAGCCGAGACAAGCCTACAATCCCTCTCTGCATTGCATATACAGGGAACAGAAAACCAGAGAGCAGACTTTCTGAGTCGCACCCAGTTACACCAGGGAGAATGGGTCCTAAAATAGTCCATTTTTCGGCAGATTGTAAAAATGTGGGGAACCCCGGACATAGATCTGTTTGCCAACCACAAAAACAAAAAAGTGGAAGCGTTTTGTTCCCTAGACCCCAGGGGAAATCCCCGGACCCTGGATGCGTTTATGCTCCCATGGACACAGGGCCTAATGTATGCCTTTCCGACGACCATTCTCATCCCGGCAGTCATAAGGAAAGTCAGAGAGGACAAGGCAAGAATGATACTTGGCTCTCCTGGCTGAGAATACTGTCAATAACTGACCCTTGGGTCCTACCAGATCTCCCGGACCTACTGTCTCAAAGACCAGTGTTACACCCTCGGGTAGTGAACCTCCATTTAACAGCATGGAATTTGAAAGGGCACTGCTGAGGGGGAGGGGGTTCTCCAAAAACCTGGTTTCTACACTACAAAAGAGTAGGAAACCGATCACAATGAGAGCCTATGGGAGAACTTGGCGGAAATTTCTGTCCAGCTTCGGGGCAAGGGTTCAGGATGGAGTCCAAATTGACAAAATTCTCGAATTTCTGCAAAAGGGTTTAGAAAAGGAGCTGGCGACTAACACATTGAAGGTACAGATAGCAGCCCTAGGTGCCCTTTATAACCAGGACATGGCAGGCAACCCTTGGGTAGCATGGTTTATTAGGGCCACAGCCAGGTCTAGACCAATAATTACCCAGAAATTACCATCATGGGGTCTAAACCTAGTACTATCTACACTAACTGGGCCCCCATTCGAGACCATCCAGTCAGCACCCCTAAAAACCTTGTCATTAAAAACTGTACTTCTAGTGACCCTAACATCCACTCGCAGGGTGAGCGATATTCAAGCTCTGTCAGCAGTGCCACCGTTCACTAAAATCCTAGACGATAGTCATATTAAAACCTGACCCGGCATATCTACCTAAGGTAGCAACACACTTTCATAGGTCCCAAGAAGTAGTCCTTCCTTCTGCCCAAATCCAAGGAATAGGGGAGAGAAGAGATTTCACACCCTAGATGTGAAGAGGTGCCTAGTTCAGTACTTAGAGGCCACCAAGGGATGTAGGAAGGAAGGCTCTCTCTTTGTGTGTTTCCAGGGACCTCGGAAGGGACTCAAGGCATCCAAGAGTACCCTACCCTAGCAAGGTGGATAAGGGATGCGATTGCCCTGGCATATTCATCCAGTGGGAATACCATCCTGGAGGGTTTAAAAGCTCACTCTACAAGGGCAATGGCGACCTTATGGGCAGAAAGATCAGAGGTATCAATAGAACTGATCTGTAAGGCGGCCACCTGGTCAACACCTTCTACCTTTTTCAGACACTATCGTTTAGATTTAGCCTCTACGTCTGACCTGTCCTTCGGGAGAAGGGTCCTTCAGGCGGTGGTCCCTCCCTAAGCTACCAATCTCTGAAATTCTCTCCATAGTACTGTCATGGGTGAGAGAAAATAGCTTAGTTACTCACCGATAACGGTGTTTCTCAGAACCCCCTTGACAGCACCCGCTTATTCCCCCCTTCACGTGTGCGGTGAGCACGGTTTACTGTGTGTAGAGTGTTTTCTTTTAGACACGGTGCTTCTTGATAATATGCAATATTATAATGTTATGTATATACTTTTGTTGTTAACTAACCTGGAGACCCACTGATGCTCTGTAACCAACTGGGGGCGGAGGAGAGGTGCCGCCTTTTTATCTGTAGGTTCCTGTCCTTGATGGGCGGACCCCTCTCTCCGTGGTGCTGTCATGGGTTCCGAGAAACACCGTTATCGGTGAGTAACTAAGCTATTCAAATACATGTAACACATTCCCTGATTCAAACAATAGGTCATTTTCCGATGACAGCTTACCCTTAAGATGAAGTTAATATTTGATTTCTATTTTTTTTTTTTTCCCATAGCAAATAGTGTTATAGACATTAGGCTTAAAAAATCCTTTATTTTGATAGATATTGGTAGAAACTCGGAGCATTGAGAAGTTTCTGCCAAAACATGAGAACCTAGGGCACAAAACACCTGCGGCGTCCAGTACCTTATCCGAAGATTACTTCTCAATTGCTTTTTAAGGATTTAGCGATTGTTGCCTGCTTTAAAAGTGCAGCTAAACCAAATTAAAAAGACAGCAGTTTTTATTGACTGGGACATAAGCTAAGCCTTGCGTTTCTAAAAGATGTAATATTGGATTTACCCTGGTTTCTTTTCTTATTTTACACATTGCATTTATGTATTATATACCATATGTAACCTCTATTTAAACAATGGATCTTGGTCGACAATTTCACATTAGAAAAATAAATTGGAAATTGAAACAAGGATCAGACTGCTCAAGTATGATACAAAGCTCAGGTTGTTGCTGTAAAACCAACTGGCATGTACTGACGCATATTGCAATTGTCTCTCTATGTCATATTTGCATAACAATCTGTTGAAAAGCTCTTGATTTTACATTTATTACAGTATAATGCAATACATTTTCTAATTCACTATGGTTACGCCTCCGTTTCTGGAGATGCTATTTTCTGATAGACTTGGCCTGGCCACGTCCTACTTACTTCATCATTTATTTGAACTGCCACAGGAAAAATACATGGCCAATCCCTGTATGTGATCCTATGTGATAACATCTGTAGGGTTTTCAAAAGCCAAATTGGTCATTTAATTGCTAGGCCACATTCATTTTTTTATGCCTCTGAAGAAGAACCTGTTGTGGGGTTCGAAACGCGTAAGGCGTGGGGGTCTTTTTCCCCTTTCTGTTTTTATTATGAAAATATGTGAATAAAGTTTCCTGTGGATTTTATCAAGTCTTCAGTGCCGGATCTTCCTTCTCTTCTTACACATTCATTTTAAGAAGGGGTTGTCATCATGAGACAATGCCAAGATCTGCAGCACTAGTTTGGGGTTCTGCATCTCCTACAAAGTTTACCTTGCACAGAGGATGGCTGGGAGTGTAGCAAATTTAATCAAGATGTGTGAGGGTCTCACAGTTTAGATTCCCAGGGATCTTATTGTTCCATTGATATTAATATCCTAGCAATATGTGATGCGATATACAATTGGTTTCCAAGTAGTTCAACGATGAGTTGATGTCACGGTAAAGTATATACTGATATACACTACATTCCTTCTATGATGGAATCACTGATATCTTGACTTCAGCAAAGCATGTGACAAAGTATCTCATACAATCCTTATTGAAAAAAGTATGGAATGGACAAGGCAACTGTTAGGTGGATTCATAACTGGCTTAGTGATCGGGCCCAAAGAGTGGTCGTAAATGGCTGCACATCCAGTTGGAAGAATGTCTCAAGTGGGGTACCACAGGGCTCTGTCCTAGGCCCTGTATTGTTCAACATCTCTATCAACGATTTAGATGAAGGAATTGAGGGTAAACTGATTACATTTGCTGATGACGCAAAGCTAGGAGGGATAGCTAATACTAGAGAAGAGAGAGAGAGGATTCAAAAAGATATAAATAAACTGGAGCAGTGGACAGCAACTAACAGAATGGTTTTTAACAGGGAAAAATGCAAAGTACTACATCTGGGCAATAAAAATGAAAAAAACATATACAGAATGGGAGGAATAGGGCTAAGCAACAGCACATGTGAAAAAGACTTGGGTATACTAATAGATCACAGACTGAATATGAGTCAACAGTGTGATGCAGCAGCAAAAAAGGCAAATTTAATTCTAGGATGTATTAACAGAAGCATACAGTCTAGATCACGTGAAGTCATTATTTCCCTCTACTCCTCTTTGGTCAGACCTCATCTGGAATATTGTGTCCAGTTTTGGGCACCACATTTTAAAAAAGACATCAACAAACTGGAGCAAGTTCAGAAAAGAGCGACCAGAATGGTGACCGGTCTGCAAACCCTGTCTTATGAGGAAAGGTTGCAGGATTTGGGATTTGGGAATGCTTAGTTTGCAAAAGAGAAGACTGAGAGGAGACTTAATAGCTGTCTACAAATATCTAAAGGGCTGTAACACTGTAGAAGGATCATCTTTATTCTCATTTGCACAAGGAAAGACTAGAAGCAATGGGATGAAACTGAATGGGGGGAGACACAGAATAGATATTAGAAAAAACTTTTTGACAGAGTGATGAATGAGTGGAACAGGCTGCCACGAGAAGTGTTGAGTTCTCCTTCAATGGAAGTCTTCAAACAGAGGCTGGACAGACATCTGACTGGGATGATTTAGCGAATCATTTAGCAGGGGGCTGGACCAGATGGCCCAGGAGGTCCCTTCCAACGCTACGATTCTATGATTCTATGGACAAAAGTACAGGGAAACCTATCATTACACCTACATGAGCTTTTTAGAAATCCCATTCTGAATCCATATGCGTTAATATGGAGTTGTTCCTCCCTTTTGCAGCTATAAAACCTTAATTCTTCTGGGAAGGCTTTCTACAAAATTTTGGAGTACTAAAGCCCATTCATCCAGGAAAGTATTTGTGCTATCAGATACTGATGTTGGATTAGAGGACCTGGCTCTCAATCTCTATTCTATTTAATCCCAAAGGTGTTTGATGGGGTTGAGATCAGGACACTGTACGGGCCAATCATGTTCTTACACAGCAAACTCCCCCAACCATGCCTGTATGGACCCTGCTTTGTGCACTGAGGTGCAGTCATACTGAAATAGAAAAGTGCCTTCCACGAAACAGTTCCCGCAAAGTTGTAGACTTACAATAGTCCAAGCTTTCATACACTGAATCGAAGGAACCTAGCCTAACCCGTGAAAATAATCCCATAGCATTATTCCTTGACCATTAAACTTTACAGTTGGCACAAGGCAATTATGCTGGAAATGCAGGCCTGACATTACCCATACATTAGACTGCCAGATAGAAAAGCATGAATCTACAGAAGACGTTCCAGTGCTCCAGAGTCCAGTGATGATGTGCTTTACACCAATACATCTGGCAGCTGTCATTGTGCAGGCATAAAAGTTCTGGCACACAGTATTAGTGCTGTTGTTAATGCCAGGAGAAGGTTGGACTTCTACAGAAGTCCACAGAAGTGGCTTTTATTCACTTCAGAACATGACGACCCTGCTCTGTAACTTGTTGTGGTCTGCACTTCATGATTGAGGTGCTGTGACTCCAAAAGTCTTCTATTTTTCAATAATACCAATCAGGATTGGTTGTGGAATATATAGCAGGGAAGAAATTTACAAAGTGACTTGTTCCATGGGTGACATCCTGTTACTGTAGAAAAAAGCGAAGTAGTTCCAGCTCCTTAAAACGTAGTTCCTTTATTAAGTCATTTTAAAATTCAAATAGAAAATGGCATGCTCTCATGTGGACAAGGTATATCAAAGGCAACGCGTTTAGATCAAAAGATCTTACTCAAGCCATACCTGACCCCAATACATGGCCCTTCTAAATAGATGGAAACCACCAATAGTAATGCGGGCTGGGGTCACATGATATATTCAAAGGTCCATGATATATAAAAACATTTACAAGCATTTACAAATACATATTAAAAAAAATATCAGTAATGTAACATAAGATCGTTCCGTTTAATTAAACCAGACGGGGATCGGGTGTTCAGATGATATATCCAAAAAGCCTCGCATGTAAGGAGACATCGCCTGGAGTCTCCACCACGCGAGGACATGATTATAAGCTTTATGCCCTCCACCTGGAAACATGACGGGGTAAGAGCATGAACTTCTGTGAAATGTCTAGACGCAGCAGAAACGCTGTGATTTTGACTGGTGGTATTAATTATATCATACAGATGTTCTCTAATTCTTACTTTAAGTTTCCTAGAGGTGCACCCAATGTATGATAACTTATAGGCACTGCAATCAATTTTATAGACTACATTAGTAGAATTGCAGTTTATGTACTGCTTAATTTTAAAATTAACAGGATTATGTACAGATTGAAAACTCTTAGTCACTTTTGCATGTTTGCACGTTTTGCAATTGTTGTCCCGCATTTAAAAACCCCGAGCAATTTAACCAAGTTTTCCTAGTTTTTTATTTTCCTGAAAAAACATGCTAGGAGATATTTTGCTACCAATAGTGGGTAGAAACTGGAGAAATTGTCTATACAAGAGACGAAAATTTGGTGGGATCATACTACACTAAATAATTATATTGCAAAAGATATGATACCCAGAGGTCTCCGCATCAAAAAACTCCCGACCACAGTATATTCGGAAGAGTTTAGTAAGGAATGGAATACCATTCTGAGCAACTGCTCACTGAATTTAATGAAATTGATTTTAAAATCTGAGGACATTAAACTCAAAGAAATTCAGCAAGAAATGGACATGAAAAATTCTTCCATGTTTGAATTCAAATCCTTGGCACAGTTTGACTCTCTAATTGCCAGTATGAATGAGAAAATTACGGCATTAGAAGATGAAATAATGGACCGTAAAAAGAGAAAATTCGCCAGAGACTTGAATGATTATTCAACTGACAAGGTATATCAGTGGGGCAATTGGGAAACTGGTAACAGAACACCCAAATCTATTTTGAAAAGTAGTCATACTCACCACAAACGAAAAAAATCAAAAATCTAAAACAACTAAATCGCATGTGAACATCATGTCATCAGATCCCGACTCGTCTGATTACCAACTTAGTGCATGAGATGTTTCATTAAATGAGAGCTTCATTAATGCCCCAAAAAGGATTTTCGCCCTTTAAAAAACATAAAAGGCGCGGGGGCAGAAAACATCGCACAAAATTTAGGAATTTCCACTCGCAGGAAGAAATATCAGATGAAGTAAAAGGCTTCACAAATGTCTTGAATTTATCATCGAGAAGCTTAACTCCTGAACAAATTCAGGTACTTTCTCTAGGCCTAAATTTTGTACCAGACCAAAATTTTGATTTATTTTATACCATATTAGATATAAACAAATTCATACGAAATTTAGCTGTTAAAAAACACTTCTTCTATGGTGATAATCAAGAGGAAGAAGTTGTACAATAAACTGAACTAGCCATTAATACATCTAATGAATTTACAGACTTGAATTTCAGAGAACAAGATGCGTTAATTACCTTACAGCAATTGGACTTGGACTCCTATGTACATCGGGATCTCTTTGACCAAGCCTCCAATTTTACTACAAAAAACCCGTATTTTTATCCAGTACAAAGCAGATCAGACTGTATGGATCGCTTTCAGAACATTATGGAAAGAGAGCTATTATCGCTCCATAAAAATGTCAATTCCAATAAAATGAATCGTAGAAATTTCTCTAGTAAACAGTATCAAGCGTTAAATGAATTAAAAGAAATGTCCGATTTGGTTATCAAAATGTCTGATAAGGGGGGGTGTTGTAGTAGCATTAAATGCACAAGATTACTATGATAAAATGATGGAATTATTATCAGATAGCACAATTTATCAAAAATTAAAAACTAATCCTATTCATGAATTTAAAATGGAAAGTGATAAGATCATAGATGAAGGCAAAAGCTTGGGGGTCCTAATGCAAAAACAAGTGGATCATTTACTAATTAACAATCCAGTCCTTCCCATCATATATGGGATCCCTAAAATTCATAAGACAGAGGGTATTCCTCTTATGCGCCCCATTGTATCGGGTCAGCTAACGAACATCTGGATCAGTGTGTTGATTCATTGTTGCAACCCCTTGTCCAGAGAGTCCCCGGATATATTAGGGACACTAAACAAGTTCTTCACATGTTTGCAAATAAAATCTGGTCATCTGAATATTCTTGGATGTGTTGTGATGTAGTGTCATTATACACTTGCATCCCTCATGACCTAGCAATCCGCGCATTGCGGTTTCATCTTATTCAATACAGTAATTATTCATCGGATTTAATTAATTACATTTTACAGGTGACAAGTTTTTTGCTATCACATAAAAATTTTTTTTCTTTTGACAGCAATTTTTATTTACAAAAGACAAGAGTGGCGATGGGAGCCAAATTCTCACCTTCCCTCGCCAATCTCGTTATGTCTTTTTGGGAGTTGGAATTTGTTTTTTCTGCTTCGAATCCTTTTTTGGATCAGATAGTATGGTATGGCAGATATATCGATGATACCCTTCTCATATGGGGTGGAGATGTATATGCAATACCAGACTTCATTCACTATATAAATTCTAATGACTACAACATTAAATTTACATTTAAACATAATCCCACCTCAATATCATTTTTGGATTTGGATCTTAGAGGCATTGATGGATGCGTTATTTCCACTAAAACGCACCATAAACCATTATGCGGTAATACTATATTGCATGCCAAAAGCAGTCATACCAAGCACACCATCAAATCCATTCCAGTGGGAGAGTTCAATAGAATCAAACGCAATTGCAATGCTGAGGCGGCACTAACCGAGGAATTTTCCTATGTATCAGAAAAACTCAAAAATCGTAGCTATCCATCTTGGATGATTAATAGGGCTCAACAATTAGTCCGAAAAAGGGATCGTAAAGAATTAATATCTCCTAATTGTAAAAGAAAATCTAGAGACGAAATGAAGAAAAAAACCATATATTTGTTTCCAACATAGTTCTCAGTTTTCTGATATTAAAAAAATTGTAACTAAATAATTACCCATTCTTCATGAAGATGAAAAACTGGCCGAAATTCTAAAAGAGGGAATTAATGTGGTGTCACGTAGAGCACCCAATATTGGTAGCAAAATATCTCCTAGCATGTTTTTTCAGGAAAAAAAAAAACTAGGAAAACTTGGTTAAATTGCTCGGGGTTTTTTAAATACGGGACTAACAATTGCAAAACGTGCAAACATGCAATAGTGACTAAGAGTTTTCAATCTGTACATAATCCTGTTAATTTTAAAATTAAGCAGTACATAAACTGCAATTCTACTAATGTAGTCTATAAAATTGATTGCAGTGCATGTAAGTTATCATATAATGGATGTACCTCCAGGAAACTTAAAGTAAGAATTAGAGAACATCTGTATGATATAATTAATACCACCAGTCAAAATCGCAGCGTTTCTGCTGCGTCTAGACATTTCATAGAACATCATGTTCGTAGCATGGCATGTTTCCAGGTGCAGGGCATAGAGCTTGTAATCATGTCCTCGCGTGGTGGAGACTCCAGGCGATGTCTCCTTACACGCGCGGCTTTTTGGATATATCATCTGAACACCTGATCCCCGTCTGGTTTAAATAAACGGAACGATCTCATGCTACATTACTAATAATTTTTTTTAATATGTATTTGTAAATGCTTGTAAATGTTTTTATATATCAAGGACCTTTGAATATATCATGTGACCCCAGCACGCATTACTATAGGTGGTTTCCATCTATTTAGAAGGGTCATGTATTGGGGTCAGGTATGGCTTGAGAAAGATCTTTTGATCGAAACACGTTGCCTTTGATATACCTTGTCCACATGAGAGCATGCCATTTTCTATATGAATTTTAAAATGACTTAATAAAGGAACTACGTTTTAAGGAGCTGGAACTACTTCGCTTTTTTCTATTTGGATGTCCACGTTGTGTCTATACGGCTGTTCCGAGCACCTGAGGCAGATACTGGTGAGCTGGCTACTTTTCTATTTTTTCATCCTGTTACTGTACTTACTGTACTGTACTGTACTGTTACTTTAGAATGGTACAGTAACAAACGTGTGTAAAACCAGACTGCCGTGGCTAAGGGCTGGATTTTAAACACCTACTAATGGAACTGAGTAAAAAAATCCGGGTTCAGTGATTAAGAAGTGTGTGGCCAATACTTTTGCCCACATAGTGTATGAGTCTTTGATCCAAGTTTAAAGATTGGAAGACTTGAATGAATCTATTATTAATTAATCTTTTTGTGCAGTAGTTTGTATGTTCAACGCCATGTTTGTGTGGCCTTCTGTGAGACACTTCAATTCTACTTACTGACACACACCCAAATACCCACGTTCCAAAAATCTACTCATATTATTACAGAATTCACAAGGGATTTTTTTAGATTATAATGACTGAAGTGATAAGAATATCTGGTCCCAGAAAAGAGCAAACAGATGAACGGCAATCTAGGGCACACAAATCACCACATTAGCAGACAGAGCTATTTATCTGAAGTATTGCAGTATATATTTCAGTCAAAAAAAACTGAGGTGCTTGCATGAAAAAGCATGAATATTTCAATGTGAAATGAAAAAAGAAGAAATATACAGCACTCACCAATATAGCTAAAAAACTGTGCGTCTTTATTTCACATGAATTCCATCAACAGATATGTGAACATGCAGGACGTTAGAGGAATGCTAGGGGAGGGAGGTGCCATACAATGGCCATTTCACGATTACTCGCTTCTAATCGCGAAACGGCCGTTGTCCGGCACCTCCCTCCCTTAGCATTCCTCTAACGTACTGCTTGTCCACATATCTGTTGATGGAATTCATGTGAAATAAAGACGCACAGTTTTTCAGCTATATTCGTGAGTGCTGCATATTTCTCCTTTTTTCATTTCACATAAGAATATCTGGACAGTGTAGAATCTATTGCTGTTATATAAGAAACATAACTAAATAAGTCTGGATCTATATTCTCAATTTTTGTACATTTTTTATAAAGAATTAAATGGTAGATCACAGTATATTTTGCCTTTAATATATCAAATAATATGTGTGGCATTGTTGGAAGAAGATGAAATGCCCTAAGCTATCTATTCTGACATGTTATAAAAAGCATTAGGATATAATTTCAGAACAATTATGCAACACATTGTAGCAGTGGAAATTATGGCAGTGATGTAAAAATAGCAGATGCTGATAAATTCTACAATTATTCACACTGCAAACAAGACCAAGATTGTTTGATACTTTTGGTTGATATCCCTAATATGGCACCTCTAGATGACACAAAAAAGTACCATAGACACATTCAGTGCTCCTGCCAATCCTCATTTCTACAAAATGCTAAAGCTACATGACGCGGGCATCCTTCGTTAGAAAATTCTGGCAAAGAGAGTGCACTGTACATTAAACTGGCGTGATTTACAAGTCCCACAATGATAATTTTTTTATAGCTCTGCAGTTGAGAGACAGATTTGAGGGAAAGTAGAAATGTGGCCAGCTAGAGGGACTCATCCTCTTTATTGCAGAACTGCTGAGAAACACAGGAAAATGAGACATAAATCTAACAAGCCCCAGAAGTGATAAAAAGTCATTCTGTAAATATTAGTTCTTTGGGCTGAACGTTCACTTCTGCTATATGACAGCTCCATACCTCCTTTGCCAACATTGTCTCAGACACAATAAATCTGTGCATGTTTAACCTATTTCTGTCGAGCAATGTCATGGCTTCCCATAAACAAACAGTTTATATTGTTGGGTGTCTATCATACTGCTTTGCCTTCATTACATTTATTCCACTACATATAATCTTGTAGGCTTTCCTTCGGCAATGCCCATATAACCTCACAAACTATTTGCATGGCACGTTGCTGTCATAAAATGACTAGAAGAATAAACAACAGTTCCAGTTCAATAATTACCAGATTGAAACCAAAGAAATGAGCCGTAATATACTGTATGTTGGTATAAGTGCAATGTAGGTGCACATTCACACTGTGGCCATCTAACAAGTGTAAATGCCAACCCATCCTGGGTTCAGTGATTAAGAAGTGTATGGATCAATACTTTTGCACAGATAGTGTATGAGTCTTTAATCTAGTTTAAAGATTGGAAGTACGACAAGTTATACTCAATCGGCATGGACCCTAACTCTTGTAGCTCACCTCACTATGTGTCAGCAGACATCAAAATAGATGGGGGGAGAGCGGGACCCAGACCCAACTGGTCAGGCACCCATCCATGGAAAGCCATAAAAGCAAAATGTCCTGCCCAAAAAGGGGAAGAAACACAACTATTTGTACAAAGTTCAAAAGACTAAAGCAAAACCAAGGAAATGAGCCAGAATATATGTTGGTATAAGTTCAATGTAGGTGCACATTCACACAATGGCCATTTATCAAGTGTAAAAGCCATCCCATCCTGGGTTCAGTGATTAAGAAGTGTATGGCCCAATACTTTTGCCCAGATAGTGTATGAGTCCTTAATTGTAGTTTAAAGATTGGAAGTACGACAAGGTGTACTCAATCAGGATGGACCCTAACTCTTGCAGTTTACCTCACTATATGTCAGCAGACATCAAAATAAATGGGGGTAGGGCAGCACCCAGACCTGACTATTCAGGCACTCGTCCATGGAAAACAATAAAAACAAAATGTTCAGCCCAAAAAGGGAAGAAATGCATCAAAGACTAAAGCAAAACCAAGGAAATGAGACAGAATATATGTTGGTATAAGTGCAGTGTAGGTGCACATTCACACAGTGACCATTTAAAAGATTTTTAGTTACCAGATTAAGACTCTCCTATTTCTTTTTATATTTACTTGTAGAATGTGGCACCCAAAGCTAGATGTTATATTCAAAGTGTGGCTTTACACAGGATTTAAATATGGGGTAATACACCTCTATCAAAAATTAAGAGACCACTGCACAGTTTTATAAAAATTAGCTTCTGTGAATTTTGGTGGAGGATCGGTCATGATCTGTGGATGGTGGAATTGGGCAGGTTAATCTTGGCGAAGGACTTTTGAATCAAGCCGCATGCAAGGTTATCCTGGAAAACCAGTTGATTCCTTCTGCTCAGGCCATGCCACACAGCTAGGTCAATCAATGTGTGGATGAAGGACCACCACATCAAATCCCTGTCATGGCCAGCCCAATCTCCAGACCTGAACTCCATTGAAGACCTATGGAACATAATCAAGAGGAAGATGGATAGACACAAGCCATCAAACAAAGAAGAACTGCTTACATTTTTTTACCAGGAGTGGCATAAGGTCACCCAAAAGCAGTGTGGAAGACTGGTGGACAGCATGCCAAGACGCATGAAAGCGTATTTCACAAAATATTGATTTCTGAACTCTTCCTGAGTTAAAACATTAGTATTGTTGTTTTCTAAATGATTATGAACTTGTTTTCTTAGCATTGTTTGAGGTCTGCAAGCACTGCATTTTTTGCTATTTTGACCATTTCTCATTTTCTGAAAATAAATACAAAATTTAGTGCTTGGAAATTCGGAGACATGTTGTCAGTATTTTATAGAGTAAAAGAGCAATTTACATTTTACTCAAAAATATACATATAAAGAGAAAAATCAGACAAATGAAAATTTTGCAGTGGTCTCTTAATTTTTACCAGAGCTGTATATATATTTATAGAGGATATATTTCTCAATTTGAATTAAATTATGAGGCAGGATAGGAATCAAAATGTGGGGAAAATATGAAGTAATTCCTTGAGTTGATTTAACTGTATTTGTACTTTTTACACTGTTTTCATTGAGGATAGTGTGGCACTACAGTCAATTGTGAACATGGAGTCATTTGAAGCTCATGGGGTGCAAAGCAAAATCTTCAACAGGGCACCCAAATACCATGGGCCTTTAATAGTATTGGTCTTCTCATGTGGACCAGTGTCACTCTCCTCCTCCCTCCCGCCAGTAACCTCCAGGGTCTGAGTGTGTAGACAATTGTATAGCATTCTAGGCTGGCGTAGATTGGGTTTAGGTTACAAAAACCAAAGAAGGACCTATGCATCACTTATTGTTGTACTATATAGTTTTGCTTCAGTTGGGCTAGTAAATACATTTTACTAGTCTATACTTTTATGTACATGGAAATGACACTATATATTGCTACAGTAGTTTTATGGGTTAGATTCCTTCTCCAGCAATTTCTTTAGACCCTGCAGTGTCGATTTTTAAGACACAATTTATATATTTTTCCTTAGCACCAATTTCCCAAAATATACACAGGCATTCAGCATTAAAATATCCCTTTGGCAAGTGTCCTATTTTTTAGAAGCAAACAGTTTTATTGTCATTAGGCATGAATATCTCCTAATGAAAGGCCTCCGATATTGTAAAGTAAGATTCTTCTTATGGCGGCATTATACAGATACAGTAGGCATGATCTACCCATATTTTTCGGTGAAATACAGTGTAAATAAGTAATAGGTGATGAGTCAGAAGGCTTTATATTACAGGAAAATAGTGAATAAGTAGCTAGTTAAAGTGCTGCTATGTCATTTTGTATAATTTGCTATTTATTTATAGTGTGTAAATATATTCCACAGTTCTACTGAATATGTTGACGCCTCATAAACAGAGCAAAAATAATAATAGTGCTCAAGAATGAGAAGTAATAGCTGTTCTGCTGAATATTTTATATAATGGGGGAGCTATATACAGAACAATACATCCTACTGTACAATTTCTAAATAATGGACATTTATTCAGATTTGTTTAAGCAAACAACGTATAATTTTTATTTTCCTTTGTTAAGGTTCTCTTCAAACTGTTTTCCTGTTTCGTCAGTTTTTCAGTGGTTTTTATTGCAAAATCCATTTACAAATTTTAGAGAGCAAATTTTATCTGTGTGTTCAATGAAAACAACATGCAATAATCCAAGAAGTGGTCCTGCCCTTTAACAAGAGATAGTATTGTTCAAACAGTTTGGTTAATCAAATGGGGCTAATCGGAATTTCTTACTATATACTGTACAGAGCCAGCAGCAGCGAAGCCACACAGACAAAGCCTCTAGAATCTAACTATACTGCTCCTTCTATTCTTCTCTTCCTCCTCCTGCTTCTGCACCATAACATACAGGGATCTATCTTACATTTACACATATAACATGAAGCTAGATACTCTTCTGTTTTTACATCCTGCACTTTTTCACTCAATGGTACCTTTCAACTTGCAGGAAGTCTCACACTAATGTGAAAAAATTGGGATAGTGGAGAGCCCCTATTTGAGTTGATTTCAGCTTCCTCCACTTAAAAAGCGGGAATGTTTATCACTTAATTTGTGAGGAAATGTTTTATTTTCCCTAAATATGCACATTGTGGGGATCCACACGCTTTTGCAGCTGAAACCATAATTTAGCATCATATATACAGTAGATATGAAAATATTAATCCATGCAGTGCACCATTGAAAATAGTAAATTGAAAATATGAAGGACTAGAAATAATGGTACTACACCATATTAACATGAACCATATAAAAGGAGGTGTGAATGACCACAGACAATAGAAAAATTAATAGATTATAAAAACCAAGTTAGCCAAGAAATGGCACCACATTAAAAACTTGAAATATCACAAATTGTTACAAAAAATACAAATGTAAAAAACAGTTAACTACTATAAGTGTAATGTATGGTACATTCAGCAGTCAACGTGACTAATGTATAGTGTGTCTTATATGGTCAATGGACTGGAAGTAAATCAATATAGAGTATATAATATTCTCTCTATCACAGACCAGTAGTTAGTTGCAAAGTTAGAAAGGTGTAAAGGTATTGTTACCTCAGAGCCTGATGTGGTGCCAGATGCCCCTACGCACATTTTGGCGTTCAATCGTTCTTTTGGGCAAAGTAGGCTTGAACGCCAAAATGTGCGTAGGATCATCTGGCATTACATCATACCCTGGTAACAATAACTTTACACCTTTTTCTTACTTTGTGTCTAACTATTGGTTAGTGATAGGGAGAATATTATACACTCTACATTGATTTCTTCTAGTATTTTTTGACCAATTTATGATACATCAGGTTTTTTATGTGATGTCATTTCTTGGATAACTTGATGGTGACTTATTTTGAATTTATGTCAATAAACTATGTTTTTATAGTCTATTAATTTTTCTATTGTCTTTGGTCATTCATGCCTCCTCTAATATGATTCATTTCTCTTTGGCAGCTGGTAGCACTCACACAAGCCCAAAGGTCATGTATCAAACAGTGTGCGGTTTATTAAATATCTATAAACAATACACAGCTCACAAAGCAAAATAGCCTTTCTTCGACCTAAAGAGTATAACAAAGCCAAAATAGTCCACAAAGCAATATGGGCTCACCCGCTTAGGTTAAGGTCCACACTCTTAGCCTCTGGTAGAAATAAAACAACACAAGAGGTCCTTCAACCTCCACTAACAGAACATTTTGGAGCAATTCAGTTGCCTTTTTACACCAGCTGCACCTTCAGGATTGGAAGTTGAGTTGTGAATGACCAGAGCCGCCCAGCTCCTCAGTCGTTCTGAAAACCCGGACCCAAAATCCGGGGCCATTAAGACACCTCAGTACTATACGTGCTGAAGCCTGTTTCAGATCACCGAGGCTAGGCTACTCTGCGACACACATACTCCATTCAGAACCTGTTCAACTGCTTCGCTACAATATATACAGTATATATATATATATATATATATATATATATATATATATATATATATATATATATGGATAAAGTTTGCATTTCATCTTCTTTTAATCTATAAAGATTCTCAAAAGGTGATAGGTTCCCTTTCACATACCCCAAAGGGATTTAAGAATTAGATTATTACAGAACTGGAAAGATCATTGGATTTATTTCATACAGATCTTTAATATTTCTGCCTATTGTAAATATCTTTCTAACCATAACGACAGTTGAGAAAACCCAGTCGTAATTTACATTAAATTTAACGTGTCTACAGTAAAAGATCTCAGAAAAGATAAACATTCTTGAAAATAAAGCTATTTCCCCGATAATTCAATAAACCTGTGTCTAGTTATGCATTTTATTTGTTACTCCCTTCCATTCCATAGCAAATCAAAATTAAAATGGTTGAGCTCCATTTTCTGGCCCTTTCGTATTTCACAGCTGCATCGCTGCTTACAAACTGTCACATTAGCTTTCATTTTTAGAGATGACCTTTGAATCACACATTTAGAAATGTATTATTTAATCATAAGGAAATTTACCTTGCATTCATCTGTGGTTATTTTTTCTTCCCATAATGGCTAATCGTTTAAGGCAAACATTTATAAACCAAGTTTCCCTTCACACAACTGACTTTCAATTGTAGAAGGTGAATATAGTCTTTATGAGATTTTATTTTCTCTTTGTTACAGCACGAAGTGAGGACTGTGTAGGAAACATTCATTTGATTGAATATTAAGGCTAAAGAATAATTCATGTCACTAATATTGTATAAAATGCTTATTATCTAGATTTGAACAGAAGTGATATAAAGTATTATGTGCATATTACTTTGCAAAGAACACCTTTTTATTCCATTTTATATAGTAATCTGCATCCCTGTGGTTGATGCTGGTGCAGCATTATAAATGTACAGTATATACCTAAATTATCAATAGGGAAAACCATGACTAGCCCCCTCATTTCACAATATTGTTATATGAAAATACAGGTAACATAAATACTACATAGTAAAGTAAACGGTAAAAGGTAAAAATTACTAATCAGAATCACTGTTAGATTCATGAAGAACATGTGGGATGAAACTAATTTGGCATACATTCCCCAAAATTCAACAAGTCAGCACACAGATGTATGAAAATGTACCAAGAGAGGCTTAAAAATTGCATTTGCATTTGACTTATGTACTTATCTTCTCAGACATACCATTGACTGCTCAATAGATTGATACAAGTTTGCCTTACACTCTGATTAGATCTCATTTTATGCCTATGTTGGAAGTATTTATGAGGGATGTCTTCGAAAATACACCTTCAATTGAAGGCTCCAAAGCATCTCATTGTATTAGTATACAGTGGGATACATTGCCCACTGGATCCCTTAAAATAATGTTTTCACTGTTTTCCACTAAAAAAAGCATGGTAACATAGTAACATAGTTTTGAAGGCTGAAGGAAGACCTTATATCCATCTAGTTCAGCCTATTTTTAGTGCAGCTGTTCTGCATTGTTGATCCTGGGGAAGGCAAAAAACCCACAGCGTAGAAGCCAATTTTCTCCATAGGGAAAAAAATTCCTTCCCCTAAGCTGGGTCAACCATCTACCTATAATATTATGTTATTCGTAACCTTCTATACTGTTACTCACAAGAAAAGCATCCATTCCTTTCTTAAATTCATTCAGTGAGTTGGCCATCACCACTTCCTCAGGAAGAGAATTCCAGAGCCTCACTGCTCTTACCATGAAGAACCCTCTTCTCTTTTATGGTACATAATGCATTTTTATCCAATGAAAAGAGTATGCCAATATAAACCAGCTAAGCATATGTAAGGGTGCTCTTTTTGCATATGCAGGGGGAATGGAGTCCTACGGACATGATAGAGATATATATCAGAAAGTACTTACTATGTACCAACAACGTGTAATGAAACAACATGTGTGCATAGACTTCTTTACACAAAATAGCATAGCACTAGCATAATCAAATATTACAAAAAAATGGCAAGTAGTGAGGATGGAAAAAGGAAAGGTTTTCTACCATCCATTCTTTGGTAATAATACTAATCTAATGTATACTACTTACCTTGTAATGTCTTCACATCCTGTTCCATCCAGAATTCCAAGCGACAGAAGTTCACCAACTGCCTTATTGGGGCACCCAAGTGGTGGGTGTCTCAATATGGAAACTGCTTGTGGTACCATCCTCTTGCGCTGTACCACCAGCGGAACACCGTTGAACCACTCACACACATACACACTGTATACACCATACGCACCACAGTGGTGGAGAGAGAGAGAGCAGACAAGGGGCAGAGCACATGGGGTACACAGGTCAAAGAAGAGATGACATGAGAGAAGACAGCAGATGGGGGAGAGAGAAAGCGCACAGGGGTGAGAGACGGAGCACAAGGGGGAGACAGCTCAAACAGGACAGCACATGAGGGAAGAACACAGCACAGGAAGGAGAGAGACAACCAACAAGGGGGATAGCACATTGGGTTGACCGGTCAAAGAAGAGAGCACAGACGGGAGAAGTCAGCACATGGGGAAAGCGAGAGTAGATAGGTGGGTGAACACATGGGGGAGAGATTCTCAATGCTGCAAAGCCTGCCCCCATCCAGGGCCGGCGTCTGGACTAGGCAGAACAGGCAGATGCCTGTGGCCCCCACCTACAAAGGGGGTCCCCTGCATCTGCAGTCCATTTGTGAAGTGCCCAGATAGTGTACAGCAGTGAATAATGCTGTGCATTGCTCTGTAGTCCGGAGCGTCTGTCTCGCAATGCCCCTTGAGCCCCCGTCTCTTTCTCCCTGCAGTCAGGTTAAAAGTTGAGTGTGAGGGGGAGGGGCCGATTACAGCACAGTGACAATGCAGGACGATGCCTGCAGCTCTGACTCCTCCTGAGTCCTGATCATGGCTGCTCCTAGAACTGTCCTGAAAATGGATATGCCTAAGTGAAGCCACAGAACCTGGTAAGAGCAACAATAACAGGTCAGAGTGCAGTGATTTACTCACTGTGGTCCAGAGCTCTGTGCTGATTGCTGTAGGATACAGATTCACAGCCACATACAGCAGCGATCTGCATCAGCTCTGACCACAGTCACTAATCACTGCTTGTAATGTGACAGGGCGACCTCCTGTCACTACTGTCTGGGTGACACAAGACAGGGATATTGTCTGCTGAATCAGGGGATTTATAATATAGAAATAAATGAATTCCCATGTGAAATAATAAGGGTAAACCCATACACATATATAGTACAGGTGTGCATAGGAATCAGCGCTTTTGGTGCATTTTTTTTTTTGCAGCCAAAGCCTGCTCTCTTGGCAGTAAAAACACTGCTTTCAAAACACCCATTTTTTAGGGTATGTGCAGACGATCCGGAAATGGCAGCACTTTGGATGCAGCAGACATGTGCTCTGTCCAAAGTGCTGCCATCTGTTGAAAGCAGGTGATTCCGCATGTGGTCACTGAACTGTGCGGAATCACTGCGTCCAATACATTGTATGGGTGAGATTTATCTTGCGGAGACTCGCATCTATGCAAGATAAATTGACATGCTGCCGTCTGGAGAATCATGCTGCATTTCTGTTGTGGGGAGGTTGAACAGATGGACAGGTCTGCCTGTGGAGAAAGGCAGAGGGATAGCGCAGTGTAGGCTGAGATACAGAGAAAGGGGTGTCATGTGGTAATTTGACCATTAGAGGTCAGTGGGGAGTGTAGGAGAAAGTGACTGTGTAACTGCCATGGGCCGAGGTAACTGTCATTGGTCAAAGGTAACTGTCAGGTGATAGTGGGCGGAGCTACCAGGACTTGGTATATAAAGGCTGAGGGAAGGTTCTGGAAAGTTCAGTCAGCCAGGGGAGCTCACTAGAGAGGAGGATCTGCCGTAGAGAGAAAGACGGTAAAAGCCTTCAGAGAGTAACTGACGGTTGAGACGGTCACGGGGGGTGACCCAAAGGACAGTAGCCGCAGATGGAGACGGTCTGGGGGTGCCAAGTGGACAGTGTACTTTGATTGGTGAAGCGCTGTGGTGGATGTGCCAAGGGCAGCCACAGTGAGGAGAGCCACATAGGACACCACGGCGGTGAAACTAAGAAGTGAAGGTACCCGGTTCTGTGAGCCATAGGACTGTGAAATTCATGTGAAGAATTGCATCGTTCGTCAGAGAGGCAGCCAATTAAAACGGACCTGTTGAATATTACGCCTGTCTCAGTCTTGTGCCTGTCGGCGGCAAGAAGTGGGTCACCCCCCCATTCCTGTTGGATCAGCACCTCCCCTCGCCTATCCTACACTGTCTTTGCAGGTGAAGTGCGGGCGTATGTGCACGCATAGTGGACATGTAATTTCTAGAGATCCCATCCACTGTGCTGTATCATCTGGACGCTGTGGGTTGGATGCTGTGGATGTACGCAGCATCCAGAGTTTACTGATTGTGGACACAGACCCTCAGAGCTTTTGCTGTTTGCTTTTTTACAATATGCATTTTGTCTACAGTACATGTTTAATAAAGTTTGCTTTATTCACCAAAAACACAGCGAAAAACAGTGTTGCAACATTTGCAGCTTTTCTCAAACTTTTTCATTGCTTTCTACAGGTGAAAAAAATTGCTGAAAGAAGTGACACGCTGCAGATTTCAAAAACGCGCTGCAGTTGTGAAGTTCAGTCAGGAGAAAATAAAAGGGTGTGCAGGAGATTTCTGAAAATCTCAGTCTTTGCTTGTGCTGTAAAATGCTGTAAACTTCTTATTTGCCGAAGAAAAAGCTGCAAAAATTCTGCATATGAACGTGGCCAAAAGCTGCTTTTTAAAGTGCCAGCAAAACATATGAGATTTCTGAAATCCCCTGCACACGCTGGGTTTTTTTCTGGCTGAATTTCTTAACTGTAGCGCTTTTTAAATCTGCAGCGTGTCACTTCTTTCAGTGTGTTTTCACCCATAGAAAGCAATGAAAGAATACAAAAAAGAAAGCTGCAGATACTGCAACAGCATTTTTCGCTGCATTTTTTTAAGTGGTTTTGGTGAATTAAACTATTAAGTGTCGTTTACACATTAAGTATTTGGTCAGTATTTCACATCAGTATTTGTAATGCAGAAACAGCAGTGGAACAATCAGAGGAAAAGTATAGTAGAAACCGTCACACTTCGGGATTTCTCACCCTCCTGGTTTTGACTTGCGCATACTGATGTGAAATACTGACCGAATACTCAACATGTGAACGTGGCCTTAAACATATGTAGACAAAGCAAACATCCTCACTTTAAAAAAAGCTGAAAAAAGTGTAAAGAACACCAGAAAACAAGCTGAAAAACAGGTGTTTTGAACGCAACACTTTTACTGCCTATAGAACAGGTTTTGGCTACTGAAAAAAATGCATGTGAACATAGCCATAGCATTTCAGAGTAAGACTATCTGTGGTGTTACATAGGACTGCAGGTGACATCTACTACATTATCTGTTCTCCGAGTTATTACTGCTATCTCTGGTGTTACATAGGATAAGGTCACAGTCATGTGACTGGCAATTGGTACACAACCCCTTCTGAAATGACAGGTGGGCGTGGTGGCTGATTTGCAGTGCGGGAAAACTACAATCCTGGCCAGGATAGCGGGTGGGAGTGTCAAAATCAAGACTGTCCCACTGGATCCAGGACAGTTGGGAGCCCTGCTGTGTTATCTGCAGTGTTAAAAAAAAATTAAGAGAGGGTTGGGGGACAACTCTTTGTCTTGGGGATTGGGCCCCCCAATCTTTTCTGACCCTAGCAACGCTCCTGTGTGATGCTAATTGTGGCAGACCAGTTAGCTGATATAAGGCCCCTGAATATGGGGGCCACAGTGCCAGCACAGGCCCCTCTGCCACCTGTATCCACATCCTGCTCATGTAATGTAGCCTAAATGTGTGATTTTACAATATTAGCATTTGGGGCCCCACTTTAAACTTTTACCTATGCCCCACTTTGTCTAAAACCGGCCCTGCTCCCATCGTGCCGTTACTGCCCTTGGGCCTCTATCTAGTACTCATAATAATTATGAGGGTGGAAAATGTGTGGGGCATTTTTGTTCTTTGAAACCAATCTTTTTTCTTCTGTGAATATTACAAGAAAAAATAGTTGCCAATAAATATGTATTATTTTTATTTTAATGTGTAGCTATTATGCAGTCGTGGCCCAATGTCTAGGTACCCTTGCAACTGTTAAAGAAAATGAAGTATTCATCCCATAAACCTATATATTATTACACGTTTCAATATGAACATGTTTATTTTCTTTGTGTGAATTGGAAGAACACAAAAAAAACGAGAACAAAAGGCAAATTGGACATATTTTCACACAAAACACCAAAAATGGGCGAGACAAAATTGTTGGCACCTTAATAATAAATTTTATTTTTATAGCGCCGACATATTCCGCAGCACTTTACATTTCAGAGGGGATTTGTACAGACAATAGACATTACAGCATAACAATAATCACATACAGTAGATTATAACAAATACCAAGAGGAGTGAGGGCCCTGCTCGCAAGCTTACAGTCTATGAGGAAAGAGGTAGACACGAAAGGTGGGTGGTAACAGTTGCCCTGATTGTATGGACCAGCCATAATGTTAAGTGTGTAACAGTACAGACACAGAGGGCTAATGGATGCATAAAGCATGTGGGAACATGATGCTGGGAACCTGGTTATGGTAAAATTTTTGGCTCTGCCACACAGGGATAGGTTAGGTTAATGTGTTGAGGCGATAGGCCAGTCTGAATAAATGCGTTTTCAGGACACGCTTAAAATTGTGGGGACTGGGGACTAATCGTATTGACCTGGGAAGTGCATTCCAAAGAATTGGCGCGGCACGTGTAAAGTCTTGGAGACGGGAGTGGGAGGTTCTGACTATTGAGGATACTAACCTCAGGTCATCAGCAGAACGGAGGGCGCGGGTAGGGTGGTATACTGAAACAAGGGAGGAGATGTAGGGTGGTGCTGAGCCATGGAGGGCTTTGTGGGTGAGGCACCTTCAACATAAATAACTACAATCACTTCCTATAACCATCAACAAGCTTCTTACACCTCTCAACTGGAATTTTGGACCACTCTTCTTTTCCAAATTGCTCGTCTCTCATATTTGAAGAGTGTCTTCTCTCAACAGCAATTTTAAGATCTCTCCACAGGTGTTCAATGGAATTTAGATTTGGACTCATTGCTCACCTCTTCAGAACTCTCCAGAGCTTTGTTTCCATCCATATATGGATGCTTCTTGAAGTATGTTTGAGGTTATTTTCCTGCTGGAAGACCCATGACCTAGGACACAAACACAGATTTCTAACACTGGGCACTACATTGTGACCCAAAATACTTTGGTAATCTTCAGACTACATAATGCCTTGTACACAGTCAAGGCACCAAGTGCCAGAGGCAGTAAAACAACCCCAAAACATATTTGATTCTCCACCATATTTGACTGTAGGCACTGTTTTCCTTTCTTTGAAGGCTTCATTGTATTTTCAGTAAACAGTAGAATGATATGCTTTAAAAAAACCCTATCTTGATCTCATCTGTCCACAAGACGCCTTCCTAGAAGGAAGTTGGCTTACTTGCGAAAATTTTGGCAAACTGCAGTCAAGCTTTTTTATTTCTCTGTGACATCAGTGGTGTCGTCCTGGGTCTCCTGCATTTTATTTCATTCAAATGTCAAATGATAGTACATGCTGACATTGGTGCACCCTGAGCCTGCAGGACAGCTTGAATTTCTTTGAAACTCGACTGGGGTCGCTTATTCATTATCCAGACTATCCTGTATTGCAACCTTTCATCAATTTTTCTCTTCCATTTACATCAAGGGAGGTTAGCTACAGTGTCATGGGTTGTAATCTTCTTGATTATGTTGTACACTGTAGACAAAGGAATATCAAGATCTCTGGAGATGGACTTGTAACCTTGAGATTGCTGAAATTGTTCAACAATTTTGCATTTCAACTCTTTAAACGGTTCTCTTTTCCTCTTTCTGTTCTCCATGCTTAATGTGACACATACACAGTGTCAACTTCTCCCCTTTTTATCTGGTTTTAGGTGTGATTTTCATATTGTTCAAGCTTTTTACTTGCCACAGGTGAGTTTGAATGAGCATCACATGCTTGATACAAAATTATTTACCTGTAATTTTGGAAAGGTGCCAACAAATCTGTCTGGCTCATATCTGAGGTTTTGTGTGAACTTATGTCCAATTTGCCTTTCTTCTCAGATTTTTTGTGTTGTTCAAATACACACAAAGGAAATAAACATGTGTATAACAAAACATGTGTAACTGCAATAATTTTCTGGGAGAACTCCATCATTTTCTGGAACAATTGCAAGGGTGCCGACACTTTTGGCCATGACTGTACATCATATACACTCAGTATAGGCATAAATAGGCTTCAGGACCTTAAATTAAGGTTGCCATTGGTGCTAGATATAGCCAGTATTTCCAAATCTTAAGGAAACTTTAGTTTCCCTTGCTACCATATGTGCTTTAATATATTCCAAACAAATTATACTACACAATGAATATAAACAGTAATAAAAATATCATTAATATTTAGTTGACACTACAGATTTAATAAGAATAGGAATATATAGTACAAGCAGAATGAAATATTGGAGAAAAAGGAAATATGAAATATTGAGTGTTACACTGAATGCAAACACAATACGAGTCCTGTGTTACATTTGGAAAACCAGGCAGGTGGCAATAGAAGGGTAAACTATACAATTAGGCCCTTATATAGTTGTACAAGCAGCACAAAGTGTGTCATCAACCACATGACTGCAGTGATGTTAGAAGTTGATAAATTCATTGTTATTTACCCCAAATGGAGTAATGGAACATAGCCTACTTCTCAAGACTCATATATTCCCATGTCATCTGCTATATTATGTAATGGTTGTATTCCTGTCCAGAATATTGGCAAAGCAGAATAAAAATCATGCGAAAACAATCAACGCCTTGATATTTTCCAAATGGCTGAACTATTAATGCTCTGGTAGCATCTGAAAGAATGAAACAGTGTCTTCACTCCCACCTTCCTTCCCCCTTCATGTACTGAACACATTTTTCAAACCTGACTTTGTGCAAACATGCTGTTGTGCTGCAAGCATTAAAAGGCAATTTAGTACTCAAAGGATTAAAAGCTCATGTTAAATTGAAGACTACACTTGGCATAAACATTAAAAATTGACAGAACACCCTGCACATTAACTTCACCGGGGCCCCATAATTAGCATTTAAAAGTGAAACATAATTTCCTTACCATGCTAATCCACTACCTAGTTACTCATTCATAATGCATTTGTTGAAATACAAATGAATTTTTTTTCACATTTTACTTTTCTATTTTGCATTTTGACTAGAAAAGAATAAGAGATGCTCAATTTTTTTTCATGAAAAGCTTGGACTTTGTATTTGCATAATTACATTTCATTTTAAGTACATAGAGCAAACAATATGGTTCATTTTTAGCTGTAAACTCGCAAGGAAATATAATATTCATTATTAATAATTCTTGAATATCTATGGCAGGTTAGTACTAGCATGATGGTGACAAGATTCAAAAGCAATGGCTCACGATATGGCAAATTTAGCTACTTGTATTACTATATTATGTCTAGATCTTCGATGTACATAACAGCATATATCACACAACATTGAAATTGCAAAACCAAACCAAAACATTTATGCAAATACAGGAATTAGCAAGTGTCGCTAAAGGTACTGTCACACTTAGCGATGCACCAGCGATCCCGACCAGCAATATGACGAGGTCAGGATCGCTGGTACATCGCTAAGTGGTCGCTAGTGAGCTGCCAAACAGGCAGATCTCACCAGCGACATCGCTGGGGACGGGGGTCGCTACTTACCTGTCACACCAGGCGATCCTGCGTCCTCCCGCCCGGCTCCACGCTCATCGCTCGTCTCTCCACAGGAAGCACCGCAGGAAGCTGACGACGAGAAACAGTCCAGCCTGTTCTCGCGCGATCAGCGATAACCAGCGGGGGAGTGGGTTGTAGGTATCAGACATAGCGATATCGCTAGCAATATCGCTATAACATCACTAGTTATAGCGATATTGCTAGCGATATCGCTTAGTGTGACAGTACCTTAAGATCTGCAAATGATCACATTTTCAAGCAACTAGCTCCTATCTGTAGCACGTGGGAGGGTCATAAAAGCCAGATTGAAAGCTATTTTTTGGAGGGTTTCAATGAAACTTCACAGGTCGGGTCAAGTCTTGTGGGATGATTGTGCGATGTCTCCTGTTCACCAATGAGCTAGTTATCACCATTTATCACAAACTGAGAGAGACAAAATCTTTGAACTGAGAGATATTGGTTTATCACTCTGGCAGATCAGAACATGTGTAGGCCAAGATGTTGCCACGGTTTAATGTTACATGTTTCAGTGAATGGGAGAACAATGACAAATTGGAATGAAAGTTAGGGTACTGTCACACTAAGTGATGCACCAGCGATCCCGACAACGATATGGATCACTGGGGCATCGCTAAGTGGTCGCTAGTGAGCTGCCACACAGGCAGATCTCACCAGCGACATAGCAGCGGTCGGGGGTCGCTACTTACCTGTCAGACACGGCGATCCTGATGTCTTCCCGCCCCGCATCCACGTGTCGCTCGTCAGCACCACAGGAAGCTGACGATGAGAAATGGCCCAGGCCGTTCTCGTGCGATTAGAGATAACCAGTGGGGGAGCCGGTCGGAGGTAAGTATCAGGTATAGTGATATCGCTATAACGTCACAAAACCAGTGACATTATAGCGATATTGCTAGCGATATTGCTTAGTGTGACAGGCCCTTAAGAGGTGCACTAGGGCAGACATCTACATGTTTGATCATCATATTAGAAGAATGGCATGTAGTGATCCTTTCTGTACTAGAGAAGAACATAAAAAAACATTCAGACTTTACTTATCAAGCATTATGCATCAAACAGTGTCTACACAAAACAATACATGACATTGTGCTTACAAGGCAGATGTTCAACAACAGGTGTTCCATTGACCTCACACCACCACTCTTAAAGATTTTCTTGGTGAAGAACAAGATAGCAATGGAGGTTGACATGGAGGTCAATCTTCAATGGTTAGTTCTGCCTTTGTCTTGTACACAATGATAGCCGGAGATTAGTCAGCTGACTATATGAGCAGTACCATGAAGAGGCCTTCATGAGGGAACATCACACCAAACCTACTCACTGAATTAGGGTGTGGGGTGGCATAATGTACAATAGTCAGACCCCTCTACTGTTTATTCCACGTACACAAACAGCTTGGCATTAAATTGATTTGCTCATAGAACCAATGGTACTACCATTTCTCAAAAGTGTTCCAAGAGCCGCTTTTCAACATGTAAAAGCCAAGCTGCATGTTGCTGTATTACTGTGAGCAGACTGTGTTGTCTGAACATGCTTAAATGACAAACAGTCACTCTAGACTTGTCTCACATTGGGCCAATCTGGGGCATCATTGGTTGACAATTGCAAAGGAAGTGGCCAGCTGTGGATCTTGAAGATTTGCGTGCCCAAGAACATTCAGCATGGCAGAATATTCTTCAAACAACCACTAATAACCTCATTGATAGCATAGCACGTTGTGTAAGACAATACTGAATAGATCAAGATGTTTTGTAAATGAACAAAATGGAAAGAAAATTTTCAAATCATTAATATGTCTAGTGAAGCTATGAAGCTATGATTTCCCTAATTCGATGACTTTACCTTCTTTTTGTTGTGATTTCAATGTTCAGGAATGTATATGTAAAATGAAACTCAACAAAGTGAATATTAATTTTATAAGGACTCTACGGGACAAATTCATCACAGGCTTTAAGCCAGTAGTCTGGCATAAAAAAGTTGCAAACTGGAGTTGCACAAAAATGTTACCAATGCTTTTATGCCAGGCCCCTCACTTTTACTATATTTTTTGCCAAACATAGTGTACAATGTCAGTTTTTGGTTCTGGCACTATAAATATATAGAGGTGTGTGCCTCTTTAGAGATTTGTAAAAGACATTTTCTTACTTCAGCAGACTTTTGACCAAAACTGGCATATGAACTGCCAGTCTTGATAAATTCCTTTCTATGTTTCATGACAATCATGATATTATTTATGTAATGGATTTATTCTTATTCTTATTTGCATAAATAACACAATTGCAGGAAAATTAAGTGAATGTTAATCAAAGTCTACAACAATATCATCAGTTAAAACTATTTGCAGTGGTCATTCTGGGACATTTCTTAAAATAGACTAAAATTATTGTTGTCCTGGCCTTAATGTCTGGAAACAGAGTAGTTTGGTATTGTTTCACCCGTTTATTTAGTTGTACGTTCTTCCGCGTGGCATAAAGCTCTACTGCACCACACGAAATGATTAAAGATGTTTATTTGGATGCACAATTCAAGGCAAGGAATTACAAATCAGAGGCCTAAGGCGGAAAACATTTTTAACTCACAGACCAGCTGTGCGATATAAAGGGGCTACAAGATTCTTCGAGAGGAGCAGTGGGATTCCGCAGTCAGTTTCCACAGAATTGTTTTCATTCATCACGATAACTTACTAGTTTGTATTTAGTATTTCATACATCCTGTGTGGGTGAAGGCAAGAGTGTATTTTGTGTTATGAAAGAAAAAATCAAGGCAACTTCCATTCTAAAGAATTCATCTTACTTAGAAGAGCCAGCGGATTGTGGATTTAGAGACAGTAAATCCAAGCAGCTCTATATTTTGTTTGACATGTTAGTACACCCTTATCCCTAATACATCAACTGCTCTTTCCCCCAAGCACAGTCTGCTGTACCTTATTGAAATTCCGACCTTCTTTTGTTAATAAAGTGGTCATATCTTAAACCAAAACCTAGTTCACTGTTGGGTAAGGTTTATCCCCTGTATAGGGACTTTGTGTAGTTTTGCTTCCATAACATATACTTGATTTTTAGAACAGGAATAACTTTGTCTCTTATTCCTTTTTGAACAATACTTTACTTTTAACATTTTATGCCTTTGGTTAGATATTAGCAAATTTGGAGTGGAATTGAATTCTACTTGAATATCAAAAAATAAGCATTTTCAAAATATGGATTTTTGTAAATTGGATTTTGCAAATTGGCAGCAGGATGACAGTCATTTTACTGATCTGTAAATGATGTGTAAATGTTTTTTTTTTTTTTTTTTTAAATAAACCTTATAGTCACCTCAACAGTCACATGTCCAGCCATTCTGAGGTTCAATGTCTCTTGTCTGGTCCTCAGAGCCACCTCTTCTTCCCCCCTTCATGACCCGCATCTCCTGGCCTGTTAACACTGGGCCGGAACTTTTGGTCACCATGAGGCATTGGAAGTTACTGTGCATCACAGTTCATGGTGTCACAGTCATGCAACGCTTAGTGACTTCTGAGACTGAATAGTTCAAATATGCTACAGCTGAAAGAAGGGGTCCTCAAGGCTTCTTCATTATGCCGTCATAGCTTACTCTAGGCCATGACTTCCGTCCACTACCAGGCCTCATAGATCACTGCACAATGCATCATGACGTGCGACACATAGTGACTTCAAAGACCTGGTTGTGGTCTGAAGTCCTGGCGAATAGGCCTGGAGATGCGGGTAGCTATGGGGGAAAAAAGAGGCAACTATGAAGGTCTGGACAGAATAAAATGACCAGACACATTTTGACCGATTTTGTATAATAGCAGTTTAATGACCTTTCCTTGAGCTGCCAAAATTATTTTTTGACTTTTTTTGTGACATAGAACATGAAATTTTTTTTATACTTGTTCTCATAGAATATTATGGGTTTTTTTTTTTTTTACATTTTTTTAGACATGCTATATTCAAATATATAATATGTATATAACAAATATATTTTATATGGTTATTTATTCTTAAAATTTGTACATTTTAAACTAACATAATCTATACAAATAAATAACTTTATTTGGTTTCAGTAGTTTCAATATATGATATGCATAGTCTCAGAATAAGGAAAGGATGTGGTGATGGTTTGGTTGTGTTGTGTTCTCTTATTGGCAGTATGAGTTGTTTCAACATTTGCATGTCATTTTTATTGTCTTTACTTGCTCTTATGTATTTTTATGTATATTTTTTTTTACATGTGTTCCCCTGAGGACATATATTTTTTGGGTGACATCAGTCACCTTTGATGACATTATTCACTCACAGAACTGATTTGGGTTTGCTAACGGGGCTTCTGGCAATCATATTATTTAGGCATTATTTCTCTGGTGAAGTTTCACACACTGTTTCACCTCCTGAAGCCTAGATTGTGATGACAAGGAATAATGCAGTTTCAAAGATGTACATTATGCAGAAGACAACAATAGCAAGAAAGTAACAACTGCATCATTACTCTTTAAAGGACCCGTTACACACAGCGATCTCGCAGGAGAGATCGCTAATTTTGTGACACCTCAGCAATCTCTCCAGCGAGATTGCTGTGTGTGACATCCAGCAGCGATCGGCCCCCCCGCGGGGTATCGCTGATCCCGCTGGCCAGTGCACATCGCTGCGTGTGGCAGCGGGAGCCAGCGATGAGCGATGCTGCACGCTGGTTACCAATGTAAACATCGGGTTTCTAAGGGCCGCGGGGCCCTTAGAAACCCAATGTTTACCGTAGATACCAGCGTGCACTGCAGGCAGGGCGGGAGGTGGAGGCAGAGCAGCGCACAGACCGGAGTAGCTCTGCTATCTGCTACTCCAGTCTGTAAGATTGGAGTAGCAGATAGCAGAGCTACGCCGGTCTGTCTGCGCCGCTCTGCCTCCACCTCCCGCCCTTCCTGCAGTGCACGCTGGTATCTAGGGTAAACATCGGGTTTCTAAGGGCCCGCAGCCCTTAGAAACCCGATGTTCACATTGGTAACCAGAATGCTCGCTGGTCCTGATCGCTGGAGGGGCTGTCTATGTGACAGCTCACCAGAAATCAGCTAACAATGTCCTAGCGATCCCATCCACGTCGGATAATTGGTGGGATTGCTGGGACATCGTTATGTGTAACGGTACACTAAAGGGGGTATCTGGGACTTTCTAAAAATCAAAAAGCATTAAAAGGAAGGTAATTGCAACTTGCCTGCCTGTTGTGTCCAGTGCCGTTCATCCGTGGCACAGTGACCGCTCCTGCTGGGGATTCAGAAACCTCTTCTGACGTCACATCTATAGCGGAGGCTTCTTTTCCATTCTGCTCTGTCGACTGGGCGGAACTTCCAACGTCATTATGATTGACAGCGAGGAACCTCATTGACTAACTGGGAAAGCCAGCTGTTAGTCAGAATGACATTGAAATTCATGCCCCGTCAAGTCAGTAGAGGCAGCTGAATCCCTGGAAGGAGCAGTATGTGACTGCTCTGTGTCGGGGAAGAACGGCACTGTGCGCAACCAGCAGGTAAGTTGCAATTTGTGAAGTTCTAGATTTACCCTTTAAGGTGTTTGAAAGAAGTAGCTAAAGCAGTGTCTTGAATGGTGTTGTTTGCTCTTGACAAGCACTTGTAGAGTCCCCTGACCATAATTAGCTCATAGGGTTTCCTGTGATGGAACTCCCATGATCAATTTTTTATGCAGTGGAACATGAAAACACGTTTTTAGTTCTTCCAGGGTTAGAAGAAATATTACATGGTGCCTATTAAAATCAATAGATTGCCTAATGCACAGACTTGCCAGATCTTTCTGAGCAAGAACCATTCTTTGTAGAAGTTCTCAGCTCTGGCTAAAAGATCAACGACCTAATTTGTGTATTAGAAAATGGGTTTTACAATCAAGCAAACCGTATTTGGAAAGTTTGAAGATTTTGCAATGGACTAAGATAATACTACATAGACTCAAATACAAAATCTTATGGTCCAATTTATTTTACTGCCAATCCAGTAGTGACGAATTTCACTATTTGAGTAGCAGTGAAATTAATATTTATGTCTCAATTTAAAAAAGGCCTGTCACGTAAATGCTCTCCTTAACTTAATTTGGCTCCTATTCTATAAATGTTCGGGCTCTTCGACACGTGTTATTTTTGCACATAGATCAGGGACCCATTACAATCAATGTGCCTTTTCGCATGTCCTTTGTTCCTTTGCTTTGTTGACGGAGTGTTCACCAAAAAAAATAGGAGACGTCCAAATTGCATCTCCAACTCACGAATGCAGGTCAATGACCATGTGTAAAAAAAGGATAGAATAGCACTTGGATGCCTTCTGTGTGCTGTCCATATTCTACTGCTTAATAGGTAGTCAAAAAAAGATTTTTTTTCCTACACGAAAAATGGATACAACAAAGATTGTAAAAACTGACATATGTAACACAAATGGGAGCACACATGGAAAAAAAAACATGCATTTTTCGCGCATAAGAAAAAAAGGTGTTGTGTTAAACCATCCTTAATGTAGTCTTGTCAGCCAAGTGGACATGGTCTTCCTCAACTCTTCTCTATGGAAGGCTTTTTGATGACACTGCCCAGTTCGATAAAAAGCTAGATTTAAATGTAAGGAAAAGTGCACCTTATCTTATGAACAGAGAGAAGCAGAAACAAAACTTGAAGAACATCAGATTCAGGAGAACAAAAACATTTTCATATTTATGGCAAATCACAGGTCATCTTTAAGGATTGCCAACTAAGTGATAAATTCTGTTAAACGAGTAGTATTAAGAAATAAGAACATCTAGTAAGCAGCTTTTTGTACCATAGCTATTTAGTATTACTTAACTTAATAAATATATTGTATTATGTAGTATTAACATATCTTAGAGTATTAATCCCATTACATTCTGACAACAAACATTGCTATAGCGTTGGTGGAATCGATCCAGTCCATTGACCAGGCCAGTTAGCTGTGAATTTCAAACTGGAGCTTTGAGAACCTGGTACTACCTTCTGGCATCCGCAGCTCTTATGATCAGTTGACCTGGCACAATGTCGCGTTTGCGTGATGTTACAACAATGACATTGCATCAGGTCACAAAAGAAGAACTGCTGATTCCAGAAGATAGGAGGCGGTTCTCAGTGTTTCTGTGTGATAGCCACAGACCTGGCAGAAGGACCGGTTCCTGAACATTGATTAACTCTAATTGATATCCAAATTTATTTAGTGACTATAAAAACATATAGCTGGTATTTTGTGGATCTTTGTAAAATAAACATTCTTAAGGCGTACTGGTTTTGGTGGGACTTGCCTAGCCTACCATCTGATGTGTATGGGGGCCTCCTTATAATAATATTAATTTTTATTTTTATAGCGTCAACACATTCCGCAGCACTTTACAATTTTAGAGGTGACTTGTAGTGACAGTAAAGATATTACAGAATAACACCTTACTTGAATATCCAAATGAGCGAGGGCCCTGCTGGCCAGCTTATAATCTATGAGGAAAATGTTGATGGAGAGATGGTGAGGCAGAATATCAACTGTTACATTTGATTTCAAGGAAGAAAAGTTGCTGCTATAAGAGTCTGCTCTTTCCTCATTGAAAACATGTGAACACTTGACCAAGAAGAACACTAATGTGTATTGAGGAGGTTAAGAGTGAGATAGCAGTCTGCTGAACGAACAGATTTGTCCGACAGATATCTTATGTGTACATAGGATTTAGTAAACATTTAAAAGTACTAGAGTTAAGATCAGAAGTATAAGAGCATGTATTTACCTAAACTAGTTATCCACAAAAATAAACAATTCACAAGTAATACACTTAAAAAAAAGTAAAGAAGAGAGCACATATTTACAGCATATTATAAATAAAAATCATAAAATCATTGAAGGATATACAATATTAGTGAACGTAGCGTAACTAATACTATGGATATATCTATATTCCTACCTACCTATCTTCATGTATGCATATATGTTTCACATATATGTAATTAGACATATATACAGTTCAAACTAGAAGTTTTTATATAGTGTATGTAAAGACACCTATACATGTTTTTCTCAATATCTGACATGAAATCAGAATAAACCTTTCACGTTTTAGGTCAATTAGGATTACCATAGTCTATTCTATAAAGGGGGTTTTACACATAAAACATCACTGATTTTGTGACGTTATAGCGATATTGCTAGCGATATCGCTATGTGTGATACTTACCTCTGACCGGCTCCCCCGCTGTCCATCGCTGATCGCGCGAGATCGGGCGGCTCCATTTCTCGTCGTCAGCTTCCTGCTGGGCTTCCTGCTGTGTGAGACGAGTGATGCTGGACGCGGGCGGGAGGACGTCAGGACCGCTGTGTGTGAAAGGTAAGTATTGTCCGCTGTATCGCTGCTGCATCGCTGTGAGATCTTCCTGTGTGGAAGCTCACTAGCGATCATTTAGCGATGCACCAGCGATCCTGACCGGGTCGGATCGCTGGTCGGATCGCTGGTGCATCGCTAAATGTAAAAGGGCCTTTATTTCTAAACACTGTTTTTCAGTTATTCCTTTATATCCCCATTCATACTGCACCCACCAAACAAACCACACAGCCACAATTTGATCACAAAATACAGTTTAAACATTAATTTTCATAAACCTGCAGAAAGGCATAATGACCTGCAGGTGGCACCTCAACCGGAAAACATTTTTTGGCCTCTATTTATCAAAACAATTTTGGGCCATTTTTCAATCGCTGGTCTCCCACTGGCCAGCGTGCATCACTGCGTGTGGCAGCGAGAGACCAGCGATCAGCGACGCTGGACGCTGGTTTCTAATGTAAACATCGGGTATCCAGGAGCCGCGGTCTGTTTCAGGTGTGTATTAAAATATATCTACAGGTGTGTCTCTAATTAACTCATTTGTTGCCAAAAAACCTCAGAAGCTTCCAAACACATGACAATATCATATGGGCTGTCCAGAATTCTTTAACCCCTTAAACCCCAGAGTTTTTTTGGTTTTGCGTTTTTGTTTTTCGCTCTTCTTCCCAAAGCCATAACTTTTTTATTTTTCCATCAATATGGCCATGTGAAGGTTTATTTTTTTTGCGGGACGAGTTGTACTTTTGAACGACACCATTAGTTTTACCATGTTGTATGCTAGAGAACAGGAAAAAAATTTCAAGTGCGGTGAAATTGCAAAAAAAAAGTGCAATCTCACAGTTGTTTTATTTTTGGCTTTTTTGCTAGGTTCACTAAATGCTTAAATGGACCTGCCATTATGATTCTCCAGGTTGTTAGAAGTTCATAGACACCAAACATGTATAGGTTCTTTTTTATCTAAGTGGTGGAAAAAATTCCAAACTTTGCTAAAAAAAAAAAGCATCATTTTCCGATACCCGTAGCATCTCTATTTTTCGTGATCTCGGGTTGGGTGAGGGCTTATTTTTTGCATGCTGGGCTGACATTTTTAATGATATCATTTTAGTGAAGATATGATCTTTTGATCACCCATTATTGCATTTTAATGCAATGTCGCAGCAACCAAAAAGCATAATTCTGGGGGTTTGACTTTTTTTATAATAATAATCTTTATTTTTATATAGCGCTAACATATTCCGCAGCGCTTTACAGTTTTGCACACATTTCATCACTGTCCCTGATGGGGCTCACAATCTAAATTCCCTATCAGTATGTCTTTGGAGTGTGGGAGGAAACCGGAGTGCCCGAAGGAAACCCACGCAAACACGGGGAGAACATACAAACTCCTTGCAGATGTTGTCCTTGGTGGGATTCGAACCCAGGCTAACCACTGAGCCACCGTGTCGTTCAGCGATCATTTTAATCCTCTTCTTTTGTTGATAGATTGGGCTATTCTGAATGCGGCAATACTTAATATGTGTATGTGTGATTTTATTTTTATCGTTCTATTTTGAATGGGGGATGATTTGAACTTTTATATATTTTTTTATATATTTTTAAACACTTTTTTTAACTTTTGCCATTCTTCAATAGTCTCTATGGGAGAGTAGAAGCTGCCATAGCCCTATCGGCTCTGCTACATAGAGTTAATGGACACATTGCCTCTATGTAGAAGAATTGCTGACTTGCTATGAGCGCCGACCACTTGGTGGTGCTCACAGCAATCCGGTACTGACAACCATAGAGGTATCCAGGAGACCTCAGGTTGTCATGCTGACACACCGGTGACCCGCGATCACGTGACATGGGTCACCGGTGTGCGTATTTCCGGCTTGATTGCCAGAAGCGCCATTTAAATGCCACTATCAACGTTTGACAGCAGCATTTAACTTGTTAATAGCTGCACATGGATCATGATTCCACCCGCGGCTATTGTGGTCACATGTCAGCTGTTCAAAACAGCTGACATTTCCCAGGAAAGATGTGGGCTCACTGCCGGAGCCCACATCAAAGGGAGGGAGTCCGACATCGGTGTACTATTACGACCGTTGTCGGAAAGGGGTTAAAGGCATAGTAATCTTAGTGTTTGTAAACTTTTGACTTTGCAGTAAGTAATCAAAATGACTTAAAGCATTATCTCTCTCATTATCATGGCATTTGACAAATATTAATATTTATGGTAATCCTAATTGACCTAAAACAGGAAAGGTTTATTCTGATTTCATGTCAGATATTGAGAAATACATGCATTTGTGTCTTTTTATATAGTGTAAGTAAACTTCTAGTTTCAACTGTATGTGTGTGTGCATATACGGTGTATACATATATAGTTAACTACTAGCTGAAGAGCCCGGTGCTGCCCGGGCATAGTAACTAACTACGGCTAGTTATAACAAATTATAATTATTATATATATATATAAAGCTGAGTGTAGAGCCCCGCCCACTCCGCATAGCCACATTCACTATAATATCCCACATCATCCAGTCAGCCAGAGCTACCGGACTACTACCCCAAATATCCCACATTGTTCCGTCAGCCAGAGCCACCGGACTACTACCCCTAATATCCCACATCATCCAGTCAGCCAGAGCTACTGGACTACTACCCCTAATATCCCACATCATCCCGTCAGTCAGAGCCACCAGACTAATCTCCCTAATATCCCACATCTTCCCATCAGCCAGAGCCACCGGACTACTACCTCTAATATCCCACATCATCCCATCAGCCTGGGGTCAGAACCAGAGCACTGAGTGGAATGGTCCTAACTTTCATACCAGGGATCCCTTTAAGAGAGGCCTGGGGTCAGAACCAGAGCGCTGAGTGGATTTGCCCTGACTTCCATACCAGAGATCCCTTTAAGAGAGGCCTGGGGTCAGTACCAAAGCGCAGAGTGGATTTGCCCTCACTTCCATACCGGGGATCCCTTTAAGAGGGGCCTTGGGTCAGAGCCAGAGCGCTGAGTGGTTTTGCCTTTACTTGCATGCCAATGATCCTTTTAATGGAAGCCTGGGGTCAGATTCTGAGTGCTGAGGGATTTGCGCTAACTTCCATACAGGAGATCCCTTTAAGAAAGGCCTGGGGTCAGAACCAAAGCGCTGGATGGATTTGCCCTGACTTCCATACCGGAGATCCCTTTAAGAAAGGCCTGGGGTCAGTACCAAAGCGAAGAGTGGATTTGCCCTAACTTCCATAGCAATGATCCCTTTAAGAGACCCTGGGGTCAGAACCAGAGCGCTGAGTGGAACAGTCCTAACTTCCATACTGGGGATCCCTTTAAGAGAGGCCTGGGGTCAAAACCAAAGGCTGGATGGATTTGCCCTGACTTCCATACCAATGATCCCTTTAGTAGAAGACTGTGGTCAGAAGCAGAGCGCTGAGGGATGTTCTCTGACTTCCATACCTATGTTCCCTTTAAGAGGGAAGGTGTGCATATGTAGGATGTGTGATGGGGATATGGGCATGGGAGGGGGGATTAATTTCTGTCATGTGCGCTCTGGGGGCAGACAATGGCGGGGAGCTTATGTTCCCGGGGATGCAAGATTTCTCCCACCATGTCAATCTCTACTGAGGTGTTGCCAAGTGGGAAAACTTGCTCATAGCAACCAATCACAGCTCAGCTTCTATTAACCAGCTCTGGTGAAATGAGAGATGCTTAGTGATTGGTTGAAAGGAAATCTGCTGCTCATAGCAACCAATCACAGCTCAGCTTCTTTTGAGCAGCCCTGGGGAAATGAAAGAAGCTTCGTGATTGGTTGGTGATACACACATACATACTGTACATTCAGTTTTATATATAGAGATATGACCTTGGAGTTTGGACAGCACATAGATGAAGAGGACAATAATTCTTGTCTCACGATGGACACCATGAGCTGCCACAGGCCAAGACTTTTGCAGTCCATGTATAATAGTCTGTATGGAATGTTCAAATGTGGTATACTGTCTCTCTTTTTAAAGTCATTTAATAGAAAAAAAAGTCCCGGCTCTCCAGTAGACTTTTAAATCTTGTCACCAGCCTATGACCCCTGAACACTTGTCATTGGAAAAATGAAAACACAGTTGGTGGGCTTGTCCCCCAGCATGCCACGCTGAATACTCTGTGGAATATACCCTCTGGTTCAGACATATTTTTAATATGTCTCTTACAGCTGGCTCATTTGATCCAGAAAGCCTGAGCTGGGAATTCAGAGGGGAGAAATAAAAGCAGGCATAGCCTGAGAGGATAGTTTGTCTCCTGAGTTTACCTTGAAAGATGAGGCACAGAAAATGAGAACTGAAGAAACATAAGGAAATCTGCCTTTATTATTGCACTTTTTGCTCATTATCTGTACAGAAACTGTTTAAAGGAACACATGGTAATTAATGAATAAAATCCCACGCAACTCACATTATTTTGGTAAATCGCCTTTTGTGCTCATTTTGCGTGAAGCTGTGAATATTGCAAGTGAATGCCTATAGAAAGGGTAAAGAGAGTCATCCACGAAAACTGTGCAGACAGCTGCAACATAATGTGTCAGCTATAATAAAGAAAAGAGCACAAAAACTATACGACTACAAGGCTGAGCACATCATGCAACAGGAATATGTATATACATATATATATATATATATATATATATATATATATATATATATACACTCACTGGCCACTTTATTAGGTACACCATGCTAGTAAGGGGTTGGACCCCCTTTTGCCTTCAGAACTGCCTCAATTCTTCGTGGCAGAGATTCAACAAGGTGCTGGAAGCATTCCTCAGAGATTTTGGACCATATTGACATGATGGCATCACACAGTTGGCGCAGATTTGTCGGCTGCACATCCCTGATGCGAATCTCCCGTTCCACCACATCCCAAAGATGCTCTATTGGATTGAGATCTGGTGACTGAGGAGGCCATTTGAGTACAGTGAACTCATTGTCATGTTCAAGAAACCAATCTGAGATGATTCGAGCTTTATGACATGGCGCATTATCCTGCTGAAAGTAGCCATCAGATGTTGGGTACATTGTGGTCATAAAGGGATGGACATGGTCAGCAACAATACTCAGGTAGGCTGTGGCATTGCAACGATGCTCAATTGGTACCAAAGGGCCCAAAGAGTGCCAAGAAAAAATTCCCCACACCATGACACCACCACCACCAGCCTGAACCGTTGATACAAGGCAGGATGGATCCATGCTTTCATGTTGTTTACGCCAAATTCTGACCCTACCATCCGAATGTCGCAGCAGAAATCGAGACTCATCAGACCAGGCAACGTTTTTCCAATCTTCTACTGTCCAATTTCGATGAGCTTGTGCAAATTGTAGCCTCAGTTTCCTGTTCTTAGCTGAGAGGAGTGGTACCCGGTGTGGTCTTCTGCTGCTGTAGCCCATCTGCCTCAAAGTTCGACGCACTGTGCGTTCAGAGATGCTCTTCTGCCTACCTTGGTTGTAACGGGTGGCAATTTGAGTCACTGTTGCCTTTCTATCAGCTCGAACCAGTCTGCCCATTCTCCTCTGACCTCTGGCATCAACAAGGCATTTCCGGCCACAGAACTGCCGCTCACTGGATTTTTTTTCTTTTTCGGACCATTCTCTGTAAACCCTAGAGATGGTTGTGCGTGAAAATCCCAGTAGATCAGCAGTTTCTGAAATACTCAGACCAGCCCTTCTGGCACCAACAATCATGCCACGTTCAAAGGCACTCAAATCACCTTTCTTCCCCATACTGATGCTCGGTTTGAACTGCAGGAGATTGTCTTGACCATGTCTACATGCCTAAATGCACTGAGTTGCCGCCATGTGATTGGCTGATTAGAAATTAAGTCTTAACACACAGTTGGACAGGAGTACCTAATAAAGTGGCCAGTGAGTGTATATACTGTATATCAAAGTTATCACAGAGCATGACTTAAAAAGTTCTGCATCCAATCAGCGCTGGCTTCACTTCAGACAAAACCGACTTCCGGAGCAATCAGAGCTGAGGCGGCTCTCACTCCCTCTGGATGTCAGTTACGTCCCAAAGAGGAAAGAGTGAAGACAGCATTGATTGGATGCAGTGATCATGTGACATAATAAGGTCAAACGAACTACAAAATAGCCAGCGTCGACACCACTGGAATGGCGCCCGCCCCCAAACAGTTATTATTTTATAAGGGGGGAACAGTAATTGAGAAGGGGGTTGTCCGAGTAGTGGATAACCCCTTTAAAAAATAAAATTCTGTCTTTATGCCTTTACATAGATTCCATTGAACTCAACAAGAAACAATAAGTTCACCCTAGTAGTAGCCTCAGACAAGCAAAAATGTATTTTTTTAAATGTGGTAGGGAATTTGGACTTATGCGTGATAAAACAGAATATTATTTTGTGCCACAGCAATTCTATGCCTTTTATGAAACTCAACAATGGAGTATTTCAGATTAAAATGAAGTAAACTGCAATCACCGAATTTGCACTAAATGCATTTCATAAGCTACAGCCGTAGACTTTCAATATTTATTTGTCTTAATGTTATATTTCTATCAACCATCCTGCCATAAATGAGCCATGCACAGTACATCCATGTCACCACAGGACCCCAGGCGCTGCAATTGAGCATCGTCCTTTTTTTTTTTTTTCATAGGAGCTATAAAATAAAAATAATGGTCAACCATGGACAGCCGGAAAGAATTTACACAATGAGCTGTTTTCATTTTAAACAATCGCAAGCCAAGACACATTACAATAAAAAAACAATAAATTTCCGTACACTTCCATTCAATCATCCTCGTGTTGTACAAAAGCTCATAATCCGGCAACAATAATGAGCTCCCACCCACTGGCTACTCTTTAGCTGCGAATCCTTAGTCATTTCTCCTCTCATCTTCTTCTTACCGAGACATTCTTACGGCCCCCCTTCTTTCATTCCACCCTCCCCCATACTTGCTATGGGTGATGATTGACAGATTAATATATGTCTAGCTACGTGTCTTAGAAATCAAAAGCAAGGTGCTGTCAGAATCGCTTGTCAGGAAATGAGATTAGGTGCACTTGTCATTTGCTGAGGATTGCAGTCTTTCTGAGATAAGGTTGCATTTAATGAGTGTAAAAAGCCTCCTTGTGAAAAAAGGTGGGAGGGAGATTTCATGGAGGAAGAGAATTATCATTTTTTTTTCTGGTGTCAGCCGAGAGCTTTATCATATAAGTTGATACCGGGGCACCCTGGTAGCCACTGATAATGGCCCTGGGACTATTGCACCACTTCTGTATCTTTGCAGCTTCAAATGTGATGACTTGTTACCTACTTTTAACGCTTGGGGGAGTTAAAAACTGGAATCCCAATGGGATCAGCTAAAGTATAAAGATAATAGAACAGATCTCTAGGAACTAGATATTATGGATACTCCGTAAAATGTTCATTTTAACAGCCGATTAGCAAGTAGCACTTACGCTAGAGATGGCTAATGATACTCAGATCAATAATATTGTGGACAAGAAAACGATCTCTTGGCTTTTTAAGTGAATGAGATGCTCTCTCACTATATGCTCTGTCTTCAAGTAAAGTGGAAGTGCATTGGGTAAAGAACAATAATTTTTACCGACATATCTATTGTCTATTTGAGTTTTATGGTTGACTAAGTATCCTGTGAAGTCTAGAGTGTAGCTCAAGAGCAGACATGACACAAGAGATGGCCAATGCTTCTTGAATACTTTGACATACTGAGGCCTCCCGTTTACCACTTTCCCATCACTCCAATCTATCCTTAACTCTAAAAACAACTCATTCCATGCTCTTTTGCTGCATCTACTGTTCCAGTACCTTCACTGGCTTACAATTATCCAGAGAATTCAGGTTTAAATACTAAAAATCACCATATCCATAATCGGTCTCTCCATGCATCTTCAACCTAATCTCGAAAAACCTCCCCACATATAATCTCAGATCTTCACAATATCGCCTATCTTCTGCCCTTCTTTGTTCCTCACACAACCATCTCTAACATTTCTCCTGAATGTCCCCCATACCCCAGAACTCAATACCTCATATCAGATTGTCTTCCATGAAGCCTTTGGAGCCATTGCAAGCCTTCAAATGCAACCTGAAAACTATTTTTTTCAGGAGAGTCTGCAACTTGCAAAAACTATGCTGGCACCTTTTTACTGCCCGAGCTATTCCACCCTTTAACCTACTGTCTCCTTCTCCAACACCTTGTTGATTATAAATCATGAGCATATATATATATATATATATATACACACAGTTGTGGCCAAAAGTATTGACACCGCTGCAATTCTGTCAGATAATACTCAGTTTCTTCCTGAAAATGATTGCAAGCACAAATTCTTTGGTATTATTATCTTCATTTAATTTGTCTTAAATGAAAAAACACAAAAAGAATTGTCCTAAAGCCAAATTGGATATAATTCCACACCAAACACAAAAAAGAGGGTGGACAAAAGTATTGGCACTGTTCAAAAAATCATGTGATGCTTCTCTAATTTGTGTAATTAACAGCACCTGTAACTTACCTATGGCACCTAATAGGTGTTGGCAATAACTAAATCACACTTGCAGCCAGTTGACATGGATTAAAGTTGACTTAACCTCTGTCCTGTGTCCTTGTGTGTACCACATTGAGCATGGAGAAAAGAAAGAAGACCAAAGAACTGTCTGAGGACTTGAGAAACCAACTTGTGAGGAAGCATGAGCAATCTCAAGGCTACAAGTCCATCTCCAAAGACCTGAATGTTCCTGTGTCTACCGTGCGCAGTGTCATCAAGAAGTTTAAAGCCCATGGCACTGTGGCTAACCTCCCTAGATGTGGACGGAAAAGAAAAATTGACAAGAGATTTCAACGCAAAATTGTGCGGATGTTGGATAAAGAACCTCGACTAACATCCAAACAAGTTCAAGCTGCCCTGCAGTCCGAGGGTACAACAGTGTCAACCCGTACTATCCGTCGGCGTCTGAATGAAAAGGGACTGTATGGTAGGAGACCCAGGAAGACCCCACTTCTTACCCCGAGACATAAAAAAGTCAGGCTGGAGTTTGCCAAAACTTACCTGAAAAAGCCTAAAACGTTTTGGATGAATGTTCTCTGGTCAGATGAGACAAAAGTAGAGCTTTTTGGGCAAAGGAATCAACATAGAGTTTACAGGAGAAAAAAGAGGCATTCAAAGAAAAGAACACAGTCCCTACAATCAAACATGGCAGAGGTTCCCTGATGTTTTGGGGTTGCTTTGCTGCCTCTGGCACTGGACTGCTTGACCGTGTGCATGGCATTATGAAGTCTGAAGACTACCAACAAATTTTGCAGCATAATGTAGGGCCCAGTGTGAGAAAGCTGGGTCTCCCTCAGATGTCATGCGTCTTCCAGCAGGACAATGACCCAAAACACACTTCAAAAAGCACTAGAAAATGGTTTGAGAGAAAGAACTGGAAACTTCTAAGGTGGCCAGCAATGAGTCCAGACCTGAATCCCATAGAACACCTGTGGAGAGATCTAAAAATGGCAGTTTGGAGAAGGCACCCTTCAAATATCAAGGACCTGGAGCAGTTTGCCAAAGAAGAATGTTCTAAAATTCCAGCAGAGCATTGTAAAAAACTCATTGATGGTTACCGGAAGTGGTTGGTCGCAGCTATTTTGGCTAAAGGTTGTGCAACCAAGTATTAGGCTGAGGGTGCAAATACTTTTGTCTTGCCCATTTTTGGAGTTTTGTGTGAAATGATCATTGTTTTGCTTTTTGCTTCATTCTCTTTTGTGTTTTTTCATTTAAGACAAATTAAATGAAGATAATAATACAAAAGAATTTGTGTTTGCAATCATTTTCAGGAAGAAACTGAGTATTATCTGACAGAATTGCAGGGGTGTCAATACTTTTGGCCACAACTGTATACATATATATCAACCATATATATGTGTGTAGAACTCTGGAATTAATGGTGCTTTTAAAAAAACATTAATAATAATACAACAAGCAGATTATATCTTTAAGAACACTTTAATGAATTAGATGTCACTAGATTAAGTATTTAACGTGTAGCATTATGCAGAGTCGTAGCTTGTATGGGTCCATACAAGTGTCAACTTTCCGTCATATCCAATTAAATCATAATGTTATATAGTAGGAGAGCTCAGTATCTGACACAGCCTCTGCAGTAAGAGGTATAGCAGCATCTACCACCTGCGCACTGCTGATAGCAATTCATTAGGGTCAATTTAAACCTGATAAGTTTATGAAAACAAGGTCCCATCAATAATAAAATGAGTGGTTAACATTTAAAACACACATTGATATATAAAAATAGTGTGTATATATATTTATATCTAATATATAAAGCTCAATGTGGGTGTGTGTGTATGTATGTATGTATGTATGTCCGGGATTGGCATCCGCACCGTCGCAGCTACAGCCACAAAATTTTGCACAGTCACACGTCTGGACCCCGAAAGCGTCATAGGCTCTGTTGTGAGGTGAAATTTTAATCCTGCGGGTTCCAATTCACCAATTTTACCCCTATCTACATAATGGGGAAAAAGTGTATGTATTGGCATCTGCACCGTCGCAGCTACAGCCACAAAATTTTGCACAGTCACACATCTGGACCCCGAGAGCGTCATAGGCTATGTTGTGAGGTGAAATTTTAACCCCGCGTGTTCCAATTCACCAAACAATTTTGCTACTCTCTACATAATGGGGAAAAAGTGAAAGGAAAAGTGTTGGAGGCAAATTGACAGCTGCCAGATGTGAACAAGGGGACTTAAAGAATGAGAGCGATGGCGCCAAACAGTATATACTGTACAGTTGCTAAGGTGGGTCCCTGACATGGGATACTCACCACACACGGGGATATGAACACACAAAATGTGCCACACACTACCACGTGCTTGAACACATATACCACCCTCAGCACACATGTCACCACACATACACCAACCTCTCCACATAAAAGTTGAAACACAAAAGTCACCACTCAAAACTCGCCAAGCTGTCCCACAGCTGTTTAAAAGATGAAAAATGAGCTGTGATTGGTTGCTATCAGCAACAGTTTTCTTTGTAGACAATTGTGGTAACTGAGGCCTATTATTCTTATCATTTCTATGGTGTTATCGTCCTTCTGTAAAGCTGGAAATGACACAATTTATTACCGTGCCAACACAGACCACCCTCTGACACAGACTGCAGGGGGAGCCCAGTATCACACAGGATAGGATTAAGGTACTGTCGCACTTAGCGATGCACCAGCGATCCCAACCGGCCATATGACCCGGTCAGGATCGCTGGTACATCGCTAAGTGGTTGCTACAGCGACATAGCAGCGGTCGGGGGTCACTACTTACCTGTCAGACGAGGCGATCCTGACGTACTCCCGCCAGCATCCACGTGTCGCTCGTCGGTGCCACAGGAAGCCCAGCAGGAAGCTGATGACGAGAAACGGTCCAGGACGTTCTTGCTCGATAACCAGCGGGGGAGCGGTCGGAGGTAAGTATCAGACATAGCGATATCGCTAGCGATATCGCTATAACGTCACAAAAACCAGTGACATTATAGCGATATTGCTAGCGATATCACTTAGTGTGACAGGGCCTTTAGATACACGGCTCAGCAGTCAGTATCACACTGGAGAGGATTAGATACACGGCTCAGCAGTCAGTATCACACAGGATAGGATTAGATACACAGCTCAGCAGTCAGTATCACACAGGAGAGGATTAGACACATGGCTCAGCAGGCAGTGTCACACAGGATAGGATTAGATACACAGCTCAGCAGTCAGTATCACACAGGATAGGATTAGATACACAGCTCAGTAGTCAGTATCACACAGGATAGGAATAGATACATGGCTCAGCAGACAGTATCTCACAGGATAGGATTGTCAGAGACACCGTACTGAACTTGCTCACTGAGCCAGTGCGCGTGCCCTGAGTAAAGCAAAAGCGTGCTCAAAGCTACCTGTGGAGCGGGCAGCAACCGAATAGATGTGTACTTCAGACCCGCAGGACCTGAAGCACGTGACTGCTAGAGGCGTGGCCTAAACTCCACAGAGCTAGGAGCTGCAAGACAATTCCTAGCTGAGTAACTGCGAGACAAAGTTACCAAGGGGCATAGACAGGGAGAATAGTCAGGACGTAGCCAATGAGTCATACACAGAGATAGCTGCAGGGTACAAGAGGGGCGAGCAGAGAGTAGTCAGATCACAGGCAATGAGTCATACACAGATAATAACGCAGTACAAAATCAACAGGCAAACTCACAACGGGAAACAGAATCGGGTCAGAACCATATAAACAAGCTATAGCCATATACAGGCACATGGGGGTCAGCACACTAGGCCAAAGGCAAAAGTATAACTGGCAGGGATTGAAGCTACCCAGAGGTTTATGAAGCTCTCCCAGAACCAGAAAGAGGCCACAATCATTAACCCCAAGTGTGCAGGTCAAAACCTGCACAGAGCTCCAGACATTAACCCCCGGAGTGCAGCTCAAAAACCTGCACTGGAATCATGACAGTACCCCCCTCTCAACGGGGGGCCTCTGGACCCCCAGGCTTCCCCGGGTACTTGGCATGGAACGCCTGAACCAGGCGATCTGCATGTACCGAACGAGCAGGGACCCATGAGCGCTCTTCTGGTCCATATCCCTTCCAGTGGACCAGGTACTGCAAAGAGCAGCGCACCCGCCGAGAGTCCACAATATGTCCGACCTCATACTCCAATTGACCCTCCACCAGCACTGGAGGAACAACAGTCTCAGAGTTCTCTTTGACAGATCCTGCTGGTTTCAACAGAGACTTATGGAACACATTAGATATTTTTAAGGAGGCGGGGAGACGCAACCTATATGCCACAGGGTTGACTATCTCCATAATCTCGTACGGACCAATGAACTTTGGTCCCAACTTAACTGATGGTAACTTTAAGTTGATGTTACGCGTGGAGAGCCAAACCTTCTCTCCCACCTGAAACATGTCTCCCGAGGCTCTCTTTTTGTCCGCAAAATATTTGTATCTCCCCTGGGCCCGAGAAATATTACGCCGGACTTCACCCCAGAGGTTTTTTAACCGCTGAACGGACCCCTCTGCTCCTGGACAACCGGAATCCACCCGAGAAAACTCCCCAAAATGCGGATTAAAGCCGTAGTTAATCAGGAATGGGAACATGTTGGTGGACTGACTCACCCGGTTGTTAAAAGCGAATTCAGCCAACGGTAACGCATCACACCAATCCTCCTGTCTGGCGGAGGCCAGATACCTGAGAATTTGTTCCAGGGATTGATTGGTGCGTTTGGTCTGACCATTGCTCTCCGGGTGATATGCCGACGAGAAGGAGAGTGAGATGCCCAATTTCATACAGAACGCCCTCCAAAATTTGGCCACAAACTGCACACCTCTGTCAGACACAACATTCAGGGGTACCCCATGCAATCGGACCACATGCTGCACAAACAACCTTGACAATGTTTCTGCTGAAGGTAATGCTGCCAAGGGAATGAAATGGGCCTGTTTAGAAAACCTGTCCACCACCACCCAGATCACGGTATTGCCCCTGGAAGGTGGAAGACCGGTAATAAAATCCATGGAAAGATGAGTCCATGGCCTATCAGGAACCGGTAGAGGTATGAGTTCCCCAGCCGGTCGGTTATGCGAGCTTTTGGAACGGGCACACATGCCACAAGCAGAAACAAATTCCTTGACATCGGACCTTAATGAAGGCCACCAAAAACCCCTGGTTACTGCCTCTCTAGTGGCCGTGATACCTGGATGAGCACTCAGCCTAGAATCATGAAACTCCTGCATAAGTCTAGACCGCAATGAATCTGGAACAAACAGTTTATCGCTTGGCCTGGTTGCCGGAGCTAGGGCCTGAGCCCTTAGGATTTCTTGTTCCAACTCAGTTGAGATCCCTGCCACTACCACCCCTGAGGGAGGAATGGAGGACGGCGGCTCAGGGGGAGACACTGGATCAAAACTTCTGGACAGGGCATCCGCTTTAACATTTTTGGATCCCGGTCGAAAAGTAATTGAGAACTGAAATCGTGAAAAAAAAAAGTGACCAACGGGCCTGTCTAGGAGTAAGCCTCTTAGCAGATTCAAGGTATGCCAAATTTTTGTGATCTGTGACAACCGTGATAGGGTGAGCCGCCCCTTCCAAAAAGTGCCTCCATTCCTCAAATGCCAGCTTGACCGCAAGAAGTTCTTTATTGCCTACATCATAGTTTTTCTCAGCTGAAGAGAACTTCTTGGAGAAGAAGGCACAGGGTTTGAGATTGGTAAGGGTGGCCGGACCCTGGGACAGCACAGCCCCCACCCCCACTTCAGAAGCATCCACCTCCACAATGAATGGTTTGGACGGGTCAGGTTGCACCAACACCGGGGCAGACATAAAACATTTCTTAATAGCTGAGAAGGATTCCTCAGCGAGTACAGACCAATTTTTTACATCAGCTCCCTTCTGGGTAAGATCCGTGAGTGGTTTAACCACTTGTGAGAAACCTTTAATGAATCTCCGGTAATAGTTTGCAAATCCTAAGAAGCGCTGGAGCCCCTTGAGATCTCGAGGCTGAACCCAGTCAGCAATCGCCAGCACCTTCTTAGGATCCATATGAAACCCCTCACAGGACACAATCAACCCCAAAAAAGACAGCTCCTGTACAAAAAACGAACATTTTTCCAATTTGGCGAACAATTGTTTCTCCCTGAGTCTCTGGAGAACTGTCTTTAGATGTTGCAAGTGAGATTGACTGTCCGGGGAATACACCAAAATATCATCCAAATAAATAATAACAAAACGACCTATCAGATCAGAAAACACAACATTGATGAAATTTTGGAAAATAGCGGGTGCATTAGTTAACCCAAACGGCATTTCCAGGTTCTCGAAGAGTCCTTCTGATGTGAGGAATGCTGTTTTCCACTCGTCCCCTTCCCGAACCCTTATCAGATTGTAGGCCCCCCGCAGATCCAACTTGGAGAACCATTGGGCCTCAGCTAACTGGTTACATAAGTCTGGGATGAGGGGAAGCGGGTAAGAGTTCCTAACCGTTATCTTGTTCAGTTCCCGAAAGTCGAGGCACGGCCGCAAACCACCATCTTTTTTCTTCACAAAGAAGAACCCTGCTGCCACAGGTGACACAGAAGGCCTGATATGCCCTTTGCGGAGACTCTCAGCTATGTACTCCTTCATGGCTTGGCGCTCCGGCCCAGACAAATTGAACAATCGAGCCTTAGGTAACTTGGCTCCGGGTACTAAATCAATAGCACAATCATAGGATCTATGTGGTGGCAGCGCCTCAGCCTCACTTTCGGAAAAAACGTCTTCGAAATCTTTCAGGTACTCCGGAATACCTTCCAGATCGACAGACGACACAGACACTGATTTAACAGCGTTAACAAGATGTCCCCGGTTACCACATTTACTATTGCATCCCCATTGAGTGATTTCCCCTGTAACCCAATCAATGGTAGGATTATGGCGTTGAAGCCAAGGCATCCCCAGTACCAGTCCTGCAGGCAAGTTATCTACCACCAGACAACTTAGTTTCTCCACATGAGTGGAACCCACTTTTAGAGAAAAAAGTTCAGACCTGCAACAGATACCGTCTTGGGTAAGAGGAGATGAGTCAATTGCCACAAGTTTAACAGGATCGTGAAGCCTGACTGTCCCTATCTTATAAAGAGTCATAACCTTGGTATCAATCAGGTTCACAGCCGAACCGCAGTCAATAAAAGCAGTAGTCTGAACAGGACCATAACCAAGTTCCAGTTCCACCTGCAGCACCATTTTTGCACATGAGGAAAATTGTACCGGAAGGTCTGGGTAGCCTCCTCAATTACTACCCAGACCTAGTCGTTTCCCGCCATCTTGGAGGATGACGGACAGGAGGGGCAGTCCTTCTTCCAATGTCCAGATTTCCCACAATAGAAGCACAACTGCTTTTCCCGGCGGCGTCTTCTTTCCTTTCCCTCACAGGTAACAGCGCTCACTTCCATAGCCATAGGAAGAGTCTGGGTCTCATCTCCACTGAAGAATAAGGGCGTTTTCCGTTGCATAATGCCTCTAGCCCGCAGCCTGCGATCCATGCGAACCGCTTGGACCATGGCATCCTCCAGGGAGTCAGGCGGAGGATGAAGTGCCAAAGCATCCTTCAGACGTTCACACAGGCCTCTGTGGAACAGCCCCCGCAGGGCGGCGTCACTCCAGGAAATCTCCGCTGCCCAACGTCTGAATTCAGTACAGAACCATTCGGCCGAGTGCTCCCCCTGACAGACACTCATTACTTTGTCCTCAGCCAACCGCACTCTATCAGGCTCATCTTAAATAAGCCCTAAGGCTTCAAAAAATGCATCCACAGACATTCTCTCAGGGGCAGAAGAGGAAAGCGAGAATGCCCAGGCTTGTGGGGACCCCCTAAGCAGGGACATCACCACCTCCACCCTCTGTTTCTCATCCCCAGAGGAGCGGGGTCTCAGAGAAAAAAATAGCTTACAGCCCTCCTTAAATGCCCTGAAATCATCCTTGTTACCAGAAAACATATCTGGTAATTTAACCGGGGATTCAGGTGGAACTAAAATGACATCTCTATTCCCCACCTGCTGGAAGCCAGCGGAAAGTACCCCCTGAACTGAGTCCTCAACCCGCCGTTGGGACTGGGCCAGAGCTTGGTGTTCCAAACTAAGCTTCTGCAGTGACTGAGTCAAGCTTTTCACCTGCTCAGACAAAGCACACATTGGGTCCATGCTGCAGCAGTGAGGAGAGAGAAAAAAAAAACTGTAGGCCAGTTATAATGTCAGAGACACCGCACTGAACTTGCTCACTGAGCCAGTGCGCGTGCCCTGAGTAAAGCGAAAGCGTGCTCAAAGCTACCTGTGGAGCGGGCAGCAACCGAATAGATGTGTACTTCAGACCCGCAGGACCTGAAGCACATGACTGCTAGAGGCGTGGCCTAAACTCCACAGAGCTAGGAGCTGCAAGACAATTCCTAGCTGAGTAACTGCGAGACAAAGTTACCAAGGGGCATAGACAGGGAGAATAGTCAGGACGTAGCCAATGAGTCATACACAGAGATAGCTGCAGGGTACAAGAGGGGCGAGCAGAGAGTAGTCAGATCACAGGCAATGAGTCATACACAGATAATAACGCAGTACAAAATCAACAGGCAAACTCACAACGGGAAACAGAACCGGGTCAGAACCATATAAACAAGCTATAGCAATATACAGGCACACGGGGGTCAGTACACTAGGCCAAAAGCAAAAGTATAACTGGCAGGGATTGAAGCTACCCAGAGGTTTATGAAGCTCTCCCAGAACCAGAAAGAGGCCACAATCATTAACCCCAAGTGTGCAGGTCAAAACCTGCACAGAGCTCCAGACATTAACCCCCGGTGTGCAGCTCAAAAACCTGCACTGGAATCATGACAAGGATTAGATACGCGGCTCAGCAGACAGTATCACACAGGATAGGATTAGATACACAGCTCAGCAGTCAGCATCACACAGAATAGGATTAGATACACGGTTCAGCAGTCAGTATCACACAGGATAGGATTAGATGCACGGTTTTTATGTGCAATATAATCATTATAATTTGTTATAACTAACATACAGTGGGGCAAAAAAGTATTTAGTCAGTCAGCAATAGTGCAAGTTCCACCACTTAAAAAGATGAGAGGCGTCTGTAATTTACATCATAGGTAGACCTCAACTATGGGAGACAAACTGAGAAAAAAAATCCAGAAAATCACATTGTCTGTTTTTTTTCCCTTTTATTTGCATATTATGGTGGAAAATAAGTATTTGGTCAGAAACAAAATTTCATCTCAATACTTTGTGATATATCCTTTGTTGGCAATGACAGAGGTCAAACATTTTCTGTAAGTCTTCACAAGGTTGCCACTCACTGTTGTTGGTATGTTGGCCCATTCCTCCATGCAGATCTCCTCTAGAGCAGTGATGTTTTTGGCTTTTCGCTTGGCAACACGGACTTTCAACTCCCTCCAAAGGTTTTCTATAGGGTTGAGATCTGGAGACTGGCTAGGCCACTCCAGGACCTTGAAATGCTTCTTACGAAGCCACTCCTTCGTTGCCCTGGCGGTGTGCTTTGGATCATTGTCATGTTGAAAGACCCAGCCACGTTTCATCATCAATGTCCTTGCTGATGGAAGGAGGTTTGCACTCAAAATCTCACGATACATGGCCCCATTCATTCTTCCATGTACCCGGATCAGTCGTCCTGGCCCCTTTGCAGAGAAACAGCCCCAAAGCATGATGTTTCCACCACCATGCTTTACAGTAGGTATGGTGTTTGATGGATGCAACTCAGTATTCTTTTTCCTCCAAACACGACAAGTTGTGTTTCTACCAAACAGTTCCAGTTTGGTTTCATCAGACCATAGGACATTCTCCCAAAACTCCTCTGGATCATCCAAATGCTCTCTAGCAAACTTCAGACGGGCCCGGACATGTACAGGCTTAAGCAGTGGGACACGTCTGGCACTGCAGGATCTGAGTCCATGGTGGCGTAGTGTGTTACTTATGGTAGGCCTTGTTACATTGGTCCCAGCTCTCTGCAGTTCATTCACTAGGTCCCCCCGCGTGGTTCTGGGATTTTTGCTCACCGTTCTTGTGATCATTCTGACCCCACGGGGTGGGATTTTGCGTGGAGCACCAGATCGAGGGAGATTATCAGTGGTCTTGTATGTCTTCCATTTTCTAATTATTGCTCCCACAGTTGATTTCTTCACTCCAAGCTGGTTGGCTATTGCAGATTCAGTCTTCCCAGCCTGGTGCAGGGCTACAATTTTGTTTCTGGTGACCTTTGACAGCTCTTTGGTCTTCACCATAGTGGAGTTTGGAGTCAGACTGTTTGAGGGTGTGCACAGGTGTCTTTTTATACTGATAACAAGTTTAAACAGGTGCCATTACTACAGGTAATGAGTGGAGGAAAGAGGAGACTCTTAAAGAAGAAGTTACAGGTCTGTGAGAGCCAGAAATCTTGATTGCTTGTTTCTGACCAAATACTTATTTTCCACCATAATATGCAAATAAAATGAAAAAAAAACAGACAATGTGATTTTCTGGATTTTTTTTTCTCAGTTTGTCTCCCATAGTTGAGGTCTACCTATGATGTAAATTACAGACGCCTCTCATCTTTTTAAGTGGTGGAACTTGCACTATTGCTGACTGACTAAATACTTTTTTGCCCCACTGTATATATATGCTTTGGTGTATATGGTGGCATGAGAAGAGAGAGAGAGGATTCAAAAAGATATAAATAAACTGGAGAAGTGGGCAGAAACTAACAGAATGGTTTTTAACAGGGAAAAATGTAAAGTACTACATCTGGGCAATAAAAATGAAAAAACCATATACAGAATGGGAGGAATAGGGCTAAGCAACAGCACATGTGAAAAAGACTTGGGTATACTAATAGATCACAGACTGAATATGAGTCAACAGTGTGATGCAGCAGCAAAAAAGGCAAATGCAATTCTAGGATGTATTAACAGAAGCATACAGTCCAGATCACGTGAAGTCATTATTTCCCTCTACTCCTCTTTGGTCAGACCTCATCTGGAATATTGTGTCCAGTTTTGGGCACCACATTTTAAAAAATACATCAACAAACTGGAGCAAGTTCAGAAAAGAGCGACCAGAATGGTGACCGGTCTGCAAACCCTGTCTTATGAGGAAAGGTTGCAGGATTTGGGAATGTTTAGTTTGCAAAAGAGAAGACTGAGAGGAGACTTAATAGCTGTCTACAAATATCTAAAGGGCTGTAACATTGTAGAAGGATCAACTTTATTCTCATTTGCACAAGGAAAGACTAAAAGCAATGGGATGAAACTGAATGGGAGAAGACACAGATTAGATATTAGAAAAAACTTTTTGACAGTTAGAGTGATCAATGAGTGGAACAAGCTGCCACGAGAAGTGGTGAGTTCTCCTTCAATGGAAGTCTTCAAACAGAGGCTGGACAGACATCTGACTGGGATGATTTAGCGAATCCTGCTTTGAGCAGGGGGTTGGACCAGATGGCCCAGGAGGTCCCTTCCAACTCTACGATTCTATGATTCTATGTATGGGCCTAATGCTGGACAAATACAACAAAAAATGTGCAAGAAATTATATATTTTCAACAACACGCACACTGTGTGTGGTAAACAGTTGTGCTTTTTGTTTAAAAAAATATATATATATATGGCTTGCCTATATCACAAGCCAGTAAGCACACTTTCTATGACACACAAGCCTTGGTTTCAGGATTTTAATTTAGTAGGACAGAGAGATATAATACTGCTCTTTTTGCTTGTAATGTGTGAATATTTTTTTTTTAAATGGTGCTTTTAAGGTACTGTTACTGCATTATATCACAAATCAACCAATTCCCAGTCACACTTAATGACTATACAGTTCCAGCATTACCCTATATCACTTTAATCTTTGGAATAGTATCACAGAATGAGACTACTACTCCCATATTCAATCAGCTTCAGCACTGCAGTAGTACTCCACGATCTGATTGAGGCTTTTCTATTCCTATGTCTAATAAGCTGTGTATTCTGACCTCTATCCGTATGCTGTAAAAGTCTAAAATGGCACTGCTTGGCTGACCCCTATCTTTTATAGTCCATTGGCTGTACTAGCCCATATGATATAAATATATTTTTTCAATACATTAACGCTATATGAGTATACAGCAATGAATGAAACATCACCAATCTTTTTTATTATGTTGTCATAGCTCGCAAATTGAATTGCAGAATGTTTAAAATTTGCAGGGACCTGCGAATTTTAAGAAACTTAACTAAAGGTTGATCCTCCGTTGATTAACATACTTACCTCTACTTCTTATTCCATCTTTCCTCCTATCTCCCTTGTAACAATTAGGACAAACCTGTTTGCACAAGAAAATATACAGTATCACCATAAAATAATTTGTGGTCACCATAAAAAGATGCTATCAATAGATGATAAGCTAATTCAATCACTGGACATGTTTACACTGAACAATAAGCAGCAATGCTTATCGAATATTACATTTTGTACTATTTTCTCCTAACATATACTTTGTAGATTAACACTGAGTAGGGGACAGATGAAAGGGAGCGTAACAAGAGGATAACAGTTTCTCTGCTATGGAGCAATATGTGACTTTTACTTATGGCAATTAGAGTTGTGACTAGTAATAAACACCTGAAGAACAGGTGATCAGTTTGCTCAAAGAGGCAATATAGTCTACCTGTCCAACAAGCAATAAAATAAACATGACACCAATGTATACCAATTACTGTCAGGTAGTACTGACAATGACTAAACCCTAACCATTTCCATCATGCATAAAGAATATACCCAAAATATAGGATATAATAGTCCTTTCCACGTTAATATTATCTTCTTGTACAGATGTACCATACAGTGTGACTAGGTTTCCTATAATCTATAATACAAAAATGTCACATTGTACGGAGTGTATAATGCAATGTGACTTTAAAGTGAAATGATAGCCCCGATTAATCAAGACCGGAGTTTTCTGTGGAGGAGTAAAGATGGGCGAACCCATGGGTGTTTGGATCCAGAGGGTTTGGCCGAAAATATTAAAAAGTTTGGTTCGGGTAAAAGAACGGTAATCGAACTCAAACCCGAACCATGCCCAAACATCAGGTATTTCCCATGCCGTCATCTGTTTAAAAGAGTACTACTCTCATCATCATAAGTATTCATCAGGCAGTCCTGTGCAATTACTGCAGCCCTCAGCATTATCTTGGCTGGTTATCAAAAATGGAGGGGTCCCCATGCTGTTTTTCTAAATTGTTTAAAAAAATAATTTTAAAAAAGATGTAGGGTTCCCCCCATTTTTTACAACTAGTCAAGCTAAAGCAGACAGTTGGAGGGCTGGTATTCTCAGACTGGTAAGGCATAAGCTGAACTTTTACAATGGTTCTCACAGTCCCCTGATCTGAACATCATTGAAAATCTGAAGCTAGACGTCAAAATAGTGCATGCAAGACGATCCAGGAATCTCACAGAACTGGAAAAATTTTCCAAAGAATGGAAGCAAAAAGCATTGACAAGCTCTGATACTTTCAAAAGGGGGTGCTACTAGGTACTAGCCATCCAGGGTGCCCAATCTTTTGCACAGGCCCATTTTCTTTTTTCAATTTTTAAAATGTAAAAGATGTAAAATGTAAAATGTAAAAGAAAACTGCAGTTATCCATGGCAGTTAATCAGGGCAGGAATCAGGTAACCCACACTTTGCTTTCCCTTTTAACCATGTGCTCTATTTCTAGCCTCCTGTGCTCCCTTGCCATCCACATTCACCACCCCATCCCCCCTTCATCACGACTCATACACATCAGCCCCTCTATACTTCCCTCTCCCATGTACAGCTCCCATGCACTCCTCACCTTCCTGAGAAACCTCAGCCCATCTTGCCCAAACACATCACAGAAAAAAGCTACTTACAATTCCAGCAACTATTTGCTCTTTATCTTCCTACTCCTACTGATTTCAGGGGACATCTCCCCCAACCCTAGTCCACCATCCCCCAACCTCAACCCCTACCCTACCTCATATCGAAACCATAATAATCTTATTAATATTACTTGCACTCCCTCATCTCTATCTTTTAATTGTGCCCTCTGGAATCCACTGTCTGTATGTAACAAGCTTCCTTTCCTGCACAACTACTTTCTGAACAACTCTCTTAATCTGTTGGCCCTCACTGAAACCTAGATTCAGGATTCTGACACTGTCTCTCCTAGTGCCATTTCCTATGGTGGCTTACAATTCTCTCATTCTCCGAGACCCACAAACAGACATGGTGGCGGAGTCGGCATACATCTGCCCCCACAATGCACTTTCCAGGTCATCCCCCCAGTTCCATCACTCTCATTCCCTTCTTTTGAGGTCCACACCATCAGGCTCTTCCGTCCCCTCTCCCTCAGAGTAGCGGTCATATACTGGCCCCCAGGCTCAGCCACCCACTTCCTTGACCACTTTTCAGCCTGGCTGCCGCACTTCATGTCCTCAGAACTACCAACTCTTATCCTCGGAGACTTCAACATCCCCATTAACAGTCCTACTTCCACATCTGCATCCCAGCCTCTATCACTAACCACCTCTCTAGGCCTCTCGCAGCTTTCAACCTCTGAGACACACAAGGACGGTAACACCCTTGATCTGGTCTATATCCGGCTCTGTTCTATCTCCCAACTAAATTCACCGCTTCCACTCTCTGACCACAACATTCTCTCCTTCACGCTCACAAATCCTCGCCCACCCCAGCTCACTCCTACCTACCACACAGTCAGAAATCTACAAGCCATTAACCCTCAGACACTTTCAGACTCCCGACACTCATTACTGTCCCCAATCTCCTCTTTTTCCTGTCCTGATCTGGCTGTTTGTCACTATAACGACACTCTTAGAAGCACCCTTGACCAAGTAGCTCCCCTCACCCTCAGAACCTCCAAGCACAGAGTAAAACAGCCCTGGCTCACATCGCAAACTCGACTTCTACAGCAATGCTCTAGGAGTGCTGAATGCCAGTGGAAAAAAACCCACACACCAGAAGACTTCATCCACTTCAAATTTATGTTAAGAACCTATAACGCTGTCCTTCACCTCGCCAAACAGACTTACTTCACCACCCTGATCTCCTCACTAGCCAACAACCCCAAGAAACTTTTTGAAACTTTTCACTCCCTCCTCAGGCCAAAAGCACAAGCCCCTATCATAGACATTTGTGCTGACAACCTGGCCTCCCACTTTACAGAAAAAATAGATAATATCCGTCAGGAAATCTGCTCCCAACCACCAAGTGCTGTGACTCCCATCCCTTCCTGCATCTCCCCTGGCTCACTTTCCACATTTGATCCCATCACAGAAGAAGAAGTCTCCAGACTCCTCTCTTCCTCTCGTCCGACCACATGCACTATTTACCCCAATCTCTCACATCTCCTCCAGTATCTCTCTCCAGTCGTCACAACTCACCTAACTGCAATCTATAATATCTCCCTCTCCTCTGGCATTTTCCCATCCTACTTCAAACATGCCATGGTTACTCCATTACTAAAGAAACCTGCTCTTGACCCATCCTGCACAAACAACTACAGACCAGTCTCCAATCTCCCCTTCATCTCTAAACTTTTGGAGCACCTAGTTTACTCCTGCCTTACCCATTACCTCTCCACTCACTCCCTCCTAGACCCTTCACAGTCCGGCTTCCACCCCCTATATTCGACTGAAACTGCACTCATCAAAGTGATCAATGACCTTCTGACAGCAAACCGTAACAGTGACCACTCTCTGCTTATTCTCCTTGACCTATCTGCAGCTTTTGACACTGTTGACCACCATCTTCTACTCTCTAGGCTCCAGTCACTAGGCATTAAAGACACTGCTCTCTCCTGGTTCTCTTCCTATCTTTCTGACAGCGCCTTCAGTGTTTTGTTCTCTGGCTCCATGTCATCTCCTCTTCCTCTCACTGTGGGGGTACCTCAGGGCTCAGTCCTTGGCCCCCTTCTCTTCTCTCTCTACACGGCCCCAATTGGACAGACCATCAGCAGATTTGGCTTTCAGTACCATCTTTATGCTGATGACACACAACTACAGTATATACGTCATTTCCCGACCTTACCCCCGCTGTACTAAAGAACGCCAGTGACTGTCTGTCCGCAGTCTCCAACATCATGTCCGCTCTCTATCTGAAACTCAACCTCTCCAAAACAGAACTTCTTCTGCTCCCGGCGTCTACTAACCTCCCTAAATCTGACATTTCCCTCTCCGTGGGTGGCACCACAATAACACCCCGGCAGCAGGCGCGCTGTCTGGGTATTGTGTTTGACACCAATCTCTCCTTCACATCCCATATACAATTTCTTGCCCGCTCTTGCCGCTTACACCTAAAGAGCATCTCTAGAATCCGTCTGTTTCTCACCATGGAAACAACAAAAACCCTCACTGTAGCATTGATCCACTCCCACCTGGATTACTGCAACGCTCTATTAATTGGCCTCCCCGTTACTCGACTATCCCCTCTCCTCCAGTCCATACTTAATACAGCGGCCAGGTTCGTCCATCTGGCTAATCGGTACTCAGACGCGTCAGCTCTTTGCCAGTCCTTACATTGGCTGCCCATTCATTATAGGATCCAATTCAAAGTACTTGTTCTCACCCACAAAGCTCTCCACAGTGCAGCATCCCCCTACATCTCCTCCCTCTTTTCTGTCTATCTGCCTGACTGCTGCGCTCTGCAAACGACTTTCGACTAACCTCTGCACTAATCCGTACCTCCCACTCCCGAATCCAAGACTTCTCCCACGCTGTGCCAATCCTCTGGAATGATATACCCCAAGAAATTAGGACTATTCACAATTTGCATAGTTTCAGGCGCACCCTCAAAACACATTTGTTCAGAGCGGCCTATCATGTTCAATAATCACAGTCATTCTATGTGTAAGTGTGCATGTGTAGCACATTCACTATCTCCATCCATCCCTCACTCCCTCAAGACGGCTTGACCATCATTGTAAATATACAATTGTAAATACACACCTGTACTTTGTATCTCCCTCACCTCATTGTAGATTGTAAGCTCTCACGAGCAGGGTCGTCTTATTTTGCTTTAATTATCGTATTGTTAATGTTGTTACTTATGACTTATGTTTGGAACTGTTAAACTGTAAAGCGCTGCGGAATATGTTGGTGCTATATAAATAAATATTATTATTATTCTACATATTTTGCCTAAAATACAAAGGAAATGTGTAACCTTTAACTTTAGGCCTTTGAGATCATTCAAGTTGAGCACATTGAGTAATTGTTCTTAGTGCAGGAAGATGAATTTAGTAAACCCTTGAATTTAATAATGCGAAGATCTCACTTTAGCAGCGATCTCCTTTCCCAATGTTTAATGAAGCTGCAAATAAGGGAATTTTTCCTTGCAAATATTTTTAAGGACATCAAAAATCCATTCTGGGATGTCCTGCATGCTCAACCATCGTCAGGTCATGTCCAACATCCCTATACGGTTAGGCCGGGATCACACATGAGAGGAATACGGCCGAGCCTCACATATTAATACCCGGCACTCGGATCGCAGCGTGCGGCCGCATAGTAATACATGGAGCCGCATACTCCACTCCTGAGTGCCGGCGGCAGTGCCGGGTATTAACATGCAAGACTCGATCATATTCCTCCCATGTGTGATCCCAGCCTAAAGGTCAGAACTCTGACATAGCTATTCCAAAACATAAATCATCTTTTTCAACCAGTCTTTGGTTCATTTACTTGTGTGTTTTGAGTCCATTGTTCCCTCAACGATAACAATGTGTGTAGTGTTTTTTCACCCCACAGTGTAGAGTTGGTGTGTAGTGTTTTTTTCACTCCATAGTGTGGTGTTAGTGTGCAGTGTTTTTTTCACTCCACAGTCTAGTGTTGGTTTGCAGTGTTTTTTTCACTCCGTAGTGTAGTGTGAGTGTGTAATGTTTTTTTCACTCCACAGTGTAGTGTTAGTGTGCAGTGTTTTTTCACTCCATAGTAGTGTGTGTGTAATGTTTTTTTCACTCCACAGTGTAGTGTTAGTGTGTAATGTTTTTTTCACTCCACAGTGTAGTCTTGGTGTGTAGTGTTTTTTTCACTCCATAGTGTAGTGTTAGTGTGTAATTTTTTTTCACTCTACAGTGTAGTGTTGGTGTAGTGTTTTTCTCACTCCACAGTGAAGTGTTGGTGTGCAGTGTTTTTCTCACTCCATAGTGTAGTGTTAGTGAGCAATGTTTTTCTCACTCCACAGTGTAGTATTGGTGTGCAATGTTTTTTTTTTCACTCCACAGTGTAGTGTTAGTGTGCAGTGTTTTTTTCACCCCACAGTGTAGTGTATTGGTGATACAAAGCTCCTGTTTTGTCTCATCTGCCCATATAACAGAGATTTTTGCAGTGTGTAGTCTTCAGTGAGTATTTTCCTGTTATCTTTGGAATCTTCCTCATTTCCTTTGGTATTGCCAATTGTACTTTTCCAGTGATCTTAATCTTAACAGATTGCACTCTCCTGGTCCTAATATTTCTTCACTTAGATACAATTTGTCTAATTGAGGACTGATGTAGTGCACCCAAGCCTTTAGTAGAGAAGTGCGGATCTGACAAAATTCAAATTCACCAAATTGCTTAGATTTTCCAGGGAAATTCGATTTGCAGCAAAATTATTCTCCGCGAATTGAATGACACTTATACTCTGGGATCTCTCCAGAATTCAGCGAGGATATTTCTGTACAAGTGAACGTACGGTCACAACGTTGCTATTTTTAACCCTTTCGATGGCCCTTAAATTCAGCAATATGGTAGCAAGACGGCTGCCGCCCTCCTGAATTCGCGCGGTAGCGCATTATGAAAAAACGCCATTTTGCCAAATGTGGATTTTTGTAATATTTAAGTAGAATTCAATTCCACTCACATATATTGGCTCATCTCCAGATAACAGACTGCATTTTGGTCTAAACATCATTGCAGAAATGTAGCTAAATGCTAAGAATTCCTGCACCAGTACATGTTATGTGGTTTTCGAAAAGTAGCCTCTTTGTGTCACATCCTAAATTCTTCGGAATTTTTCCTTGCCCTCTCTTCCAAGTACTACAACTCAGCTTTATTAACGTGAATTGGGCTGAGTTGCAGTTCTCGGCGCAACATCACTACTGTACCCACCTCTCAGCCCCAGAGACCCCCACCAATCGACAAGTCATAGGGAAGTCCAGCAATATGTCATCACTTGTCAAGACTGTAAAACCCGATTAAGGATTTCTACTGCTCCCCTTATAACATTGCGGTAGTGCCGAGCGTACAAAGAGTCTACCTCCTTTTAATGCTGTCTGAATGAATATATTACAAAAGCAGGCTCCATTGTAAGCTAATGTGGCAGGCAGTTCATTCTCCTAACAATTACTTTCATGCCAATGCCGCGCTCACATCAGTAATCTGCTGTATTACACGCTGGGTGCATTGCCTTTATTGAAATTCTTTCAAATACACTAGCTATTCTATACGGCTAATATATATACATACCGTATATATATATATAAAATAATATGTACATATTTACATGTATACACAGTATATATATATAAAGTAATATATGTAAATATATATAGTATGGAGATATTGCTACACCATGCATGGAGCTCCCATTTATAGCATATGTTTTCTTATATTTTATAGATAATAGATAGAATCCATATCCATGTATTAATGTCTTAAACCAATAGGTATATAAATGGTGGAAACATAGGAATGATTGGGTGGATCTGGACTCATTTATAATAAACAGTATCCTGCTTATTAGACCCCCTACATGGATTCTTCAGAACGTACTGATTTTCTGCAAATCGTCACCTAAGGAGAGACAGATCCCTCAAAAGAAAGGAAATGGTTAGAACATTCTAATGAGGACACGAGCCAGAACCATCGTAGTCCACAGGGCTGTGATGAATTTTAACACCGCCTTTACCGACGGGAATAAAATTGGTAAATTAAAATCCCCCCCCCCGGCTGCGAATCATTAGCCCCGCGCTTCGATCCCACAATCTTCTATCGACGATGAGACATTTCATTTGTTCTTTATGTGATTGCGTTTGCTTGGCTAGCTGGCTAAGTGACGGCGAAGCGTTCCCCGGGCGCCCTGGTAAGGAAAAGGGTTAAAGTGGCATTGTCATGCACACGTCGCCCCCCCCAACACATGCTTTCCCAGTCTTACAGGGCTTTGGATTATCACCAGAGTTTGTAGCTTCGAAGGAATTTGTGATGGAGAATTGAAATCCATCCCCTCCATTCATTTTCCAGGAGGTGAACATCAACCTGATCAGTGCGCAGCCATGGATGCAACATAGAGAAGAGCGGGTTCCTAAATGAGGGTCTCTTGCTGACGCAAATCAGCCCAGAACACTGCATGGTGACCCTATGAACGCGGGGGTGGGATGTCTACTAGGGGCACAACTAATATATCAACCCTATGGACATGGATGTGGGATGTCTACTAGGGGCACAACTAAGGTATCAACCCTATGGGCATGGATGTGGGATGTATTAACCCTATGGACATGGATGTGGGATGTCTACTAGGGGCACAACTAAGGTATCAACCCTATGGGCATGGATGTGGGATGTATTAACCCTATGGACATGGATGTGGGATGTCTACTAGGGTACTAGGGGCACAACTAAGGTATCAACCCTATGGGCATGGATGTGGGATGTATTAACCCTATGGACATGGATGTGGGATGTCTACTAGGGGCACAACTAAGGTATCAACCCTATGGGCATGGATGTGGGATGTATTAACCCTATGGACATGGATGTGGGATGTCTACTAGGGTACTAGGGGCACAACTAAGGTATCAACCCTATGGGCATGGATGTGGGATGTATTAACCCTATGGACATGGATGTGGGATGTATTAACCCTATGGACATGGATGTGGGATGTCTACTAGGGGCACAACTAAGGTATTAACCCTATGGGCATTGATGTGGGATGTTTTAACCCTATGGACATGGATGTGGGATGTCTACTAGGGGCACAACTAAGGTATCAACCCTATGGGCATGGATGTGGGATATATTAACCCTATGGACATGGATGTGGGATGTATTAACCCTATGGGCATGGATGTGGGATGTCTACTGGGGCACAACTAAGGTATTAACCCTATTGGCAAGGATGTGGGATGTTTTAACCTTATGGACATGGAATGTATTAACCCTATGGACATGGATGTAGGATATATTAACCCATGGACATGGATGTGGGATGTCTCCTAGGGGAACAACTAAGGTATTAACCCTATGGGCATGGATGTGGGATGTATTAACCCTATGGACATGGAATGTATTAACCCTATGGACATGGATGTGGGATGTCTACTAGGGGCACAACTAAGGTATTAACCCTATGGGCATGGCTGTGGGATGTTTTAACCTTATGGACCTGGGTGTGGGACGTCTACTGGGGCAAAACTAATATATTAACCCTATGGACATGGTTGTGGGAGCCTTCTAGGGGCACAACTAATATATTAACCCTATGGAAATGGCTGTGGGATTCTGCAGCAGCACAGGCTGATCACACAGCAGGGAGAGGAGATGGAAGGCAGCCTAGAGAAGGTGGCTCAGTGCTTGTCAGGTTGATGGAGGCAGTGTGAGGAGGGGCAGGCCCAGCCTGTGGGATGTCCCCAGCTCTGGAATGCAGGCTGTGAATAAGCACTTGTATTCAGCCTGGAAGTGCAGAGAGACACACACAGAGAAAGAGCCCAGTGTGAGTGCTGCTGCTGAGCAGAGCCCACTCCGGACAGGACTACCAGAGGAGGAGGAGGACTGCTGCCCACCGGAGGATTGCACCTAGGACAGGGAGTCTCTCTCTATAGCACCAGCTGCACTGTGATGGGATCTGTGCCCTGGAAGGATCTATCCCGATGGAAGTCACTTAGAGCCGTGGCCCTGGCGGAGCTGCTCTCCCTCACAGGGGGTGTCCCGGGATTGTGAGGAGCTGCAGGGTGAGGAGTCGGAGGAGGAGCAGCAGGCAGGGAAGGAGGGAGGGCGCTGCTGCTGCTGTCTGTCTGCTGAAGGGGGCTCAGGAGCTGGCGGGCACATGGCTGCTTCCTTTGTCCTGCTGCTGCTGCAGCTGCTGTGATTCTCCTCAGTGTGTAGCACTAACCCTACAGCACCCCGGATCTGGAGCTCACCACCGCCGCCACTTTCTCTCCGTCCATCCATGGGCACAGCTGTTCTGTGACCCGGCGCCCGCCTCCTGCCCTGGATGTCTGGATATATCTTCAATGGCTGCGAGGGATCCTGCTCCCGTGGATTATTATTGCCGGGGTGAAATAGAGCATTGTTTCTGTGGAGAGCGAGTGTGAAGTCCGGTCTGGAGCCGAGTGTGTGGATGCCATCCCTCTCCAGGTAGCGTATCGCCCAGCCGGTGCCACACACTGTGTGCAGCCTGTCATTGGCGTGCTATTGTTTACCTCAGGATGGGGGGTGGGGGCGCCACTGGGCCAGGGGTAACTAGTCCATGATCCTGGGGCTGGTGGCACCGCCTTGGCATGGCACCACTGGGCTTACAGGACAGCGGGGGCAACTAGTCCATGATCCTGGGGCTGGTGGCACCGCCTTGGCATGGCACCACTGGGCTTACAGGACAGCGGGGGCAACTAGTCCATGATCCTGGGGCTGGTGGCACCGCCTTGGCATGGCACCACTGGGCCAGGGGCAACTAGTCCATGATCCTGGGGCTGGTGGCACCGCCTTGGCATGGCACCACTGGGCTTACAGGACAGCGGGGGCAACTAGTCCATGATCCTGGGGCTGGTGGCACCGCCTTGGCATGGCACCACTGGGCCAGGGGCAACTAGTCCATTATCCTGGGACTGGTGGCACCGCCTTGGCATGGCACCACTGGGCCAGGGGTAACTAGTCCATGATCCTGGGGCTGGTGGCACCGCCTTGGCATGGCACCACTGGGCCAGGGGCAACTAGTCCATGATCCTGGGACTGATGGCACCACTGGGCTTACAGGAAAGCTGAGGCAACTATTCCATTATCCTGGGGCTGGTGGCACCGCCTTGGCATGGCACCACTGGGCCAGGGGCAACTAGTCCATGATCCTGGGACTGATGGCACCACTGGGCTTACAGGAAAGCTGAGGCAACTATTCCATTATCCTGGGACTGGTGGCACCACCGGTCTTACAGGGTGACAGGGGCAACTAGTGACTGGATTGTGAGAGTAAGTGACAGTCCATTACCCTGGGAGCTGGCCAGGGAAGAAAGGATGGAGTCAGCCCATTTGTGTATCTGAGGGGGGCTGCAAACTGGAGAGAAATGACCCTCACCATGGAAGAATAGTGCCAGCACCAGCTCCAGATGTGGCTTCTTGGCCAAGTGGTTACAATGTGGATTGTCTTGTTTTATTCCTATTTATTTAGGTCATTTTTACTTCTGTATGTCATTTCTGTCTTTCCTTGCCACGTCCTTTTGTGTATTTTCATTGTAGCCCACTTCCCGGAAAACGACGTGTTGGAAAGATTGCTTTGATCTGGGTCCCAACTAGGCAGGGAAGGCAGAATGTAGCTAAGGAGCCAGGCAGCTGCCCCTGTATCCCTGCCTGCCCTCTGCCAGCTATTTATACCCAGGACAAGCCCTCTCCTTGCCCTGACAATGCCATGGGAGACACTGTGAAATTCTACATATATATCTATGTACATAGAGGAGCCCGACTCTGTGGGTGCTGTTGGTATGCTTTATCCTAAGACTGCCAGTAGATTGTACACCATTGCCTAACAAAGAAAATTAATAGCTGTAATTTGACGACATCATAAAGATTGACATTGCACTGGACTTCCAAGCTATGAAGATCCGTGTGCGTAATGCCATGTGCATTCATGTAAAATACATTTTTATATATATATAATGAAAGGTCAGTGTTTGATATTACGTATCTGCCAGCTATCAGGACATGGAACGATGTGGTGATATACGAGTATTATACGAGTAACAAGCCGTCTCCGCGTTGATGTGTTTATGTGAGTTATAAAGGATAGTGCAGAAAGCGTTTTCCATTCATTATTTGTCACAGTTAAAATGATCGCCTTTTTTTTTTTCCACCGAAAACTCCTTATTACGGCCGTGATGAAAAGTTCTGGAGGAACAATAGTGAATAAAATGAGGTTACCCTATTCCCTGATTGTGTTAGAAAGTCTCATTTTGGCTGTAAGAATTTGAGATCGTCAATGTAGTCATTAATATCATCTGACAGCAGAAGAATAGTCACAATCAGCTCAACCACCGTGATTTGCATGGGCTGGAAACTGAGAGACGAGAGCTCAACGTCGCTCAAAATGAAAATATCCAAGAATGTTGTTTTTTTTTTATTTTTGTTGGTTATTTTTTTTTAAAAATTAGTTGTGACGCAGCAAAATGAAAATTTGTTTTAACGGCAAAAGGTTATTGTCGTTTGTGGATATAGAATGGACAGTTTTGTGTAACTGATCAGGAGAGAAATGGTTTGAGCCGACGTTGAGCGATTCTTCTAAACATTTAGAATTAATATATGATGTAATATGTCAATTCTTCTAAACATTTAGAATTAATATATGATGTAATATGTCAATTCTTCTAAACATTTAGAATTAATATATGATGTAATATGTCAACATTCAATACTTAATTAATAGTAATGTAAGGTGATCCTTTTTTTCTCTATAAATTCTGTAAGTGGAGCTTGTAGCATATAAATATCGATAAATAACATACAGAAAAATGAATGGCATTGGCATTGCACAGCTCATTAAGGACATGGGCTCAGTTACAGTCACTTTGGGTTATGGGTTTTTCTTTTTGTCAAGAAAAATGTAAATGGTCGGCTCTGTTTCAAGTTTAATTTGTATTTAATAATAACTAGGATAAATAAATAAACTCAGTCATGTAAAAGAAGGGTTTTACGGCTGAGTTATACACTTTTCCGATATGACTTTTTAAAAAAAATCCTGGGGTCTAAATTACAAGATTGTAAGGAAAAATATATGTTTTGAAATGTACTGAGTATTTCTGTTGTTTATTATAAACTATCTATCTATCTATCTATCTATCTATCTATCTATCTATCTATCTATCCCATATCTATCATATATCTATCTATCTATCTATCTATCTATCTATCTATCTATCTATCCCATATCTATCATATATCTATCTCATATCTATCTATCTATCTGTCCCATAACTATCTGTCTATTATCTATCTAGCTCTACATATATCTTGACTTCTATCATTCTATTTTTTTTTATTATTTTGTATTATTTATACGAGCCAGATTATCCTAGGCATCCCAGCTATGCAGTATGTATCTTGTGTATTTCCATGATGCTGTTACTTATCATAAAATAACAGCATTATGTATCCAGTCTTGCTATTATGAATACGTACTTTGTATTAATGTGAATATGACTTTTTTTCTTTATTTTTTGTTAGCAAACAACATAAAACCGTGCTAATCTTGGCAAGAAATCTATGTACACAAATTGACCAACTCAAATATTTGCCTGGTCCTTTGGAAGCTATTTATTAAATCAGTTTGAAAATTCTGTATGGCTACACAGTGATGGTTATTTGTATAGGGATCTTTATAGGTGATACAGAGCCGATTGATTGTGGATATGAAAAAAAATGTTATTCCTAATATTCTGGTTACAATATATCTGCTGCATTTTAGGCTCCATGAACATCATTAATAGGATTTCTTGCAGTATCCATATGTAAGAATCTTTCCACTCTTTGCTCTTCCTTTTTGTCCTGGGTCATCTTGGCCCGCTGTACTATACACATGGTTTTCAGCACCTTGTTGGCAGCCTCAGGCTGCACTGTTTGTGGTCAGGTCATTGACCTTCGACCTTCAGGAGTTCAGAGCAAGTCAATACCGCTGAAGATGTCAGCCATCATGTGCAGTTGTGAAAGGATTTTTTTTCCAATATATTTCATCATCTAAAGATCTATATTTTTTTTCCAGCCTCTGGAGGTTCGCTTCATTGATACACATAAATTAGCAATTATCAAACCCGCAAACACAAGGAACATTGTATATAGATATAGTCCCAATAAATAGTCCGTAAACAAATGTGTAAATTATTATTATTATTATTTATATAGCACCATTAATTCCATGGTGCTGTACATGAGAAGGGGTTACATACAAATGACAGATATCACTTACAGTAAACAAACTAACAATCACAGACTGATACAGAGGGGAGAGAGGACCCTGCCCTTTCGGGCTTACATGCTACAGGATGGTGGGGAAGGAGACCGTAGGTTGGGGGGTTGCAGCAGTTCCGGTGTTGGTTGAGGTGATATCACCGGTAGTGGTCAATGTTTTGTCTAGTGTGTTATCAATAGCTCACTATTTTACTTTCCCCAAAAAGTTATTTTTTTCTAAAAAACATTTGTTATTTTAAGATACAGAACTGCCAAATGAATTCTATAGATGACATAATATGCAGACATTTTAAGCATCTCTCTCTCTCCTATATATATATATATATATATATAAAATCTCCTTTAACATATTGAAAATATATCTATATATACTATATACAGTGTGTGTGTATGTAAATATATATATATATATAAACTTATCAGTATTCACATGTCATGTATCCTTTGCAATATCTTGTCTCATGCTTCTGGAAATGGGTATAGACAGTTTGCTAGTATAAGTGTATTTATAAAATCAGACTTACGCTCAACGGTAACTGGCAAACTGGCATAACCACTGTAGGTTAAGAAATATCCCAGTGTCTCAAGACTGTGCTGAGCCTAGAGAGAGTGATTAGAAATAATGTGTCTATGAAACCACAACACCACTGCACTACTTGAGCTGTATCACTTTTGGTAACACAGCACATCAAGAAAGTGCATGAGGCTGGAAACAACATCATTTGGCTTATGTGAAAAAAAAAATGCTCTATGAAATATGTAGCTAAAGAGCACCATCTAGTGGAAACTTGCTTGCTATTGCAACGTCATATTTTTCATGCCCCTACATTGTTCCACCAAATCTAAGTACGGTACATCTTCGTGCCAGATTTTATATATATTTATATACATATCTATATGTGTGTACATATATGTACGTGTGTGTGTGTGTGTGTGTATATACATATATATATATATATATACGGTATATATATGTGGATGATATTAATTTCAATAATCTGCGCACTGTTGACTGCTGATAATATTATAAAAGCTGTATTATGTCAGAGACTAATTCTATTTTATATTTCAGGTTTCAGATGCCAGTTCTGAAAAATTCTTCAGTGCCGTCCCAAATAATGGTAAGTCTATTTTTGTAATCATTATGCATATTCCTTAGCTTCAGTTACTTTTAAAATATGTCTGAGCTGGAATAAATAATAATTGCCAAGATGACGTATTCCTATTGTGTAGGGTGTTAGTGAGGAAACCATAAAACATGTTATACAAGGAGTCGTTTTTATTAAAACCCCAGATTATGGTGGAAGTGTTGCACTTCGGGGGCACCTCATGTAATGTGTTCCCACTAATCTGATGTTATTGTTAATAATGGAGTTGGGTTCCAAACCTTTGTATTGGAATTTGGGAGGATAATCAATCCCAAGAGTGTAATTTTTCCTTACAGAATTGGCTGCATACTAGTAAGCGGCAAATCATGGCATAGTGAAAAAACTCTCCGAAGAATGCGATAGTGAAAATATCTAGGCGGGCATCTGCCTTTATGTATCTACATGTCAGATCACACAAACTAAAAATGTTTTTTTTACATTTTTTATAGCTTATCATTTTGTAAAAGAATGAAATGTAGATGTTTATGGATTTCGATGTTAGTTCCACCATAGATGTCATTGTAATCATGGGGCAGTTTAGCGTTTCCCAGGCTATTCTCTGGGAACTGATCTCCCATGTAAAGAATATCAGGGTCATTTACTTTAATAATTGCAGAATGTAATATCGTTGATTTCAGGACAGTATGTACAATTACAGCTCTGATTCATTACTAAATGTAGACTTGTGAGCACCGGGCCGGTAGAAAAGGAGGTGGCCCAGTCAATCAAAATTCCTACCTGGTAGTTTGTTTCTGGGGTGAAGAGCCCACTTCACCAAGAATGAGGCATGATTGATGAAGACGATCCCTTGTTCCTTTGCCCTCTGTTCTGCTTTCTTCTTTCGACCACATTTCCCATATTTCTCCTTGTGTTTACTTACAGGGTCTGATTTGTGGCATCTATTTGGTTTTGAATAAGCATCCTTGACAGCGAGACTTTCTTGTGAGGCTCTCTTCTGTCATGATTTAGTTCCCTTGAAAGGATTAAAGCCTCTTTGTGTATTCTAAAATCAACATCAGCTCTTGGAGGCTTTGCTTGGGAATCCATACACAAACAGGCTTTTTAGTGGATGGTAGATTATTCTTTTGGCCTCTATTTCCATCAAAATGGACCCATTCTTCTCTCGGCTGGAGTCCTCCCTTCTTGCCATATGCTAATTCATGCTGGTGCTCTGAATCAAGCTAGGGCTCAATACATAACCCAGGTGCTGAGAAAACTAGGCTGACTGGTATTTTTTTTTTTTCAGGGTTAGAGTAAAAAGGCTTAAGGGGAGGCTCTTTGTTGTTTTTTTGGGGGGGATTAGTTCTCTAAACATCAAGTATAACACAACTTGAAAGATCTTCTGTTCTTGGCTAATGTCAATAAGAGCAAAACAGGTGCGAGACCTCTGCTGTGTATGTGTGCGAGTCTAGTACCGCCTTAGCCGCTGTATGTTTAGCAGTTGGGTGGATAGGTGGCTGACAGGGCTGTCAAGAAGCTGTCACTTTGACGAACATCATGTTTCAATTCTTAAACAAAACAGGTTCGCCTGTGTTTAAAAGTCAGGGCTCCTTTACGCATTATGTAGTTTTACTTGCCAAGAGCAAAGAAGCGCTGAAAGGAAGGTCAATTTTCTCCTCTCTGAACCATATCTGTATTCTTAAAAGCCCCAATTCACACAGCAGTCTTGATTGTACAAGGTTTGTAAATGGGATTTAGACATCGATATCCAATTAGAACAATACATTATGTATGATTAATGAGATTTCCTAGATTAGCAGTTTAACTCTCTTTAATCCCAGCGAATCCGTAGGCTAGATAATTGCTGTGTCAGCATTTCTCAACTTCTCCTCCTTGGGTAGAACAATCCATATGGTGTAAACATCCAAGGTGGCAATGCCTTAAATACTAGGAGCAATAAAAGAGTCATTGCATGTAATTAATTGGTGATTAGATTTTGATAATTGGTTACATGATTATTGTGTGGTGCTTAGGCCTGTTTCACACTTACGTTTTTCCTGTGCGTTGGCAGCCGCTAAAATGGCGGATAACGGATCCGTGGGCGATGAAACACCAACGGGAGCCACCGGACCGTTGGTGCGCCAGGATCTGCCGATTTCGGAATTTTAAAGGAACTGCGGCTGAAATGAAAAAATGACTACCGGCGATGTAGCGGTCAGAGGAGGCGAGATCTCGGGTGATGTCGCGGTGAGTGGAGGCGAGATCTCGGGCGATGTCGCGGTGAGTGGAGGCGAGATCTCGGGCGATGAGGCGAGATCTCGGGCGATGAGGCAGTGAGTAGAGGAGAGAGAGAGAGATTTTTTATCCAGCAGCCAGATTGGATTTAGGGTTAAACATGTAGCAAAAGAGGAAAATACGGATCCGGACAACAAAAAAGTTGCATTGTCCGTTCGGTGATCTCAGCGGACGCCAAAATTTTGGCGGATCCGCAGAAATACGGATGCAACGGACACGATCCTCAGTCAAAATCCGCCGATAATGAAAGTCAATGGGGAAAAAATCGGATCCGCCAAGATAAATGGCGGATCCAGTTTTTTTTGCAAATCGGCGGATTTTGACTGATGGTGACAAACGGATGTGTGAAACAGGCCTTACTTGGCTCAATTGACGAATGTGAATTGAAACATTGATGTATGGATTGGTAGATTTTAGAATTTAGCTGTAGATGTTTTCTTTTTTTTGTTTGATTGTTAAAAACTAATATTTGGTTAGTGATTAATAAAATATAACGTGTATGGCTGACATAACTTGTACATTGGTGTCTAGGGTGCAAAGCTTGGACAGAATTCTGCATCTTTGCTGTATATGAAGAATAACTCCTTTGTATTATAAGAAGTACATTGCACATCGGTCGTTTTATGACTGTTTGTGTAAAATCTTGTCTGACAAATGTTTGTTGTAAACAGCAGAATAAAACAATATATATATATACTGTATATATATATATATATATATATATTATTTTATTTTTTTTCTTAAATGCCAGATATAATTTTCAATTTACAGTATATTGATCAGCAAGCTTAATCCAAGATCAGATCAGGTGGATTCTATATGAAAATATTTCGCATTGTATAAGCTTTTATTATTTATATTTTCAGTCGTGGTATTAACAATATAGATGGTGAACAACTGAATGTATATCCTGAGTAATGTTGCACGGGTTGGAGAAAAAATAGTAAAAGGTTACGTGTCTGTGCCTCGTGTAGGAATTCTCTATATCTGGGTTTCTAGAGACACGTGATCGTGCAGTTGTAAAGAACAAGGTTTCTGATCCGCAGGGCCTGTTATTGTAACGTGAATGGTCATGCTGACATAGAATGACATTTGTGTTTACTCCATAGCTGTATATGATGAAAATAGGTACTTTTTAGTAGTCGGAAGAGCTTTCAAACCACAAGTCTCAAGGGGGTACCGATGCTCCTTGCAAAGTGTCTTACAGGCAATGATCCCTGGGAAATCGTATGCAAATTAGCTCAATTCCAGAGGAAAGAGACTGTTTCTGTCATTATGGATAACAAATGGTGGCTTGTAAGCTGTATTGACATTGTTAGATAATGGTCAGATAATCCTTCTCCACCATTGGTAGTGGTAGTCAACTAAGATCATGAGTTCAAAACTTGTTGTTTAATTTATTTATTTTACTCATTTATATTGCGCCATTAATTCCACAGCGCTTTACTGACATTATTGGCACTGTCCCCAGTGGGGCTCATAATCTAGAATCTAGTGTTAAGTCTTTATTATTGTTTTTAATTATACATTTTTATTATCAATGGGTGGGTAGTCAATCTATGATTTTGCTTTGCCATTTATTGGGTCAATAGAGATTATTCTTCAATAGGAAGGATGAATTGGCAACTACCCAGCAGTTCAGCCAACAGATATTTCCAGTGAAGTTCCCTTAGCCAGCTCTAAATAGGGAGAGGGGAATAGGCTGTTGCCAGACACCTTTAAAGAACCCCTCCAGCTGTTTTTAACCCCTTAGAGACCCTACCCATTTTCGTTTTTGAGTTTCTGTTTTTGCCTCCCCTTCTTCCCAGAGCCCATAACTCTTTTATTTTTCCATCAATTTGGCCATATGAGGGCTTGTTTATTGCTGGACGAGTTTCAGTTTTGAACGACACCATTGGTTTTACCATATCGTGTACTATAAAATGGGAAAAAATTCCAAGTGCAGTGAAATTGCAGAAAAGTGCAATTCCACAACGCTTTTAATTTTTTTACCATGTTCACCAAATAGTAAAACTGACCTGCCATTATGATTCTCGAGGGCATTACGAGTGCATAGACACCAAACATGTCTAGGTTCTTTTTCATCTAAGTGGTGAAAAAAATCCAAAGTTTGTTAAAAAAAATTGTGCCATATTCCGATACCCGTAGCGTCTTCATCTTTCTTGATCTCGGTTGGGTGAGGGCTTAGTTTTTGTGCGCTGAGCTGACGTCTTTAGTGATACCATTTTGGTGCAGATACGATCGTTTGATTGCCCATTATTGCATTTTAATACGATGTCGCGGCGACCAAAAAAAGGTAATTCTGGCGTTTTGACTTTTTTTTTCTTGCTACGCTGTTTAGTGATCAGGTTAATCCTTTATGTATTGATAGATCGGGCTATTCTGAACACGGCGATACCAAATATCTGTATGCTTGTTTGATTTTTTTTTTGTTTTATTTTAAATGGGGTGAAAGGGGGGTGATTTAAACTTTTTTTTTTACTTTTTTAATATTTTCAAAAACATTTTTTTTTTACTTTTGGCATGCATCAATATCCTCCATGGGAGACCAGAAGCTGCCATAACCTGATCAGCTCCGCTACATATTGGTGATGATCGCCTCTATGTAACAGAATTGCTGACTTGCTATTAACGCCAACCACTGAGAGGTCTCCAGGAGACCTCTGCTTGTCATCCCAAAACACAGGTGACCCGCGATCACGTGACGGGGGTCACTGGTGGGCGGATTTCCGGCCTGATGGCCAGAAGCGCGCGTTAAATGCGCTGTCGCAGTTTGACAGCTGCATTTAACGGGTTAATAGCCGCTTGTGGATCACTATTTCACCCATGGCTATTCCGAGCACATATCAGCTGTTCAAAGCAGCTGATATTTGTCGGGAAAGATGTGGGCTCACCACCCACCTGTGCAATACTAGTACGGCAGAGGTCGCAAAGGGGTTAATGCTGGGCTCTCAATGCATGTTTGTGATGCCGATCCGGCAGGTCACAAACTGTTGGAGACCGACTGGAGTGGTACTGATAAAAGATGAAGATGGTGACTGGTTAGGATGAGATTAGGGGCCAGAAAGATAGCTGAATAGCACCACTCCAGCATCTTCAATAAAACAGATCAGTGGAATGGTGATTTAATGATGGCCTACCTCCCTAATGCCAGATCCAACTTGCCTAATCCTTTCTCCACCATTTTGTCATACACATTAGATTGTCAACCATTCATGCAGTAAGTGGGTTCAGCCAACTGAAGTGTAATATTTATGATACTTTTGAAGGACATCATACACATAAGGCAAAATATCATGTCAGACTACGTCAATCGTGTTGCATGTTTTCAGCCGATGTTGCAGCCAGTGCTTATCTTTGGCTAGAAAAATCCAATTTTTCGATTGAGTTTTTGAAGGATGACAAACGTTCGCAGTTTGGGCATCAGTCGAAACAAACTACCGTTCAACCAAAACAGTCGACGATGGTTCATTTTGGATGAAATTATCTTTTATGTAATGTGCATGGGGCCATTAATCTTGCACTGGATCAACAAAGCTCCTTGGAACTAGAGAAGGATGAACTATAGTAATACTGATCCCTGGAGATAGGTTGTCAATATCATGGTTGACGGCAGTATTTCAGAACCATAGTAAAATGTTTTTGTGGGAGATGTATGTTTATTTAAATAGATTTTCTTTTTGTTGCTTCACAATCTGGATTCCATTCAGCCAGTTACCATTCCAATTAACTAACAATTATTTAACATTAACAGTAATTACAGACGCCAGTTAAGCGCCTACAGATGTCAACTGTTAGCTTTGTACCTAATCACTCAATGAAATGGAGAAAGTTCAACAAACATCAATTAGCCAAGCAATTAGTATGACTTAGGAAGGAACATGCTATCATGTGTGAGCTGATTCAATTTATTTTATTTTGGCAGTAAAGCACACAGTTACAGACAAGCAGCAATACGTTCTTGAGATAAGATAAAGCCATATTGTTCGACTGTTTACACAAGACTTCTGTCCTCTTTTTTTTTTTCCTTCCACTATCCTAGACAAATATATTTTGCTGCTTAAGTTGTCAGCTTAATGAAGGGTAATTGTATTTGCCAATTGATAAGTACAACATTGTCCTTTCAAGAGTGGGTCCAAGCATAATAGGACAGGGTTAGGTCAGATAGGGATGGTGACATGACAAGGTGTTAGATTCTCATGCCAGACTATTCCAGTCCCTCTTATAGTGTACCCTCTTGCCCTGCAGGTCAGCGGGTGAGCGTGTTAGCAGCCTGCATTCTGTGCTGGAGTCTGTACCTCAGTGATACATTTTCTGCAGAATTTCAGTATGCATTTGCACTGAATTAATTACTAAAGCTGGACCACACCATATGACATGGCCTGACCTTCAGATATATCCCTGAGGAAGGTGCCAGGAAGGGCGCCGAAATGCGTAGGAGGAAATAAAGGAGTACACTGCTACAACATCTTGTATCCCAGGTGATTTGTGAATCTCGGCAGCGCGGACTGCAACACACCCTGCTTCCCACAACTTTCCGAAGGTTTTTCCACGTGTGAGTGGTTGGTGGAGGTTCTGCAGCAGCTGATTCTGTGATATGCTCTCAAGCCAGTTGTGGGTTACACAACTGGAATAGGTGAGTGGAACTGTATTATACCGCTCATACTTCAAGTGTCACTAGTGATAGGGCACTATTGCGCCTCTTGTTCCCCCCACCATTTTTTGTAATGGCCTGACCTTGGATGTTTAGTCTTCTATAAAAGTAAGAAATGCATAAGACAGAGGCGTAGCTAGCGGTTCAGCTTTGGGGGGGGTGGCGAAAAATCTGAGTGGGCCCCTAACCAGTAACCCTGATTACAACTCAGGTGGCGAACACAATGGCAGTAGCTCTGGGTGGGCCCCCTCAGAACAAGGGGCCTGGGGTGACCGCACCCTCTGCCCCCCTGGCAGCTACGCTACTGGCATGAGGATATTAAAAAGAAGCAGCAGAATTTCACAATGAGTAGTTGGAAATATAGAGCATTTTTGGTGCATTTGTTTTGAATACGTAGCGTTGCTATACTAACATTTTAGGAATCAGTGGTCACGTTTCAGGGTCAGGTTCCCTATCCTTTGTTTTCGTAACTCATTTTTTAACAGAGAAGTATAAGACTGAAGTTTTCCCAACTGCTTATCTTGCTGCCTTCCCTGGGAATACATGCAGCCTCACACGCACATGTATCAGCTGATGAGTGAGTGCTACACAATATCTGTTTGTAGAAGGTGTGTTGGATAAAGTCCTGAGTGAGCTGTTTAAATGACTAGTGCAAACTTTTACTTAAAAGATAGCAGGCTGGAGAGCAAACCAAATGTTCTCAAGTGCTCTTTTGGAAGAAGAATGGTATTAAGTGCATATATTAATTGAATGGTTGCAAGAAGTGCACGTATTTGGATTTCTTTAAGAGCCTATTAAAAAAAATATTATCTCATTTGTCTCCCACATCTCACCAGCGGTATCACAGACACTTTTATCATTGAATTAGTCATGTTTTTACTTTATGATTTATCATATATTTGTAATTAAATGACATCATTTTAAAGGGAACCTGTCACCATTTTTTGAGCCTAAGAACAAATGACACCACCTTTAACTGCTCTTGTGCTGCATCCCACAAGTATGCCTATGTGCTCCCAACTACCCCCCCCCCAAAAAAAAAAAACTCCATTTGATATGCTCCCACGCTGTATGTAAATAAGAGTGGTTCGGTCAGATGGGAGTCCTCGTTGGGGCCTCTGTCCCTCTTCTCTGCTCCTAATCGCGTCCTCCTGCTTTGATGAAGACGCGTCATCCACATTGCGAACTGAGACATCGCTCTTGCACAGTAGCCTCACTTATACTGTAATCATATCAGCATTAAGAGAGATGGATTCACTAAGCCATAGGTCAGCAAGACAGACCAAAGGTGATCCCACAATGGAGCCAGATGGCACGGGGAACAGGACAGTAGAGTATGCAGCATGGTAGGCAGACAACCAGAAGATGAGCCAGCAATGTAGAGATACTCAGGAACTGAGGAGAAATAGTCAAGCCAGGACTTGCAGATGACAAATGGTAAATTGGAGAGAAGTATGCAATAAGTAGGCAAGTGGTTACCCGAAGGACAACAGTGATGAACAGACAAACTGGATACTAGCTTGCAGAGAAGATTACACACTTGCTGCAGATTTGCGTGAGCAGTATTTGCAGAGCAGACAAATGGCTAACTGCAGACTTACAGTAGACAAATGGCTATCTGCATGTCTGAGCTTGAAAGTAAGTGCAGATAGTTAATAAACAAGCAAGATTTTGCCTAATAGCTGATTAGCCAGCTCATTAATCATAGAATTGTAGAGTTGGAAGGGACCTCCTGGGCCATCTGGTCCAACCCCCTGCTCAAAGCAGGATTCGCTAAATCATCCCAGACAGATGTCTGTCCAGTCTCTGTTTGAAGACTTCTATTGAAGGAGAACTCACTACCTCTCATGGCAGCCTGTTCCACTCATTGATCACTCTAACTGTCAAAAAGTTTTTTCTAATATCTAATCTGTGACTCCAGCCATTCAGTTTCATCCCATTGCTTCTAGTCTTTCCTTGTGCAAATGAGAATAAAGATGATCCTTCTACAATGTGACAGCCCTTGAGATATTTGTAGACAGCTATTAAGTCTCCTCTCAGTCTTCTCTTCTGCAAGCTAAACATTCCCAAATCCTGCAACCTTTCCTCATAAGACAGGGTTTGCAGACCGGTCACCATTCTGGTCGCTCTTTTCTGAACTTGCTCCAGTTTGTTGATGTCTTCTTTAAAATGTGGCGCCCAAAACTGGACACAGTATTCCTGATGAGGTCTGACCAAAGAGGAGTAGAGGGCAATAATGACTTCACGTGATCTAGACTGTATGCTTCTGTTTATACATCCTAGAATTGCATTTGCCTTTTTTGCTGCTGCATCACACTGTTGACTCATATTCAGTCTGTGATCAATTAGTATACCTAAGTCTTTTTCACATGTGCTGTTGCTTAGTCCTATTCCTCCCATTGTGTATATGCTTTTTTCATTTTTATTGCCAAGATGTAGTACTTTGCATTTTTCCCTGTTAAAAACCATTGTTAGTTGCTGCCCACTGCTTCCAGTTTATTTATATCTTTTTGAATCATCTCTCTCTCTTCTCTAGTATTAGCTATCCCTCCTAACTTTGTGTCATCAGCACATTTAATCAGTTTGCCCTCAATTCCTTCATCTAAATCATTGATAAAGATGTTGAACAATACAGGGCCCAGGACAGAGCCCTGTGGTACCCCACTTGAGATATTCTTCCAACTGGATGTGCAGCCATTTACGACCACTCTTTGGGTCCGATCACTAAGCCAGTTATGAATCCACCTAATAGTTGCCTTGTCCATTCCATACTTAGCAATTTTTTCAATAAGGATTGTGTGAGATACTTTGTCAAATGCTTTGCTGAAGTCAAGATATACTATATCTACAGCATTTCCCTGATCCACCCAGTCAGTGATTCTGTCATAGAAGGAAATTAAGTTAGTCTGACATGACTTATTAGTTACAAACCCATGCTGACTCTGTTTAATCACTTCATTCTTATCCAGGTACTTACATACATGTTGTTTAATAATTTGTTCAAAGATCTTTCCTGGTATAAAAGTCAAACTCACTGGCCTATAGTTCCCTGGGTCCACCTTCTTCCCCTTTTTGAAGATAGGAACAACATTTGCTCTTCTCCAGTCTTCTGGGACTTCTCCTGTTCTCCAAGAATTTTCACAGATTATGGAGAGGGGCTCAAAAATTTCTTCTGCTATCTCCTTCAGAACTCTGGGGTGCAATTCATCTGGACCTGGAGACTTGAATTCATTTAGGTTAGCTAAGTGTTTCCTCACTAACCTTCTGTTTATAGATATCCTGGATTCTTCTATTCCCTTAATAAGACAGTGAAGAACCGTTGATGTTACATTTCTTTTCTGAGAGAAAACAGATGCAAAATAGGAATTTAAAAGTTCGACCTTCTCAACATCCTGTCTTACCATTTCATCATTTTCATCCTGTAAAAATCCTATAGCATCTTTGACTTTTCTTTTACTTTTGACATATCCCCAAAATCCTTTATTATTGCTTTTGACATCTCTTGCAAGCCTCAATTCATTGTCAGCTTTAGATAATCTGATTTGTGCCATGCAATTTCTGCAGACAGCATTATATTCTTCTTTAGATATGCCTTCCTCTTTCCATTTTATAAACATTTCTTTCTTCCTTTTTAGCTTGTGCTTAAGTTCTGTGTTCATCCATCCTGGTTTCCTTAAACGCTTCCTATTCTTCCCTCTTTTCGGAATTATTAACCTCACCATCTACATCCATTGAAGTAGATGGTGAGGTAAACTACTACTGCGTTATATGTGGTAACTGAATGCTATGCTTATTGACTACTCAGACAGCACATATAGGTGTCTGAGTAGGCCTTAAAAGGTCTTGGGTAATGATGTAAAAAATGGTTGCTGGGCCACTAAAGTAGCATGGCGTGAACTTGCACAAGTAGACCTGGCCCTAAAGGAAGAATTGAAAGCTGGTTCCTGTGCCAGGACAGGTGAGAAACAATTTGACTACTACCTACAAAAATTTGGACCACTGGCAAATTTCTATTTGTGGCCATTAATCACATGTAACATTTATTATAATCTTTTGATGTTATTGGATGAAACTCAGTGATGAGAATTAAGTGACTGGATTAGATTACCTCTTATCTTATTGCTTTATCTTCTTGCAGGTTATGCCTCTTTATGTTGAGTGTGAGGAAGTATGTTTGTTTCATGGTTTATTTAGATTGTGAGCCCCATCGGGGACAGTGGTGATGATGCGTGCAAAATGTAAAGCGCTGCGGAATATGTTAGCGCTATATAAAAATAAAGATTATTATTATTATGGTTTAGTAACATATTGGCACAGAAATCCAAGATTAAAACAAACATGATCAGTTGTTTCAAGTGGGCAGCTTCAGACAGAATTTCCATAAGCTTTGTAAATCCATTAATTGTCATTCTTGTTTTATGTTGAAGTGGATGCCAGTTATGGAGGACTTGTTTGGCACCACTATTTTCAACTCTAAGTAAGCTATTAATCCCAGGGGATATGGCATTCTCTAGCAGTCAACATCTTGTCAAAAGAGAATAGGGGGCTGGTAGAGCTCAGGTTACTTATTCTCTGAGGGCACGGTCTCCTTGGAAACAAGCTCCAGAGGAACGTTCACGAGTGACTTGCCTATTGAGCTTAGGCTGACCGTTAACAGGGGGAGCATATCTGAATATTCGGCATCTTGGTTACAGCATTAGATGATGCTTAAGACATGGTAACATGCAACAACAATTGTATAGGGCATTAATACGACTTCCAAGAGATTTGTCATGGTTCACAGGTTGAGAACAATTGGACTGGATGCTTTTCAAAGCATTAACTGCAAGTACAGTATTAGACATACAGTAGACATACACATTATAGTGACAGCGCAACAATGCTCTTTAATTATACTCTTTGCAATACATCTGGAGATAACTCCTACTCCAGCAATAATAACGCTACTTCCCATTGCAGAATAGGTAGAACTATTCATTATCCAGTTTCCGTACATTTACTTTTCTTTTGATTGAAATCATTATACCATAAGATGAGTTTATATCAGAATTTGTAATGGGAGCATCTTGCTTTTTCATAATGCACTTAAACTCATTTACGACTGCCGATGTGCATTAAAATGGCAGCTGCTAAGAGGCTTTATTGCCTCATTGCCGTTTTAAAACTACGATCGGGAATAAGGGTATAGACGCCGATCATGTTAAAAAAAAAAAAGTGTGCCTGCTACGCTATTAAAATCATTTCTCTCACTTCTGACATGATATACATGTTAGAGGAGAGAGAAATTATCTCATTAAGCTCTCCATGGTACTGCAGCCATCTCCCGGGCCTTCTTGCTCTATCCCCCGACCCACCGCATCCTTTTCCTGAAAAAAATGCTGGGCACATGCGCAGTGTGCCTGCTGAAATCTTCTGGCTGGCACCCAGCAATAACAGGGAATTTTCCTATTGGTTCCTGACTTAATCTCTGTGATAGACCCTATCACAGTGATCAAAATCACAACACTAAGATGTCCTATAAAAAGTACAATTGGCACTTCAACTGCAATATTAACCCCTGAGCGACAGAGCCAGTTTGCAGCTTAATGACCAGGCCAATTTTTACAATTCTGACCACTTTCCTTTATGAGGTTATAACTCTGGAACGCTTTAATGGATCCCGCTGATTCTGAGATTGTTTTTTCGTGACATATTGTACGTTAGTTGTAAAATTTCTTTGATAAGTCTTGTGTTTATTTATGAAAAAAACAGAAATATGGCGAAAATTTTGAAAATTTAGCAATTTTAAAACTTTAAATTTTTATGCCCTTAAATCAGAGAGATGTGTCACAAAAATTTCTTAATAAATAACATTTCCCACATGTCTACTTTACATCACCACAATTTTGGAAGCAAAATTTTTTTCTTGTTAGGAAGTTATAAGGGTTAAAAGTTGACCAGCGATTTCTCATTTTTACAATAAAATTTGCAAAACCATTTTTTTAGGGAATACATCACATTTAAAGTCATTTTGAGGGGTGTACATGACAAAAAATACCCAAAAGTGGCACCATTCTAAAAACTAGACCCCTCACGGTGCTCAAAACCACATTCAAGAAGTTTATTAACCCTTTAAGTGCTTCACAGGAACTAAAGCAATGTGGAAGGAAAAAATTAACATTTAACTTTTTTTTGCAAAAAATTTACTTCAGAACCAATTTTTTTATTTTCACAATTGTTAAAAGAGAAAATCAACCACAAAATTTGTTGTACAATTTCTCCTGAATACGCCGATACCCCATATGTGGGGGTAAACCACTTTTTCAGCACACGGCAGAGCTCGCAAGGGATGGAGCACCGTTTGACTTTTTCAACGCAGAATTGGCTGGAATTGAGATCGGATGCCATGTTGCGTTCGGAGAGCCCTTAATGTGCCTAAACAGTGGAAACCTCCAACAAGTGACCCCATTTTGGAAACTAGACACCCCAAGGAACTTATCTAGATGTGTGGTGAGCACTTTGAACCTTCAAGTGCTTCACAGAAGTTTATAACGTAGAGCCGTGAAAATAGAAAATCCATTTTTTTCCACAAAAATGATATTTTCGCCCCCAAGGGCTGTTTTTACAAGGGTAACAGGAGAAATCATACCCTCACAGTTATTGTACGATTTGTCCTGAGTATGCTGATACCCCTTATGTGGGGGGGAACCACTGTTTGGGCGCTTGGGAGAGCTTGGAAGGAGTGCCATTTTGGAATGCAGACTTTAATGGAATGGTCTGCGGGCGTCATATTGCATTTGCAGCGCCCCTGATGGGCCTAAACAGTGGAAACCCCCCACAAGTGACCCCATTTTGGAAATTAGACCCATTAAGGAACTTATCTAGATGTGTGGTGAGCACTTTGAACCCCCAAGCGCTTCACAGAAGTTTATAAACGCAGAGCCGTGAAAATAAAGTCTTTTATATTTACACAAAAGTGATTTTTTAGACCCAATTTTTAGACCCCCAAAGTTGGTAAATAGTGGAAACCCCTCAATTCTTGCTCCAACCCTAACCCCAATACACCTCTAACCCTAATCCCAACCCTAACCTTAATCCCAACCCTAATCCTAATTCTAACCCTAATCCTAGTTCACCCTAACCCTAATTCTAACCCTAGCCCTAACCCTAGCCCAACCCTAACCCTAGCCCATCCCTAACCCTAGCCTAACCCTAACCCTAGCCCAACCCTAACCCTAGCCCAACCCTAGCCCTAACCCTAGCCCAACCCTAACCCTAGCCCAACCCTAACCCTAGCCCTAACCCTAATGGAAAACTGAAAAAAAAATATTTTCTTTATTTCGTTATGTTGGCCTAACTAAGGGGGTGATAAACGGGGGGGTTATGTACTATTTTGTTTATTTTGATCACGATGATAGTTTATCATCGTGATCAAAATGAATGAATGGAATCTGCCAGCCGGAGCCGACAGATTCCCGGTGGGCACACTGTGCATGCGCCCGCCATTTTCCCTGGAGCCAAGATTGTGGCGCCCACCGGAGGACGTCGGCGGGACACAGGACCACCGGGAGGGGTCAGAGGACCACGGAGAGGTACCAGGGGGGGATCGGGGACCCTCTTTCTCTCTCCTCTGATGTGCGATCACATCAGAGGAAAGAGAAATTAAATGTAAAATCGCGGCTTTTTTTTTTTTTTTGCAGTCACCGTTATAGGGTTAATAACGGCCATCACAAAAGCGGGGTCGGTAAAAACCGACCGATTCATGTTCTCTGGGGTCTCGGCTACCCCCGGCAGCCAAGACCCCAGAGAAAATCCGACACTGGAAGGCGCTATTCAGTTTCTCCACAGCGCCGTGAATTAACGGCGCTGTGGTTTAAGTACCCTTAATTACCGCCGCTAAAAGGCGTATCGGCGGTCGTTAAGGGGTTAAACACTGGTGAGAAAAAATAGTGTAAGCTATTTTTTACCCAAAACGAAGCGCACCAAACAATCTATTATAAAATCGCATAATTTTATTTGGTACTCAAAAAAAACAAATACAAGACTACATATCCATATTGTCATAACATACCCCAAGGGAGTAAATGCATGGAGAAAAATAATGAGAGAACGCCAATCTCCATGACTATATAACAATCTAACCAGTAATATACATCAGATCACATACACATACATATGGAACTATTGGTATTGGATTACCCACACCACCATTACTGAAAGGCTCAATCAAAATAACCTTAGGCTGTACGGCTGTGGATTACCCGATATACATGAGCTAATAAAGTGCTTGTGCTTAATATCTCTAGAACCGGTAATAAACCCCAGAATTCATTACTGCCAAATGATAATAGAACTATACCTGAGCCAAGCTGCGGCGATGATCCCATGCACGAACGCCCTGGCGCCCCAACGCGCGTTTCGCCCTCTAGCTTCTTCCGGGGGGCATGCCCAATACAGATTAGGGACTCTTTTTAGATTTGCATAGGGCCAATCCGTAGGCCAAATCTGCCGTCACATGATGTTAGCAGGGAAAATCCCAGCTAACTTCCAGGAATGCGCAATACAGTAGCCGAAAGAGAGAGAATATGCCAAAGTCCTCAGAATGCCTCACGGCGCACGTGCCATTCTTTTCCAAACAGGGCAATAGACTACGACAGCCGTCATGTGACCCAATCATATGACCCCATCGATAATTCCCTGGAGTGCGCAGTGCAATCTAAGAAACCACGAGAAATAACAAAGTCCTCCTGAAGCTTAACGGCGCATGCGTCCGTCTCCCTACACTGAGATATTAACACTACTTCCTAACATGCGCAGACATGGATCTCGTGCATAACCGCACATAGCCCATGCAAGTAGCGCTGTTGGAAGTACACAGTGCAAAGACAGAAAGTGCATGCGCTCAGCCTAAGTGAGGACAAAATAATTAATTATATCCTAATTTATATACTAACAACGTCATGATAACCTGCTGATTTTAACCTGGTCAATTATATGTCACCCGAATTAATAATTCCTGTGTTACTTTATTAAAAAAATATTAAGTGAAAAAAGTGCAAAATGACAAGTGCCTCAATATAAATTAATTTATACCTATTCACTATGACATGATAAATTTCATCCATTGTCTATATAAACAATAAACAATCAGAAATATAATAATTTCAATTGCAGTATCAAGGTGCAATACATTTGATCATAAAATCTATTACAAACATACATATAAGTAGAAAAGTGCTTCATAACAGTCACATATTACAAAATCTATACAAAAAATGACACCCATAATCTATATTACAAACCACCCCACTGTCTCATAGTGAAAATCATGGAACCCATCCGCATGTATACACATATACACATACATGTATACACATAAATATATTTGTTAAAAATCCACATATTTCATGACCACAGATTTCACAATTGCTGTCATCTTTACTCTCTTTCTTTCTGACCGAGGACATCGCTCCACTGGTAGCGTAGATTCACCAAAAGCAACAAACTGGCAGCCCATTTAAATAATGCACTAAAAAACAATTTAAAAATAAAAATTTAAAAATTAATAAGACAGATTAAAAACTACCTCAAAAGAACACCCTAACCCATAAAAAACCTCAATAGACATGCTATACTTTAAAGAAAATCTCCAAACCCAGGAGTTTCGTTTAGGCCCTCAGGACTCAATGTGCCCAGCTGATAAATCCATCTGCTTTCGAATTGCAAAAGTACCTTAGTCAAATGCCCTCCTCGAACTCCCAAATCTACTTGATCAATGGCCTGAATCTTTAATCCCATAGCATTGCAATCATTTGTGGCTTTAAAATGTCTCTGAAGGGGTTTAAGAGATGCCAAATCATTATCTTTAGCCTTTTCAATATCTCTTACATGCTCTCGAGTTCTTACCTTGAGCTCCCTCGTAGTCATCCCCACATAGACCTTGCCGCATGGACATCTTGCAAGATAGATAACTCCACTGGAGTTACAACTAAGGTGCTTCCGTATTTCAAAAAGGCGTGACCCATCATGATTGGAAAAAGAAGTAGATTTTATATGGTTCAAACAGCCCTTACACAGGCCCAGGGGAAAAAGTCAGGCACTCCAGATGTCAATTTTTCTTTTTTAGGTTCAAAATGACTGTGGACCAAAGTGTCTCTCAAATTTGCTGATTTCTTGGCCACAAACAAAGGTTGATCCGGAAGGATTTTTCATAATGTTGGATCTACCATTAAGACACCCCAATGATTTCATATGATATTCTTAAGTTCATTCCATTTATTACAAAAAGTGCTGATAAAACGAACTTGGTTATCATGTTCTTGTTTTTTTGGTTGAGTTCCATACAGAAGGCTGTCCCTTGTAACCTTTGATGCTCTCAAATAGCCTCTTTTAATCATTCTTTTTCTGTATCCTCCGTCTGTGAACCTTCTTGCTAAATCAATAGATTGATATTCAAAACTCACTTCTTTTGAACAAATTCTTTTTGCACGTAAAAATTGGCCCACCGGGATCCCACGAATTGTTGAAATGGGATGCGCAGAGTCTGCAACCAAAAATGATTTAGTAGAGGTACTCTTACGGTAAATATCTGTTTCCAAAAACCCATTAGGGTCTACTGTTATTTTAACATCTAAAAAGTCCATCTCCCTACCAGACCTAAAGGTTAATTTGATGTTTTTGTCATTGCTATTCAGATGTTCCATAAATTTATGCAAATCTTGTGTATGGCCATCCCACAAAAAGAGAATGTCGTCGATGTACCTCATCCAGTTGTGAACGTGGTTCAACTCCTGGATGACATGAAATTTATCATGTCATAGTGAATTTTTCCCATCACAGTGATCAAAAGCCAATAATTACTAAATCACACACACCCCCATATCATCCTCCTAGTCAGATTCAATTTTGTTTCATTTTATAATTTTTCTTTCTTTCATTATTTGCCGTTAGGGTTAGGGTTGGATTTAGGATTAGTTTTGCGTTTAGGATTAGGCTCAGGGTTACAGTTAGGGTCTTTTCAAAAATTTAAAAAAAATGTATGATATGATGACTAGTGTTGAGCACAAGTGTATGCACCGAGTATCATGGGTGTTTGAGTGACATGATCGAGGCTCCACCCCGCATGTTTTGCAGATGTTGGACAACCAATAAAAAATGTTTGGATTGCCTGTTACACAAGGATAACCCCCGTATGTTTTTTGGCTTCTAACAGCCACAAAAACATGCAGAGTAGGGACTTGAGCATGTCACTCGAGCACCCAAAATACTCGGAGCATAGCCAAGCACCCGATGCAAACTCGAGTAGTAAGCACTTGCGTTCAACACTAATGACATATTCAATATGATGACCTAATGTTATCAAATTCTGTGTAATAGCATTGGATTTAAAATCATCACTAAACACCTGGATAAAATCCTTGAGGGGTGTAATTTCCAAAATGTGGACACTTGTGGGCAGTTTCTGCTTTTTAGGCACATTAGGGGCTCTACAAATGTGACATGTGCCCATTCCGTTCCGAGCCCTGCCATTTGTCCAAACAGAACATTTTGACTACATGTTGGGGTATTTCTGCGCTCAAAAGAAAGTGGGTAACAAACTGTGGGGTCCGCTTTTTGGTGTTACCTTTGGCAAAAGTGAAAAAATTGGGGCTAAAGCAACATTTTACAGGAAAAATGTATTTATTTATTTTTTCATTCTACTTTGCATTGATTCCCGTGTAGCATGTGAAGAGTTAGAAAATTTCCTGACAAGTTTTGACGTATTTGAGGGGTGCATTTTTTTGGGCAGTTTTCATTATTTAGACCCCTCAAAAGTCCATTCTAATTTGAATAGGTCCCTACAGATATAGAGTTTGTAAATTTGTTGAAAAAATTAGAAATTGCTACTAAACTTTTAACCCCTTTAACCTCCTAACAAAATAAAATGACATTTGAAAAATGATGCAGATGTAAAGAAGACATATGAGAAAGATTATTCATTAATTATATTGTACAGCATGACAAAATGGTTTTAGGATATAAAGATTGAAAGTTTGAAATTTGTGTTTTTTTTGTTTTTTTTTAAATTTGCTCCGAAATTGCGATACTTTCACAAATACATGCAAGTCATATCATGCAAGTTTTACCACAATCATAAAGCGCAATGTGTCATGGAAAAACATTCTCAGAATCAGTGGGATGCGTGGAAGCGCTCTAGAGTTATTACCACATAAAGGGACACAGGTCAAATTTCTAAAACTTTGCCTGGTCATTAAGGTCAAAATGGACTCGGTCACTAAGGGGTTATGTCATAAATACTTCAATTTGCAGCACATACCATATTTTTGTACATTTAGGTGTTTTTTAGTGGATTTTTTTTATAAAGAATCAAAAAATATAAATTCTAAATTATAATTTTATGGGATTACTTTGTCAGTTATTGGGTCATCAGGTTGGTTCATCTACAATGTGTTCCACAATCCAATATGCGATTGTAAAATACTGTATGTTGCTTGTCTGGTGTGCAAATCCACTTATAGGATGTATTAGGTACTACACTAACAACCTATGATTAGCTTGCATTAAAGGGGCATTCAATTTTAGCTCAAATTGGAATAATACTAGAAGTTGTTTGAGGGTCATTGACCCTTTATAGAGACACATGGAATGAATATGAATCAATATTGAAAATTTTCGGATACTCTGTGTGTGGCTGTGTCACGTCCCTGTAAGTGTTTCTCCCTTGTCTCATTGCATCTAGTTAAAAATACTTCCATAAAACAGTATTCCTTAGAAAGCTACCTCCTTTCTCACGAATTCAACATGAATCTGTGAGAAAAGATCAATGTAAAATCAGAGTAACATGGAGGTACAACATGACCCCTTAGCAATACATGGGTGTTGTATGGATTTTTCCAATATGAACTGATATGGCAACATGCATAGACCCTTTACTATACGTCAATGGAAATTAATTTCAGTAAAATTAACTTTTTGGTAACTTTAACATTTTGAATTTTGACATTACAAAAAAATTAAACAAGATTGTGTCATTGTTAAAACCTTTTTCTATCTGTTAAAAAAAAGGAAAATGAGGGAACATTTTGCGCTCTCCATAAATTCTTCGTCTTTGCTTATGGTGATATTGGATTAATAGTAGAGATGAGTGAATGTTTTGAAAGATGAGTTCCCTCGCTTTGCCTAATTTTCCAAAATAATTTGATATGCAGCAAATAAATTTGCATGAACCTAAATAGTGGAAAGTTTGTAATTGCTAGGAAAAGTACACTCTGTAGGGGAGAGAGGATTCGGTTGACCATAAGAGCTTACACTTTACATGCAAGACAGAGAGCACTGTTGACCATAAGCTACATTACAGTAGAAAAAGGAGGACCTCACAGACCTTAACAGCTTACACTTTACAGGCAAAAAAAAGAGAGAAATAATGACACTACTGACCATAACAACTTACAAACTACAGAAGAGAGAGAAGTGCATGCTGACCATAAGAGCTCACACTCTAAAAGAGAGAACCCTGATGACCATAAGAGCTTACTCTTTACATTCGAGACAGAGAGAGGACTCCGCTGACCATAAGGCACATGACAGGTGAGAAAGAAAAAGGACACCACATAATATAAAACCTTACACTTTACATGTGAGAGAAAAAGAAAAGACCCTACTGACTATACACTACAGAAGAGAGAGAGAGGACCCCTCTGACCATAACAGCTTACTCTGTACAGAAGAGAGAGCCTTAGGCCTGGGTCACACAAGTGCAGATTCTCTCATGCAAGGGAACCGGATCAATTGTGTAAATGACACTTGGATCAAACTCTTATCAGAGTTTGAGCCGAGTGACAGCTTAGTGTGATCCCATGCTCTTGAATGAGAGAATTGTAGCACATGTGAGGAGAAGATGGAGAGCAAGATTTATCAATCTTCTCTTTTCTGTGGGTCCGCGGAAATCACACTGCTCTTGTATATCATCCGAGTGCAGTCTGCTGTTTTCGACACACCCATAGACTTGAATGGCTGTGTGTGATCCGACTTCTGCACAAACTCGCAGCAAGCTGAAATTTTTTTCTCATGCCGAAACAAGCGCTAATCAGTACTGCCCAATTGAATAACCTTGGTCCGAGTGCTATCTGACAAAACATCGGATACAACTTGTCTGATGCATATGCTCGTGTGAGCAAGCCCTTATCCAGTGACTTCGGAGGTGGAATACAACTCTGGCAACTGCCGATCTGTTTTGGCCCATGTACCGACCACCACTGTACAAGGTATAATAATCCATAAAATGTCATAGCTACAGGGCATTAAGGGGAGACAGTGTCTGAGATGGTGCTGGACAAGTTTTTCTTTTTTTCTGGCCTACGTTTTTAGTCTCAGCATGTACTGCAAATTGCAGAAACGATCGTCCATAGATCGATTTGCTCATCTCTATAGTGATGTAACATCACATAATGACATTTTCCAAGGGGTGTCACAGAACACTATGTCACCAAGGATGAAACGTGGATGAAGGGGAAGAACAATAGAATAATTTTTATTTTTCTATATATTTTTAGGATACTAAGGTTCTTTTAAAACATATTTAGATTACGGACATCCCCCATTAGATCGCAAATTAAATGATCGGGCAAAAAAATACATCTAGCCTAAGATGTATATCTTTGTACCGTGTTAGCCAGTGGATAGAAAAATATTCAGGATTGAGAGTCCTCAGTAGTTGATACCTTTTAATGGCTAACTGAAAAGCTTGCAATGTATTACCATCTTTTCAGTTAGCCATTAAAAGGTATCAACTACTGAGGACTCTCAATCCTGAATATTCATCTAGCCTAAAACATTTCCTGCTTTCGCTGAGCAACTATATAATTTTCTCATTTACCCAAAACCTCTGTGAATTCGAGACTTCAATCCCTGAAGTAACTAGCATGACATTTCTAAGGCTGTCATTGCTATGTGTCACCACTTTCTGCTGTTCAAAGATTTACAATGACGTGAAGCAGTCACTACTCTGACTGTTATTGTGGAAGACTTGCAGCACACACTAGTTCCTGGCAGCCGCACTGTGCTTTTGGGTTTGTTTAGCCCAATTATTTGCTTGTCAGTCAGCAGCCCGGGTGTTGAGCAGGTATTGTTGAGGTATTTTTGTCCCACTGAACTGCCATAGTCTAATGAGGCCCTCAGGTGAATGCCGATCCTGTCAGCTAGGTGCTAAGATGATGTGCCCTTGAAAGATTGGGTGGCAATTAGATTGTTTGAGTAAGATAAGATACATGGCAGAGTAAATTGAAGGATAGGGAAAGCTTTTGAAATGTCAAACTTTTGCAGTCGGGTGTTCACACATGTGCGAAGGAGTATAAATTATACATGCTATATACATAAATTTATTTTACCACCTACAGTAATAGTCATAACCGGGAGTTTCAAATGTGTCATCTTTTAGAATGATGATTATTATTTTTATCATTATTTGGCGTTGTTGTGTTATCTCCAGTGGAACTCGTGATTTCTTTACGGTCATCTTACGATATATTGAAGCTGGAAGAATTTTTTTCTAATTAAAGTAATTGTATCATTCCACACATTTCCTTCCTGAAATTTCTATGATGTATGGATAGCAGAAAAGACACTGATTCCAATGGTATCTATATACCTAGACTCACTTTCACTTCCTTCGCAGTAAGAATTTTATGTATGTTAATAAAGTATCTAGTCAACTTTGTTTTGCTGAGTTTAGGAGTTCGGGAGGATTTTTTGCAATGTGGTTTATTATTAAAATTTATTTTTAGAGTACCATTGATTTCATGGTGCTGTACATGAGCATGGGTTACACACCAGATACAAGTATATGTGTGATTGGTATAGCTATCAACACAATTTAGTGGTTCAGCACTTTTTTCACACAGATTATCTCTAAATTTAAGACTATGATACTATTGCATATTGGTCTTACATAAAACATCATCGTAATGCGATGTGGGGAGTGTGAGCTTCTCTTCTATCTGAAAGTGAAGAAAGGAGCATTTCGTGACATTGAGATTGTACTGTCTGGAAACGGTTCTCTAGACAACGGTAGCCAGGGATCAACTGAAGAACTTGAAAGCCTTGTCAAGAGCCTTGTTGGTTGTGAAATGGACACAAGAAAATGTTGACAAGTGATTCGATGTCAGGAGGTTCTACTCGGCTGTGTAATTTAAAATGAACCTTAGCTTTTATATAGGCCAGGATTTTTTTTTTGTAAATTCAGCAATTTGTTATGTGTTTGCACAGCTCCTACATGTTGTCAGAGGAAACAAAAGACCATTAAAGATGTTCGGATACGTTTGACTTTTAATGGGGTCCATAAGGAGCAACAAAAATAGTGCTGTATACAGTGATAAAAAGCATCAGGACTTTGTTAGAACAGAACATAGCTCCTTTGAGAATAAAGCCATATAGGATTGTTCTATAAATTTTGATATTACATGAAGTTTTTAGGCAAGAAGCCTAAATTACAAGGCCACCACCAATTAATCACATCAATGTGACTTCTTTGTCATTGTTCAGAATTACTTTTCCTGATGAGCTCAATATTTGTTCATCTCTTGATGGCTGTCATGTTACGGATTCAGTAATTGGCCTTCAATATAACCTAAGCCGACAGACATGAATTAAGCCTTTGTCAGTCACCTTAATCAGGATAAATGCATTCATATATGTTTGGGATCAGGCCAGGTAGATCATATCATGTCATCCTAAGATTAAGGATGATACTCATGTCATTCTGATGCTTGCTTATTAGAAGAGCAAGCGGTAATACTGTTGGTTGCAGATTATTTGCTGCGTGTTTCAGGGGTTGCGATTATTGGTGTGTTTTATTCTTGACATGTTTCTAACCTATATTGAACACATAGATGTATGTTGTGTTTGCCTGATTTATTTGTTGCCATTTTTGACATCTCACTATATGCTAAATTAGGAAAGGCTAAAGAACATATAGAGAGTTCATATAAGGTAAAATTGTGATACTTCACCATATCTAGCAACAGAATTTGACTATATCTCTAGTGTATCAACAAGTCTTAATCTACTTCTTTGAGTCCACCCTTTGTCGCAGTTTATTGAAGTATAGGGTTGGATAAATCCAAGGAGACAGTTATATTCTTGTTTTGTTGTTTGTTTTCTAATTGTACCTATTATTGGTTTACTTCATGGCCAATAAAAAATCAAGAAAGTTGTGATGTGACCGTTAAAGTCTACATTATGTCATTCATAGGCATAACTGCCATTGTAGTTCACAGTCAGCACAATCATAGGTCGCCAGGGATTGTTTGTTTTTCATTATATTTTTAATAATGCTTTAAGAATTTATGTTTTTGCTATTGAAAGCCTTAGTTTTTAAGTTTTGATTCACTTCTAGGCATTGGGATATTACAACATAGCAAAAAAGGGTGAAGAGTAAAGAATGCCTTTTTACTAAAGGGCCTGTCACACTAAGCGATATCGCTAGCAATATCGCTATAACGTCACAGGTTTTGTGATGTTATAGCGATATTGCTATCGACATCGCTATGTCTGATACTTACCTCCGACCCGCTGCCCCGCTGATTATCGCTGATCGCGCGAGAACGTCCTGGACCATTTCTCGTCGTCAGCTTCCTGCTGAGTTTCCTGTGGAGAGACGAGCGATGAGCGTGGAGCCGGGCGGGAGGACGTCAGGATCGCCTAGTGTGACAGGTAAGTAGCGACCCCCGTCCCCTGCGATGTTGCTGGTGAGATCTGCCTGTGTGGCAGCTCACTAGCGACCACTTAGCGATGTACAAGCGATCCTGACCGCGTCATATCGCTGGTACATCGCTAAGTGTGACAGTACCTTAAAGCTGCATTTTCACTGAATGATAATTGTGAACAAGCGTTCTTTAGAAAGCTCATTTCATGATAATCTTTCAGTGTAAACAGGCTGCCGATCACCCAAGCAAAATACTTGTTTTTTGATCTTTTGAACAGCACAAAAATAACAGCTCTTGCGGGGGTGTATGATCCTGTGTAAACATGACTCACACTGTGAAGGACTATGGCACCCTATGCACACTGAGCGACCTCTAGCAGATCCTTCAGTGTGCAACATATCCTGCGTACTACCTGTGTAAACAGGTTATTAAACACCAGCTGATGGTATAGGTTTACCGACTGACGTTCGTTGTGCTGCTGGTAAACAGACGTTAAGCTTCGATAATAGGTGATATAGGGGCGATAGGTTTTCTTTGTGTCTCTGTACAGACTCGGTATATGCAGTTCTGCTGTATGCATAGATCTTTTAGCTGCTTTGCTTGCTCTGTTATCGTCATGAATAAATTCTCGGTACTGTTCATCTAAATTGTTGATTGCTCACACTGTAAGAGATTAAAGCAGGCACTATACAACGCAGCCTAGCAGTTTATTTTATCATGTCAGGTTTGGCCTCCCAACTTATCACTTTCCTAGTGGAATGCTGCAAAATAACATAAGTATATTGACACAAAATGTGACTATCTCAAGAAATTTCTTATATTTATTTTTGTCTTTAAATTGAAGGTCTGCAGCCTGTGGAGTTTACACTTCAGCATTATCTGTATGTCTTCAATTTGAGAAGAAATATTATACTTTATTCATCGCATTTTAACAGCTGTCTATTCTAAGATAATCCAGTGGTGGACTGAGAAATCCCCCCCCAAACAAAAATAACTCTATGATGAGTTGAAAGCTTTGTTGGAGACTATCTGTTAGATAGTGAGGCATTAAACCTTAAAATCCCATGGAATTGCAAACAGTAGATATCGGCTATCTTCTTGCACCAAAATCCCTTTAATCTGCGCTGTTTAAAGGATCAAGTCAGCAATGTAAAAGAAAAAAGGCCTCAAATACTACCATTTGAGCACCCTAAATTATGCAAACAAAATGATTCCTTTGTTTCGAGTAGCAGGTGCGTGATTAAGCAGGGGAGATTAGCTCTTGCTATCTCCAGCCATTAAGCACTGAACCTATTAGTGTCTACACAAAGCATAAGGTCCTGGCAGACATGTTTTTGTTGCACAAGTAGGTATTTACTGACATGATGCATCATTTACTGAAAACCAAAGCTACCAAAAATAACCATATGAAATTATCCAGTATTCACAGTTCTTTCGAACTTGGTGAAAGGTTTCCTCGAAGACAGTAATTCAAAGCCAAGTGCTATCACCATACCAGTTGGGATTGGTTGGTTGTGGGTTCTTTATTTGTTAGCGTAGCTGTAATCTATTTTGATTCCTCATATTATCGTTACTCAGTAATGTATAATATGTTGTATGGCTTATACGTGCTATGAGGTAGATATCTCTTAGTCTTAAGGTGGCCATACGCTTTAAGCCCCCTTTACAGCGTCACTGATTTTGTGACGCAGCAGTGATATTGCTAGCGATATCGCTATGTGTGATACTTACCTCCGACCGGCTCCCCCGCTGGTTATCGCTGATCGCGCGAGAACGTCCTGGACCGCTTCTCGTCGGACACTTCTTGCTGGGCTTCCTGCTGTGACGACGAGCGACACGTGGACGCGGGCAGGAGGATGTCTTCATCGCCGCGTCTGACAGGTAAGTAACGACCGCCGACCGCGGCTATGTCGTTGGCGAGATCTGCCTGTGTGGCAGCTCACTAGCGACCATTTAGCGATGCACCAGCGATCCTGACCGGGTCGTATCGTGGTCGGAATCGCTGGTGCATCGCTGAATGTAACGGTACCCTTAAGGCCCCTTTACATTTAGCGATGCACCAGCGATCACGACCACTAAACGACCCGGTCAGGATCGCTGGTGCATCGCTAAATGGTCGCTAGTGAGCTTCCACACAGGCAGATCTCACAGCGACACAGCGGTCATTACTTACCTTTCAGACGTGGTGATCCTGACGTCCTCCCGCCCGCGTCCACGCGTCGCTCGTCGGCGCCAGCAGGAAGCGCCCGACGAGAAATGGAGCTGCACGATCTCGCGCGATCAGCGACAGACAGCGGGGCAGCCGGTCGGAGGTAAGTATCACACATAGCGATATCGCTAGCAATATCGCTGCTGCGTCACAAAATCGGTGACGCTTTAGCGATATTGCTAGCGATATCGCTATGTGCAAAGCCCCCTTTACACTAAAGTAGGTTGATGGCCGAACAACCATTGAACAAACGGTCCACTGGTGACCGAATGTTATGTAGATACATCCATACACATTTTAGTCCATATTGTTTTTTACAACTATTTAAAACTTGCCGTATATAGTCAATAAAACCAGGAAACGTAGGAATAATTTTTCAGTAAGTTTCCATTAAAGAAGGATAATTCCAAGACGAAAAATGTATCATCTTACATTTGTACAGCAAATTCAAAGCTATCTGGCTAAAAATGATCATTCATTAATTTTTTTCCATTGTGGTTGAAATTTTACTTTTTCATCAACTGTAGTTTAATGTGTGTGGATGACTCCTTTAGAGGGAAGCACAACTGTCCCCATGGATACATTTTGTTTTGGGCTTTTTGTTAGATATTCATGCCCTACCAAATCTGCATAAATAGCGAAGTCCCAAAAGAAATGTTCTCCATACCTCGCTTTGTCTTCCTTCGCTGGTCACTTATAAGAAATTTGCATTTCCAGACTTGTGCCTAACAAACACATATTAACGTATTTGAATTCAAACTGATTCATCAACTTTTACTCACAACAGATTGTTTTCCTTAACAATCCTCTATGATTAAAGACTGTTTTACATTTCCCCAAGGAGCTCAGGCTACTCCCGCAGCTGCCATTTCCCTATAAAAATGAACATGAAAGATGAATTTAGCCTGACCCCAGGGCAGGATTAACAGCCTGTGATGTGTCACATCAGAGTGTAAGGGGAGGCTTTTAAGGCCTCTGTCATCTGTTATGACAACAAAGAAAAAAAACTTAAATCTTAAATCCCAGAATAAAACATTCCTGCCTGTTTCACTGGAAGATTACATAGCTGAATGGATGGATTAACCCTTGGGTGTATGGCTGTTACTTTAAGTTGATCCAGGAATCGTGGGTAGCATTTAAATTGCATGCTTCTCAGGATTAACCCTTTTAGGGTTTAAAAAAATTGTAGGAAGAAGCAGACAATGAAGAGTCAATGAGAGCTGATTGACACTGACCACAGATGTCTCAGAAAACGTCCAGAAGACGTATTATAAGTAGAGTGTTATATTTGGATCTTCTTTCTATCCAGGATCTTCACTCATGTTGTATGACAGTCTGACTTGGTAGATGGTGCGCCTCCTTTACACTAAATACAATTTGCATACAGTGGGTATGGAAAGTATTCAGATCCATTCTTGACTGGCCCAGCCAGAGCCCTGACCTAAACCTAATTGAGCATCTCTGGAGAGACCTTAAAATGGCTGTCCGCCAACATTCACCATCCAACCTGACAGAACTGGAGAGGATCTGCAAGGAAGAATGGCAGAGGATCCCCAAACCCAGGTGTGAAAAACGTGATGCATCATTCCCAAGAAGACTTGTGGCTGTACTAGATGAAAAGGGAGCTTCTACTCAATACTGAGCAAAGGGTCTGAATACTTATGTCCATGTTTTTCAATAAATTTGCAAACATTTCTACATTTCTGTTTTTTTCAGTCAAGATGGGGTGCAGAGTGTACATTAATGAGAAAAAAATGAACTTTTTTATAATTTACCAAATGTCTGCAATGAAACAAAGAGTGAAAAATGTAAAGGGTCTGAATACTTTCTGTACCCACTGTATGTTATTTTTGCCCTTGCATTATATACCACAGGTTCTCAAGTTTTATTTATTTTTTTTTGCTGTGATCAAATAGCATTAAGATAGTAATTTCTGGTTAACACTAAAGGGTCAAAGTCAATATCACATGTTATTCTTTATTTTACTCATTTATTGTAAAATCGTAGAATGTTTGAGTTGGAAGGGACCTCCAGAGTCATCATGTCCAACCCTCTGCTCAAAGCGGGATTCACTAAATCATCCCAGACAGATATTTGTCTAGCCTCTGTTTGAAGACTTCCATTGAAGGAGAACTCACCACCTCTCGTGGTAGCCTGTTCCACTCATTGATCAACCTCACTATCAAAAAGTTTCTTATAAAATGTAATCTGTATCTTCTCCATTTCAGTTTCATTCCATTGCTTCCCAAGTTTTCATGTGCAAATGAGAATAAGGATGATCCCTCATAGCTGCATCATATTCCACAAACTTTACATAAGTCCCATTGGGGCTAACAATCTAAATTCCCTATCAGCATGTCTTTGGAGTGTGGGAAGAAGCCTAGAAATGCCTTATATATGTTGTTCTTGGTGCGATTTGAACCAGGACCCCAATCGCTACAAGGCTGCCGTGCTAACCACAGAGCTATTGTGTTTCGCACTTGTTCACATTTAGAGTATATACCAACATTTTCCAATGTGTTTCTTAAATATAGACTGTGACAGATGCATATTTTTTATACCAATTACTCATGGGCTGAAAGTGTGTACATCATGAGCTCTTCATGGTAAAGAATGGATGGCGCCTACGTGTGAGTGATGCCACTCTATAGCATCTATTAAATGATTTTTGCATAATTTTAATAGATTATGATTAGAAAACTAATGATGTAAAATTAGCAGATGTTAATTTTCCATGCCAGACAATGACATTTGTCAATTACAGGCTAAAAGGCAACTTTCATTTTTACATAGACATATACCATTGTTTGAAATAGCTAATGCTACTGTGCCATGTCTTGCTGACTTTTTTTCTGTGTATGTACACAGGACTGATAGAGGCAAAAAAGGGTTTATTATCCCATCGGAGCAATAAAGAAAAGTCAAGATTAATTTTACTTGCAGAATGTATGTGCACGGAATAAGGTGAATGATGAAGTGTCTAACTGGTGTGCTAAATATGCTGGATAGCTCTGTTATTACTTATAATCATTAGATAAACATATTTTAAATCAACATTTCCTTGTTTTGCTAGTGAACTTTCGAATGGTCATGCAGGGTTGTTAGAACCTTCCACTCTATTGTTGGTAGCGGTACATGGCACAAGTGCCTATGCTTGGCATCAGATCTACTGTTTGATTAATTTCCGCTGGCTGACCTACTAACATTTTTTTTACGCCAAATAGCTCAGATCAGGAAAATCATTATGTAAGTAATTTAATTGTAAATCTGGATTCTGAGAAACCTAAACGTCCAAGCCAAAGAGGTGCCTTTGATCCTGACCTATTGACCACAATTCTATATTTAGCCTATAGATAATTACAATCAAATGGGCAATGATGAGATACAATAGAGGTGATTTTGGACTGATAGGAAAATTACACATTATATGTGCTATTCTAGAGGGTTTTTGTATGTATCATCTAAAGCCATTAGCTAAACATACATTTATGTTACAAAAACTACTTTCTGGATGAGGCCTTAGCTTATTGTTTTTCATTAGGCTGTAAACTACCACCAATCGGCTATGTTGAAGATGATCGGCGGTCATTTATTAGCCTTCCGAATTCTGACGTCGGTCGTGATGCACAAAGAATGATTCCTAGGAACGCTCATTTCCTGATAATCTTGTTGTATAATCATGCTGACGATCAGACGAAGGGCTAGGCAGTTGCATGTTTTTCCATGAAATTATCCTTGAAACCATCCGTCTGGCAGCATATCATCCTGTGTAAACAAGACTTGTGCTGCTGAGAACAATGGCAAGAAACAAAAATTGACCCCCTGACAAAGTATTGGTGAATCGCGCGTTGGGGTTTGGTGGGTGAGCTCAATACATGACATAGGTATTGAACCTTTGTTATGTGCTTCTAATGTTTGTGGTAATTCTGATAGCACTGTTCAGGTACTTTTATTTGTCACATATCTACTAACACTGCAAAAATTGCTTACCCTGCAGTGCTATACATAGGGTGTGATTTTTTTTTTTTCAGTAGCACTTTTACAAGCACAAGTGTATCTATATATATATATATATTCAATTTATGAATTTACCTAATCCATATTTGTATCTAGGTACATTTAATTATGTATAGTGGTTTTCCACAATGGCTCACCCACCAATTTTTAGTCTATTTACCTGCACTATTTACCTGCACCCGGTGTTTGTACATGTCTATTGTTTTTATGTTGTATTTAAGTAAAAGTTTGGTTTCTTTTAGTAATATTTAGTTGTTTATTACCTCGTTCCTGACACACATTCTTTTGGATGTTTTATATTTTGGTGCCCCATGGAGACACAACATATGTTGATTTGGATGGCAATATTTTGGTAATCTGTCAAGAACAATGGCATAATTTGCGCCCAGAACAATGTATTACATTGTAAGTGCGTTTAGCTTGTCTAAACAGTCTATTGAATAGCTGCTGACTGGTTAGGCCTGTTTCACACTTACGTTTTTCCTGTGCGTTGGCAGCCGCTAAAATGGCAGATAACGGATCCATGGGTGATGAAACACCAACGGGAGCCACCGGACCGTTGGTGCGCCAGGTTCCGCCGATTTCAGAATTTTAAAGGAACCGCGGCTGAAAAGAAAAAATGACTACCGGCGATGTAGCGGTTAGAGGAGGCGAGATCTCGGGCAATGAGGCGGTGAGTGGAGGAGAGAGAGATATTTTTATCCAGCAGCCAGATTGGATTTAGGGTTAAACATGTAGCAAAAGAGGAAAATACGGATCCGGACAACAAAAAACGTTGCATTGTCCGTTCGGTGATCTCAGCGGACGCCAAAATTTTGGCGGATCCGCAGAAATACGGACGCAATGGACGATCCTCAGTCAAAATCCGCCGATAATGAAAGTCAATGGGGAAAAAAACAGATCCGCCAAGATAAATGGCGGATCCATTTTTTTTGCAAATCAGCGGATTTTGACTGATGGTGACAAACGGATGTGTGAAACAGGCCTTACTATGTAGCTGATCAGCGGTCTTTTACACACCGTGAGTCGGTCAGTTTAAATGTGCAGGATGATATGCTGCTTAAGGTACTGTCACACTAAGTGATATCGCTAGCAATATCGCTATAACTTGAGATGTTATAGCGATATTGCTAGCGACATCGCTGTGTCGGATACTTACCTACGACCCGCTCCCCCGCTGGTTATCGCTGATCGCGCGAGAACGTTTAGGACCGTTTCTCGTCGTCAGCTTCCTGCGGCGCTTCCTGTGGAGAGACGAGCGTGGAGCTGGGCGGGAGGACGCAGGATCGCCTAGTGTGACAGGTAAGTAGCGACCCCCGTCCCCAGCGATGTCGCTGGTGAGATCTGCCTGTGTGGCAGCTCACTAGCGACCACTTAGCGATGTACCAGCGATCCTGACCGCGTCATATTGCTGGTCGGGATCGCTGGTACATCGCTAAGTGTGACAGTACCTTTAGGCCAATTATTTTTTTAAGCAAGCTTAAAGATCATTCCACTTAACGAAGTAGTGTTTATGTACATTCGTCGTGTGATCTTGCATGTGAATGTTCCTTAGAACAGCCTGTTTCATTTTAGGCGTTATCAATGCTTCAACTAATGCAGAAATATTGAAGTTATTCATTTGTATTACTATTCTATTAGATTTTATGTTATTTGGGATACAATGCTAATATCCAGCACATGCATTTAAATAGCAAGATTATCATCAGCTGCGTGCTGTTGGCAGGGTCTCATCATAATTGCATGTTAACTGTAGTCAGGGTTGTTGGTTGGCAGCTGAAATACATAAATAATGTCTGTTGAGATACTTTTAGAACATTATATACCCAAGAAAGCAAGGTTTTGTCCTGCGGCACATCAAAACCTTGTGACAATGTGAGAAGTGAACTGCAAGCCATTCTGGTAGATGTGTCAGATCAAGCTGATGCTGCACTGATTGAGCCAAGTCAATTATACAGTGCCTAAGGCAACCAAACCGATCAAGCAATCGAGCTGCAAAGCTGTAAGCTGGGGAAGTGAAGGTGGTTGGAGGAAGATGAGAAAGCAGGGAGGAGGGGAGATGTATGTTGTTTTGCTACCTGATACTGAATGGGATTGATGCAACCTTCAAAAGCGGTATTAGATACTAAGCGGCCAGTAAGCAGCGCTCCATCCATCAAGGTTACGTCAGCATCTGTTTTCTACTTTTTTTAATTGATGCCACATCTGTCCCATCACGGAATATTACCTGCTGATATACTGACGTACCTTAACGTCACAGACAGTGTCAGGGTGTAACTTATGAGCCATGACAGAGTGAGTACATCCATTATCAATTGTGTCCTTCTCAGTTAAGCTGCCTGCATATTGTCGGGATAAGGGATAAGGGAAATTTAGATAAAATTAGAGTTATTTTATAGGAACCCTCACTGCTAACCCTTGTCTAGAATATTCTGGCTCTTGTTGAGCTTTTCCAATAATTAGCAAGATGCAACATCAGTCAAGTGATTGTCTCTAACTTTGATACTAAAAGCCGTGAAGTTAACCTTCCAGTATAGAAGCAAATATGTTGACACATGGAACAGTCAACAAGCAGGTCTTAAAGGGCTTGTCTTGGCCAAATAAAACTTTGCCCAGTAGACTAGACATGAAAAAAAATAAACTCATTAATATTCACCTATCAGCACACTCCCGAATCTAGGCTGCTCCATGGTTTGTAGAAAATTAGGAAGCACAGACGTCACTGTTGACGCCTCCGATTATGCATTTCTCTAAATCACAGACCTCAGTGGCCCAGCGGCTGGTTGAACAGTCATATCTCCACTTCCAAAGCAATGGCTGTTATGTTATTAATTAATGTTATTAATACTGATTACATTGATACCCAATGTGAAGAAATCCATATTGTAGTTCTTTTTAAACACCATGTGAAGTTCTCTCCTAGTTTGATTTTGGTGCACAGGGGCCGGACTGTGCACTGGTTCTTCTCCCTGTCTGTGATTTCCTGGCCCCTCCGCCTGCCTCCGGTCTGTGAATGATCTGCCTCCTTTGTTTGTAATCTCAGCAGTGGCCTGTCATTCACAGACCGGAGACAGGTGGAGGGGCCACTGTGCACCAAAATCTAATCAGCAGAAAACGTAAAATGGTGATTAAAGAAGAACCACAAAGTGGATTTCTTCATCACAGGTATCAATGTAATCAGTATTAGAGCGCCATTACAGTCATATCTTTATTTCACATTATTAAATCATGCTGACAGGTTATTTTTAATAAAACTAAAGCTTAGTCAAAGCAGTTAACCTTGAAAAGTATTAGAACTAAAAATAATAAGAGATCCATCAGCATCAGCTTGTTGATGGTTTAATTACCAATGATGTAAAATAACTAATAAGATAGTGATACTGCCTAATGATGAACATGGTTTAATGTAATTAGTGATTCATTGTAGTAAAACTTGTGTTCTCATTATTGGTGTCTAAAATTGAAAAGCCTGTGCGGTCTATATGTTCCCAGCTCCTCGGCATGTACGACAGCTGTGGTACAGACAGGGTTAGCAAAGTGGTCAGAGTGACCTTGTTTGCAGTTGTGTCAGGCAGCAGCTGCCTTCTTCTCACTCGCGCTATTTGTCCCTGACACACAATCCCTACAGTAGTCCCGTAACCATCTATTGTTGCCATATACTGTATGTTATTGACATCAATTTAGAAGTTGTTTAACACTTGGGTAATTGCTAGACATACAAGTATGAGAAATCTATATTAACTTGGCTCATCACAGGAGATAAAACAGGCTGCCGACTGGATGCTCTGCTGAACACCTGGCGGTAACATAAGAGTGCGGGCAATTATATTGCATTAACATTGCATCACCTCACTATCAACAATAATAGTTCAAGTATTACCTTGAGAAGATCTAGTCACAGTGCAAACAAGGCATATTGCCATCTGGCTGGATTTGTAGTCTGTTTACTTTTAATTATCCTATCACCTTTCCATTTTGTCATGAACGTTAACCACTTTAACACAAGATGGGCCTGCAGAAGTCTGCAGATCGCATCTCCCCTAAAGTAGGAGCCTCAGCCGGGGGGGGGGGGGGGGGGGGGGTTCTTGTAAATTCAGTGTCTGTTAAAGGTCAGTGTAATGAGACAGCAACTGTACTCCTGAAAATGATTATGGGGCTGTTATAGGATTATCCTAGACCACATGTTTGTCATTATAGTGCTTGAAAAAGCACTATCTTGTAATCCGAATGCTGCTAACTTATTCTTCTTTTTCTGCTTCTTCTTATTATTATTATTCAGTTGATTTTCCACAATTAATGCGTCCCGAACCAGTACACGCACAGACTCCGTTGAGGTGTCGTTTCAAAGCCAGTGTCCATGAGTGGTGTGCTAAGTAATTTTCGTGTCAATTGGATTTGTAGTTTTTGCGCAATTTGCGTTTGAAAAAACATTTTCCTCAATGCATTTCAATGGGAAAATGTTGCCACAGAGAAAACATGCCCTGAGGCGATTCAAATTGCAGTTAAGCTCATTGATATGCGCAGGCAGACCCAGTTACTATTCCAATGCCTACGAACTTCACATGACGCCCCCAGGACACAGTTTCTGGCAGATAATATTGTAGGGAAGGTGACCTGACGGACGGACAGACGTGTTAGAACAGAGAAAGGAAGGTTTGCACAGTGTAGACAGGTGTCAGTTACTACAGTGGGGAAACAGCTGAGAAAGTGTAGTGGACGTGCAGTACCTTGGGTTGACCATTAGAGGGCAGGGAGGAGTGTGAGCAAAGGACTTGACATCAGCTTAAGGCTTAGGAAACTGTTCGTCATGGGGGGCGGAGTTACAGGGAACCTGGAATGATATAAATTTGGCAGGAGGGTTCCAGAAAGTTCCAGTCCCCAGAGGGAGCTCCAGTGACAGGAGGACTACGACAGTCTGTGCACTGTGAGGAAAACTGAACCAGGGGGACTGAGAAGAGAGAAAGTCAGGGGGGTGGTCCTGACATCAGAGTACCGCAGTATAGACGAGGCACTGGGGTAAAGCATACCGTATTGAGAGAGAGACGACTGATCAGTAAAAGTGCTGTTGGTTGACGGGCCTACGGCGGCCACAGTGACGGATCTGACAGGAGCGTCAAAGAGTGAAGAGGGGACGGTGCGTAAATGTACATCCCCAGTGTAAAGTACGGTGTGCGGGAAGCGGCCCTGGAAACGGGGGGGCCGATAAGTGAAGCGAAGCAAAGTGAATTGAAGTGCGGTGTACTAAGGAGGCCGTCAGGTGGATGGCAAGAGAATAAACTTGGACCTGTTGTACCCGAAACTAGCCTCATCGTGTGTCTGTACGTCACTGCGTGGTATATTGAGGGACCACCCCCCAGCTCGGCCCACCGACTCTACACTTGGCGTAGTCGGCAGGATCAAAGCCGCTAATACAAGATCTTCTGCGGCAGGCCTGCCCCAAGGGGTGGAAAAAGACTCAGACTGCTTTGTGTGGATTATAAGCACCTGTGGAATACAAATTACCCACCTGTGGATTACAAATTGGGAGCGCTGTGGCGTATCTGCGTTGCCAGCAGAAGATCCGGGGAGGTACCAGGACTGGTGCAAGATGGCTGTGCTGCTTCAGCACAGAGGAGAGTTCCAGGTGTTTGCTGTTGTTCCCAATGGACTGGGGCCCCCTCCTACGTACCCCTGGAGCCAGCGATATGTACCAGGAGGCCGGCGCTCCCACGTACTGGACCCTGACAAGTGGGTGGAAAGGTCTGCCATCGCCCCACCCAGCCGGGGGAGTGGCACAGGGAAAAAGTTTGGCTGCGGCTGTCTGGTGCCATTCGAGTGCTGCCCATCAGACGGTATGAGACGCTGTGGATGTCGGGGCATTGGGCGCCTAGAGTGGCGGTGGCGCCGGGAGGTCGACTCACGCCAGGAAACGTTTCCCTCAGGGCCACGGGCAGGCAGCTGGATGGTGAGTGAAGGAGTGGAGCCTGTGCGGAACCACCGGCAGCGGCCACCTAAGTTACCAGCGGAGAGCCTCCCTGCGGAGCCCCTGAGCCTGGAGGCTAGCCCCGCCGGATGGCGGGATGAAGAGCAGAGAGACTGCAGGAGGAGCCGCGTGATGAGGAGATGGAGGCCACAGCATCGGGGAAGGTGAGAGTTCCCCGGCCCCGACAGTGGTGCTCCGCAAGCGGCCTCTACCATTCGGCCGCAGCGCGTGGCATCCTGTGTCCCTGAGAGCCCGGCCAAGGAGGTCCCTACAATATACACGGAGCTGAGCAGGGTGGACGGCAAGAGAATGAACTTGGACCTGTTGTACCCAAACCTTGCCTCATCATGTGTCTGTACGTCACTGCGCGGTATATCGAGGGACCACCCCCCAGCTCATCCCACCGACTCTACACGATCAGCTCTTAAAGCGAAACCCACAGCACAAATGCAAATCTAGCTTCATCACATGACACATGCCCCTGAGAGAGAATGCGCCAAAGTGGATTTAGAAGCCCAGTGAGAAACTGTCTCTTAAAGGGCCGACTAGCCTAAGTGATTCTTAAAGGGCCGGCGCACCAAAATGAGTCTTAATGGGCCGGTGTGCCAAATCGAAAGCTGAGTGACCCCAGGCTCCAAATCAGAGGCTGAGCCACCCCGGCCTCCAAATCGGAGGCTGAGCCACCCTGGCCTCCAAATCAGACCCAGAGTGGCCCCGCCCACCAAATTGGAGCCAGAGTGGCCCCGCCCACCAAATTGGAGCCAGAGTGGCCCCGCCCACCAAATTGGACCCAGAGTGGCCCTGCCCACCAAATCGGACCCTGAGGTGCCCCGCCCACCAAATCGGATCCTGAGGGGCCACACCCACAAAATCAGACCCTGAGGGATCCTGGCCACCAATTCAAGCCCTGAGGAGCCCAGGCCACCGAATCGGATCCTGTGGGGCCCCACCCACCAAATCAGACCCTGAGGCCAAAGTGACCCCTGAGAGGCACCCACAGTTAAAACGGATCCTGAGTTGAAAGTCTTGCAGGGGCAGCAGGCAAGTCTCTCTTAAAGGGGAATAAATATGAAATCCGGCACTCCCAATTGCAGAAAAAAGAATTTTCGTTTTATTCACAGCTTTAATTTTCCACAAGACAATAAATATGTAACGTTTTGGTCCTTAAGATGGACCTTCTTGAGACAAGTGGAGCTGTGAAGAGACACCAAATGAAAATCGGCGCTATCCAGTATATATCATATCATTATGAAAAGGAGCAATTCCGCCGCGGTAAAAACCGCAGCATTAGCACAGCATTGCGGAATCCCATAGGAATGCATGGGATGCTTATTTTTCGCGTTTTCGCGGCAAAATCGCGTGGTTAAAACCGCCGCGGAAACGCGAAAAAAACGCCACGTGTGAACTCAGCCTAAATGTGTTTCTGCTTTTGAGTTGCTGCTTATGTTATTAAATATATATATTTGCTTACATTACTGCTGAACAGTTGTTTTGCCTACACATATTATATTGAATACACTACATTTGACAATTTCTTCATTTTTTAAAGGATTTAACAGTAGAAAAAAAGTCATTCCAGTCTCCCACCCTTAAGATGTTATCACAGCACACATAAGAATATTTCATGCATTTTATGTACTTAACCAACCATTCATTTATGGCAGTTTTAGGTACAATGCTCCATAGCATTGGTGATTGTAGATCCATCAAATCTGTCAGCATGTAAGATTATCTCAAGAACGGTTACTAGTCTGTACATTTTCAATTGTAGTTCATGCATGAGATTGGGATTTATTGTTTGGTTAGTAGTGCTGATATATAAAAACTTTTGGATTATATTTCAATTTCCATTGTTCATGTTGTAGATTGTTAGCTTCTGTTCACATATCCCGTTGTCATCCATTTGTGGCATGTCCAGTATAAAAAAATAACCATTTAAAACTGAGCAAAAACAGATGCAAAATGGAAACCAAAGTTTCAATTTTGTAATGGATCCTTGTCTAAATAAAAATTGGATCTGTTTAAAAAACAATTTGGCTTTTGTTTTGCATTTGTTTGTAACACCTCTGGTTTTCTGGGCATGGCCAGTGCTAAAAAGCAGATGAGATAGACCTCAATGTTTTAGTAAAAAACAAAATTCCAGTTACTATTCATTTTTTGGCCAGGAATGCTTGATTTGAAAATGTATCATCATAAAATCACCTGTTTTTAATTCTGATTTTGAGTTATGTACTTTAAAAAAATTGTCAATTTTCACATTGGCCATCGGGATTATTTTATACTTATCTAGCCTGTCCTTTTATAAAAAAGAAAACAGCAGTTTCCTTATAATTCTAGGCAGGGTAAAAATGACAGGTAACAACTCTACACACAGCTGATAATGGATCCACCATTCACAATATGTAATTTCACAGCTCCCCTGCTGCTCCTCCATTCACAATGACCTTTGCACACACTCATTAGATGCTTCAATACAAAAGGTGTGGTCTGAGTCTCTTTGTTGCTGCTAATGTACATGTTGATTTCCTGAAAGAACAGGAAGTATGAGTGTGGAATAGTCCCAGTGGTCAGTTTGAAAATTTCAGGATTTCTTGAGGTGTACAGTGTGGATAGATAAGTACATATTAATGCACACTTTCTTTTTGAGGAATTTTTTGCCTATGATGTGGCTATGATCCCTATACTGCCTGTTTTTTCCTTCCAGTGTTGTGTAGGTTGCATTGGCAATGAGGCTTCATTCATAGACACCTGTCTACCTTCATTACACACAGTATGCTACGAATTTATAGGATTTAGCGTCAACCAAAGTTGAGCATTGTCGCCATACTTTGTATAGAGGGTGCCAACCTCCGCAGATAGGTAGGGCCAATCAGAGCATATTTTTTTTACGGAATTTCTAGTGCCCATCTAAGCCTGGTGTCTGGGTTTTATCATTGTTGGGTTGTTATACACCTTTGTGTTTTGTCTGTGTTCTTTTGATTTTAATAGATATCCAAGAAATCATATCTTGGGGTATATACATAGAGTTCTATTTACAACTTGTATGATTTACCTACAATGTCATTTCCTTCACGATTCCCAATTCAGTTAGTATAGAAGTAACTGAGGAACACGGCCTACTAATTGGTTTGGCATTATACTTGTCAATATGTTAATGATGCCATGCAAACTTTTAATAGACTGAGAGGTATTACAGACAATGGCTATTCCAATAATCTATATCTGAATGATGCAATAACTCTATTTAGTAGGTAAATGCCTATTGCTGGCATAGAGTAGAAATTAAGACAAGTCTGCTGTAGTCTAATGGGGAATGTGTTTTAGTGTTATACAGCTGTCCCCATCACTGTTCATAAACCGTCCATCTGTGAGGAGTTTATTGATCTGTCTTTTAAGTAAACTTTTATTACCTCTTTATTGCCTAATTAGCCTAAAACTAAATTGAAACTGCGCAAAATAATATAAGCAGACGTTGACATTATTTAAACGATCGTGATTATAGATCAGCAGTGACCGACGGAAGAGAAGAATAACATTTACACACTGCAACACATAAATAATGAAAGATCACTGCCTGACCTTGTTTTTCTCACTATAGTTTTGAGAATCTCAAATACAATTCTATGCACCCTCCATGTATCTACCTGCAGATGGATAGATTTGGCAATTTTGTTGTCCCAGAGACCCCTATCGATGAGCTGGATGATGCTGTTTCTCTTTTATTGGGTGATCATCTTCATGGCTGCTGTTCGATTCGAACCAGTGACCTTTCACTTGGGAATCAACCTAACAATTCACTGAGCTATTACGGAATGTGAGAACAGGTTGTAATTTGTAGTATACGGGAAGAAAAAGATTTTTCCACCACCAGGACACCAGGAGCAAAACAGTAACAATGCAGTGATATGACAAGAATCTACATAACTAATCATATGTTAAATAGTTGCAAGACATTTATGTTTGAGAAAGCCAAGATGATTGTCTCTAAATTGATGGTAGTCTCACGTTCAAAGCAGTAGTGGATGGTGAGATATGGAGCCTGAAAATCAAAAGTTGATACCTTTTTTATCGCCAGTATACATCAGAGTATCCATCTAATTCCTATAGAGGTACATCAAAACGTGAGGTCCGAATAATAACTTGTAGATGCTTTAGAAAAAAAAGGCTTTTTACCATCATAGAGGCATCTATCACTCTCTTAGGCCTAATTTAGACAACAGTTTTTTCACGTACGAGCTTCATCAATGATTTTTTGCCAGTGTTTCATCCTAGTTTGATCTGAATGTCATCAGTTTTTCTCTTATGTTGAAAAAAAAATTATATATTCTTTTCCAACGTAACAGTCCGTGAAAATCGAATCACACTTGGTTGCCATCCGAGTACTAGCAAAGAGATTTGCATTGCCAATTTTGATCCGACAATCGGATCAAGATCATCGGGCATGTCTTCACAGTTTTGCATGGACCACTGGGAAAATCACGAACATGTGAATAGGTGCATTCATACTGCACAATTATTGGTAATGAGCGTTTCCTGATAATTGTGCTGTGTAAACAGGCTGCCAGTCACAGGACAATGGAGCAAAATGCTTGTTCAGCAGGTGAGATGATTTTTAAGCTTGCGTTAAGAATAATCACTCTCAGCAGCACGTCATCCTGTGTAAACAGGACGTGCGCTAACGGAAACAATGGCCGTCTATACACACTGGATGATCATTTAGTGCGCATCAAAAGTGTGGTCTAACGGCATAAACAGGCTATTAAATGACTGCCGAGTAATATACGTGTAGTCGATCGGCGGTCATTAACGGATTCAGGTCGTCTAATTTAAATGAACCCTGACTCAACCTTGTAATTCTGGCAAAACGCAAAATGTCTCATCATATTTGTAAGGATTTTCTCCACATTCCAATGCTTCACTTTTCTCCCTTTTCATGTTTTATTAGAGGTTATCAGCTACAATGAATATTTTTTGCTTTCTGGCAGCTCTATTAAACCTATTTGCCTAAATTAATTGCACATCAATAGCTGTTCAAAAACAGAGATAATAGCCGCTAGAATCTGGAACATCCCAACACTGAAATCATGATAACAATTCTACTCCGAGTGAATGGCTGAATGGCGTGCTTAGAAAGAACTCGGTGTTCATGGACAGCTATTTAAGAGGTGTTTCTTTTCAATAGCTTGACACCTAGGAATTTAGTGAATTGACACTTGGCTTCTATAAAATAAAAGTGCAGAGTGGATTTGAGTTACCATCAGATAAATATTCCATTAGAGAACCGGTAAAATTGGCAGAGCAAAGTACCCCATTACCAATGTAGCGATTATAGACACAGGATATCACAGAGACACAACAAAAGGGCCGATGCATTTAAACCTTAACAGCTTCGTACCTTTTCTCCAAGGCTACTGCTCAAAGTTGTATCCCCTAACATAAGACAATGTTATCGCTTGTAAATCTAAATGTAAAAATCAGAGGTGTTTCTAAATAAAACAGAACTGATCTGTGTTTTGGAACAATGTACAGGTCCAGTGGGTGTGAGAATGTGATACTCCAGTCAGCCATAATCTTCTCCACTATTTCAACAACCAACCCATCCAACGGAATTCATTACAGCGATCAGGAAAGACGCAGATTTACAGTAAGCCAGGATATGAATGCGGATTTGACTGTCATTTGTAGACTGGTGTATGACTGACAGTTGACCAGCGGCAGGATATATGAACCACTGAATCTCTTCTCCAGATTAAGTGCTGTCAGATTGATACAATTCATGCGTGTCCAAGCATTGATGACTAAACCATTTAAAGCTTTGGAACTTGGATACAAAAATTCTGTACCTACTCAAAGATGAAAAACGTGATCCTAAAATCATGACTTTTTGTTGTCACTGAATATTTCTTTGTTTCATACTGCAAAAAATATAAATATATCTCAGTACCATAATACAGATGAGATATATAATTTATAAAGCTGTAACCATTGGTGTAAGTATATAACAATATGGTTTTAGCTATTTCTGTCTTATCCACTTCATATTCTAGATATTAAAAGTAGTTAAGTGAGAATTCATTAGTGGCGGCCATCTTTTTTTAATCCATAAAGGCTTCTGAACACTGTGATCTTTGGAAAATGGGGTATCCTGACAGTTATGTGATCTCTGTAGAATTTGGAGCTCATGCTTCAGCCAGTGTGCAGGTTTTGGTCACTAGATTCTGTAATGAGACATTGATTCAGGGAACTAGTCTGAGTGCCGTATGGCGCCGGGGAGGAATTTTTCCCCTAATATTGAGCTATTAGCTCCTGCCTCATGTTTTTTTTTGCCTTCCTCTGGATCAACAAGTTAAGCAATAAATTGAACTTGATGGACATAAGTCTACCTCGAACCTTAAAGGGAACCTGTCAGCAGTTTTGGCCGCTATAAGATATGGCCACTGCCTTTCAGGGCTTATCTACAGCATTCAATAATGATGCAGATAAGCCCCAATCTGACCTGCAAGAGAAGAAAAATAACTTTTATTATACTCACCCGGCGGGGGGCGATTTGGTCTGATGAGTGTCGCTGGTGCGAGTCTGGCACCTCACATCTTGTTGCGACGACGCCCTCCTGCTTGCTTCACAAGGTCACCGGCATTGCACTCCTGCGCAGGCGTACTTATCTGCCCTGTTGAGGGCAGAAAAAATTCCTGCAGTGTGCAGGCGCTGGGCCTCTCTGATCTTTCCCGGCGCCTGTGCACTGCAGTACTTTGCTCTGCCCTCAACAAGGCAGAGAAATACGCCTGCGCAGGAGCGCAGTGCCGGGGAGCCATGAAGCAAGCAGGATGGTGGCATCGCAAGAAGATGGGAGACGCCGGACCCGGACCTGCGACATCCATCCGACTGAACCACCCCCCCGGGTCATTATAATAAAACTTATTTTACTTATCTTTCAGGTCGGACCAGGGGCTTATCTACAGCATTATAGAATGCTGTAGATAAGCCTTGAAAGGCAGTGACCCTATCTTATATCAGCCAAAACTGCTGACAGGTTCCCTTTAAAAACTATGAAACTATGAATGTAGAGATCAAGAAAACATTATGAATAATTTATTGAATGCTTTCAAACATCTAGGAAAACTTCTGGAGAGATTAGGTTAAAACGCATTCTTTCTTTGTTATAACGCCATTAACAAAATCCCCTCATTCTATTCACATTTAGTTATATAATGTAGTCAATAGGGCTAATGTAGTTGCAAATAGTATTAGAATATTATAGGAAATCTGTCAGTAGGAACAACCCTCCTAAGCCGTCTGTATGGGCATGTAGGTCATAAGAAACTGAATGAGACAACTTGATATCTGCGATCTAATGTCTTATTCCAAAGAAATCCAGGTTTGGTAAATGAGCTGTTCAGGACTATGGGGCAGACACTGATCTGTATGAGAATCTGTCTCTGGAGTTTGTTTTAGATAAAAGGGGCATTACCAGTGTGATGTGAGATGGCCGCTCTCTGCTCTCCTCATCTCACTGCAGAGCTGTGTGTGAGTATAAGGGTACCGTTACACTTAGCGATGCACCAGCGATCCCGACAATGATATGGATCGCTGGTGCATCGCTAAGTGGTCGCTAGTGAGCTGCCACACAGGCAGATCTCACCAGCGACATCGCAGGGGTCGGGGGTCGCTACTTACCTGTCAGACGAGGCGATCCTGACGTCCTTCCGCCCGCGTCCACGCGTCGTTCGTCGGCGCCACAGGAAGCCCAGCAGGAAGCGCCCGACGAGAAATAATCCAGGACCTTCTCGCACGACCAGCAATAATCAGCGGGGGAGCCGGTCGGAGGTAAGTATCACATGTAGCGATATCGCTAGCAATATCGCTGCTACGTCACAAAATCGGTGACTTTACAGCGATATTGCTAGCGATATCGCAGTGTGTAACGGGGGCTTTACTGACACAGTTGCAGGTTCCTCTCAGCTTTAGCTTCCATCTCACAGGCAGACAGTCTTTCAGTATTTTTGCATTTTAGCAGATCTGTAAGAGCTACAGCTGCTAATGCGTTTGTAAGAGGCAATGTTCAGGTCTACTGTTCTGCTTTAGTTACATGTCTCATACTAGTAACACTTTGCTTCATGTATACAATCTCTGGAGGCAGATTTTCATGCAGATCAATGTCAGTCCCATATTCCTGAAAAGCTCATTTACATATAAGACAAACTTTGATTTCTCGGGAATAAGACATTGGATCACAGATAGCTATCATTTTATTCTGCTTCCTATGGCCTGCATGCCCCTAAAGATGGCTTGGGAGGGTTTATCCTACTGACAGAATCCCTTTAGGGTATGTGCACACGTAAGCATTTTTTTTTCTGCATTTTTTAAGTGTTTTTACCTGCAAAAGACTTATAAACGCTTACAAGAAGCATCCCATTCATTTGAATGAATTCTGTACTTTTTGTGCATATTAGTAACATAGTTATTAAAGTTGAATGAAGACTTTAAGTCCATCTAGTTCAACCCATATCCTATCCTAACTTGCCCTAACATGTTGATCCAGAGGAAGGCAAAAAAAACCCATGTGGCAAACAGTAAGCTTCACATTGGGGAAAAAAATTCCTTCCCGACTCCACATACGGCAATCAGACTAGCTCCCTGGATCAACGCAATAGTAAGGAAACTAGTGTATATACCCTGTAATATTCCACGAAAAAAATGCATCGCGGTAAAAAACGCAGCATGCTTATTAATTTTGCGGAAAAATCCGCATTTCTAACTATTTTCTATGAGACTGGGGACGCTCCGGAATAAAACGCATAAAAATGCGCAAAAAAAGCGCGTTTTCTGGGAAGGAGTCCAGTTTTCAGTCAGGAATTTTCTGCATACGTGTGCACATACCCTTAAAGGGAACCTTTCATGGCTCTAAATGCTATTAACCTCCAGATGTGGGGTTAACCTGCAGGTTAGTAGCATTATAAAGCTATTCGGCCACCTTACTGAAAGTGTGGCTACCGGGAGAAAATTAACTTGTCTCATGAACTGACAGATTTCATTTATAAAGACATTTAGAGCAACAACTCTAATCATGCCATGGCTCTTTGATTGTTCACTCACTCTGTATGGTTGTGCTGTAGTGCGTGCTGTCAATCAAACTGCCAGAGCATACTGAATGCCACCACTTACTGTGGGTACAGAAAGTATTCAGACCTCTTTAAACTTTTCACTCTTTGTTTCATTGCAGCCATTTGGTAAATTCAAAAAAGTTCATTTTTTTCTCATTAACGTACACTCTGCACCCTATCTTGACTGAAAAAACCATAAATGTAGAAATTTTGGCAAATTTATTAAAATAGAAAAACTGAAATATCACATGGTCATAAGTATTCAGACCCTTTGCTCAGTATTGAGTATAAGCACCCTTTTGAGCTAGTACAGCCATGAGTCTTCTTGAGAATGATGCAACAAGTTTTTCACACCTGGATTTGGGGATCCTCTGCCATTCTTCCTAGCAGATCCTCTCCAGTTCCGTCAGGTTGGATGGTGAACGTTGGTGGGCAGCCATTTTCAGGTTGTCCAGGGATACTCAATTGGGTTTAGGTCAGGGCTTTGGCTGGGCCAGTCAAGAATGGTTACAGAGTTGTACTGAATCCACTCCTTTCTTTGTTATATTAGCTGTATGTATAGGGTCATTCTCTTGTTGGAAGGTGAACCTTCGGCCAAGTCAGAGCACTCTGGAAGAGGTTTTCATCCAGGATATTTTTCTGGTTGGCTGCATTCATGTTTCGTTCCATTGCAACCAGTCGTTGTATCCCTGCAGCTGAAAAACATCCCCATAGCATGATGGTGCCACCACCATGTTTCACTGTTGGGATTGTACTGGGCAGGTGATGAGCAGAGCCTGGTTTTCTTTTCTCCACAAATACCGCTTAGAATTATCACCAAAAAGTTATATCTTCATCTCATCAGACCAGAGAATCTTATTTCTCATAGTCTGGAAGTCATGTGTTTTTTAGCAATCTCTATGGGAACTTGAATATGTCTTGCACTGAGGAGAGGCTTCCGTCGGGCCACTGCCTTAAAGGCCCGACTGGTGGAGGGCTGCAGTGATAGTTGATTTTGTGGAACTTTCTCCCATCTCCCTACTACATCTGTGGAGCTCAGCCACAGTGATCTTGGGGTTGTTCTTTACGTCTCACACCTAGGCTCTTCTTCTGCGATTGCTCAGTATGGCTGGACGGCCAGGTCTAGGAAGACTTCTGGTGTTCCCAAACGTCTTCCATTTAAGTATTATGGAGGCTACTGTGCTCTTAGGAACCTTAAGTACTGCAGAAATTCTTTTGTAACTTTGGCCAGATCTGTGCCTTGCCACAATTATGTCTCTGAGCTCCTTGGCCATTTCATTTGACCTCATGATACTCATTTTGTCTCGCATGCACTGTGAGCTGTGAGGTCTTATCTAGACAGGTGTGTGCCTTTACAAATAAAGTCCTACCAGTTTAATTAAACACAGCTGGACTCCAATGAAGGAGTAGAACCATCTCAAGGAGGATCACAAGGAAATGAACAGCATGTGACAAATATGAGAGTCTGAGCAAAGGGTCTGAATACTTATGATCATGTGATATTTCTGTTTTTCTTTTTTAATAAATTTGCAAAAATGTCTACATTTCTGTTTTTTTTTTCAGTCAAGATGGGGTGCAGAGTGTACATTAATAAGAAAAAAAATGATCTTTTTTGCATTTACCAAATGGCTGCGATGAAAGAAAGATTGAAAAGTTTAAAGGGGTCTGAATACTTTCCGTACCCACTGTACTATGTACTGAGTGGTGACTGTAGCCACTCCATGTTTGGCTGAAGGCTTGTCATGATCCAGGACGGGGTTTTGTCTTTGGCCCGTCCTGGTCAGACAGGGGTTAATTGTTTCTGCCTCTCTCTAGCACAGGGCGGCTATTTAGTGGCCACTTGACCTAGGTCCGGTGTCAGTTATACTCCTGCCCTCGGCTGAGTTAGTTGACCTCTTGCGTACGTGTGCCTTGTGCCTCATAACTTGTTGCTTGTTTGGTTTTGATCCGGTTTCGTCCCTGTTACAAGTTCTGCCTGTCCCTCTTGTACTGCGCTATCCTCTCTGTGTATGACTCTCTGCCTGTGACTTGACTATTCTCTGCTCATCCCTCTGGTACCGTGCCGCCCTCTCCGTTTATGACCTCTGCTTGTCTGACCTGCGTTTCCCTCTCCTCTACTACAGTACCCCTGCAGTACCGTGTATACTCGAATATAAGTCGAGTTTTTCAGCCCCCTTTTTGGGCTGAAAAAGACCACCCCCTCGACTTATATTTGGGTCACGGTTCAAACTTACCTGGTCCCCGTCGTCTCCGCGTTCCCCGGTATGTGTCTGCGGTCCCCTGCAGCCTGTCAGTGTCCCGGCGGCGGCGTTACAAGTCGCTGTGCGCCGCTCTCTCCCAGCGCGCCGCTCTCTCCCGTCCTCCGGCAGTGATGTGCAGGGGGCGCGATGACGTGGATAGCACGCGCCCTCTGCCTGAGTCACTGAAGAGCCGGTAACGCTCAGGAGCAGCTGTCAGCAACGGAGGTGAGTATATAGTGTTTTTTTTTTTTTTTTAAATTCCAGCAGGGGCAGCAACAACATGATAGGATTACCGGTACCGTAATACTATCACTTGGCCAATAAATCATGCACTGTGCAGCATTTATGGGAGCATACCTGTTGTGCAGCATTACGGTATTTGGGCCACCATTACTCACTGTGCAGCATTTATGGGGGCATATGTTCTGCAGCATTACGGTATTTGGGCCACCATTACTCACTGTGCAGCATTTATGGGGGCATACCTGTTGTGCAGCATTACGGTATTTGGGCCACCATTACTCACTGTGCAGCATTTATGGGGGCATATGTTCTGCAGCATTACGGTATTTGGGCCACCATTACTCACTGTGCAGCATTTATGGGGGCATACCTGTTGTGCAGCATTACGGTATTTGGGCCACCATTACTCACTGTGCAGCATTTATGGGGGCATACCTGTTCTGCAGCATTACGGTATTTGGGCCACCATTACTCACTGTGCAGCATTTCCCACCCTAGACTTATACTCGAGTCAATAAGTTTTCCTAGGTTTTTGAGGCAAAATTAGGGGGGTCGACTTATACTCGGATCGACTTATACTCGAGTATATACGGTAAGTATATTACATCATCTGCAGCAGTAGGACGCTAAGCCCCTCCCCCTGCAGTCACAAGATCGTAGGTCTTTGTACTCCTTACTACTTTCAGTGTCGCAGGTCATGTCTGCTTGAACCATCACTGCAGTATCAGACCCCGGGCCCTCCCATAGTGTGGGTAAGTTACCCTGCTCAGCCTAGGCAGTTTGCCGACACTGACAGGATCCTGACAAGGCTGATGGCTTCTACTCAGAATTAAGTTAATTTTCTCCCAATAGCCAGACAGATTTCTAATTGAGTTAACGCTAATTTTTATTGCTTTTAGTTCATTTATGAAGGCCAGAACCAGAATCAAATTGTTGGATCTGTTAATGTCTGATATTGACAGAGGTTTTTCCTTAACTGCATTCACATGCAATGGAAAACATCTGGATGGATTCTTGGCCACACTAGGGAAAAAAATGTGAACACTCTACTCGTTTTCACTATTTCTGTTGAAAAAGCCAAGACTTATCACCAATAAATGAAATACTCTCATTGTTGGTTACTTCTACTACATGATCTGTCCCAAGACACCTTGTACAATCCACGTGAATCCTAGTAGATCATAGAGATGGTCCCATGTGTTTGTGTAAAAGAGGATGCATATAAGATCTATTAAAGAAATAACCAGTTTTAGAAGTACAGAGTCTAACGTGGCTTTTTTAAGCATAGTATTGTACTATTTTCAGAAAGAATCCTCTTTAGTTAGTCCTAATTAGAACACCTCCTGGCTAGCTCAATTGCTAATTCCTGGTATTATCGTACTGATGCTACGTGTATCTACTAAGCCTTTTAAACAAAACATAGATTAGGAAGGTTTGCCTGCATAGTATCAAAATAAATTCTCTATTCACATAGTAATTCCACTCATGACTTAAGAATGCCAACTGGAGACTAGCCTGCAACATTTGAAACTACTTAGCAAACCTTTCATTTTTTTAGGGGTTATTATTGTAATCTAACCCTTCAAGAAATAGGGAGTGACAGTCAGGAATTTACCTCGCCAACGTCAAACTTGTTTCATCAATTGCCAAATGTAGATTGCTGATAGAAAATAGCAATTAAGAAAATGTGTTTAGAACCGGTCAGTGAAGAATAGTAAGTTGTTCCAAGCCTGACAGTTTTTAGTGAAAGGATCTTTGTTTCTTCTTATGGTTATTCTTCCGCTGCCTTGTTGAGAGTAACTGCAGATGTGCATTGTGATCCCACAACATAGAAAGCCCCCAAAATCTTGTGATTACCTTAAAGCCTTTGCCTTTCCATCACATTCCGAGTTTGCTTTTTGGCTTTTTTTTTTTTTTTTTTAAAGTCATCTGAAAGTGTTCTGGTTCTTTTGAAAGATTAAGAGCTTCCTTTGGAAAAATGACAAGGAGGAAATTCAAGGAACAAGAGTATTTAAGTAAAAGCTAATCTGTCTTTTGTAAAAATATAGACGGATTAAGCTATTAAAGTCTACATGCCTGGCAGGTTTAGGTCATTCACCACGCTCTAGGAGGAAACATTTGATAGATTAGGTAAGCTAACTATTGTCACTATTTCATCCTCTTTGATGCATTATATTTTTAGGTGACTTGTAGTATAAGGTACTTTTTCATATGCAATAATATATTGAGTGTCAGTTGGTCAACTAAAATTAAATGGCTTTCAGTTTAAGCTAAAAATTAACGAAAGTTTCAAGATTTCTCGGAAATGCAAAGACAAAAAGAAACAAAAACAATTAATAGTGAAGACATCTGAGATATAAATACCGCCGGGTCTTCTTTTTTGGAAAATGATGACATAACACTGTAACATGAAGTAGTTTTCAGTTAAGGCTATGTTCACGAGTCACGTTTTTTCCACGTTTTTAATGTGAAAATTTGCAGCATTTTACTGTCCCAGGGAAGTAAATCAGATATTTCTGAAATTTCATGCTCATGTTGCCTTTTTTTGCCTAGTAGATTTGAAGCAGTTTCAAAACTGCAGCATAGCAATTCTTTTAGCTGTTTTTAGAATTTTTCACCCATTTTAAGGAATGTGGAAAAAAAGCCTTAAAAACAGCACATAAATGGACGCAACACGCTCATATTTACGCAACATTTTTCCTACCAACACATCCGTATTTAGAATGGATTTTTCTGCTGCAAATCCTGAACAGGTGGTCGTAGCCTAAGGTTTAACTGCAGGGAACCACATTGATGATGAAACCAAAATGAGCTCCAGACCTTCCGCATATGCCCCAAGGCATCACTTCTTTCTAGGTGCTGTTGCGAAAACTGCAACTACAGTCATATGTAAAAGTTTGGGCACCCCATTAATGTTAACCTTTTTTTTTTTATAACAATTTTGGTTTTTGCAACAACTCTTTCAGTTTCATATATCTAATAACTGATGGACTCAGTTATATTTCTGGATTCAAATGAGGTTTATTGTACTAACAGAAAATGTGCAATCTGCATTTAAACAAAATTTGACCGGTGCAAAAGTATGGGCACCCTTATCATTTTCTTGATTTGAACACTCCTAACTACTTTTTACTGACTTCCTGAAGCACTAAATTGGTTTTGTAACCTCATTGAGCTTTGAACTTCATAGCCAGGTGTATCAAATCATGATAAAAGGTATTTAAGGTGGCCACTTGCAAGTAGTTCTCCTATTTGATTCTCCTATGAAGAGTGGCATCATGGGCTCCTCAAAACAACTCTCAAATGATGTGAAAACAAAGATTATTCAACATAGCTTTTCAGGGGAAGGATACAAAAAGTTGTCTCAGAGATTTAACCTGTCAGTTTCCACTGTGAGGAACATAGTAAGGAAATGGAAGAACACAGGTACAGTTCTTGTTAAGCCCAGAAGTGGCAGACCAAGAAAAATATCCGAAAGGCAGAGAAGAAGAATGGTGAGAACAGTCAAGGACAATCCACAGACCACCTCCAAAGACCTGCAGCATCATCTTGCTGCAGATGGTGTCACTGTGCATCGGTCAACAATACAGCGCACTTTGCACAAGGAGAAGCTGTATGGGAGAGTGATGCGAAAGAAGCCGTTTCTGCAAGCACGCCACAAACAGAGTCGCCTGAGGTCTGCAAAAGCACATTGGGACAAGCCAGTTACATTTTGGAAGAAGGTCCTGTGGACTGATGAAACAAAGATTGAGTTGTTTGGTCATACAAAAAGGCGTTATGCATGCGCTGTATTGTTGACCGATGCACAGTGACACCATCTGCAGCAAGATGATGCTGCAGGTCTTTGGAGGTGGTCTGTGGATTGTCCTTGACTGTTCTCACCATTCTTCTTCTCTGCCTTTCGGATATTTTTCTTGGCCTGCCATTTCTGGGCTTAACAAGAACTGTACCTGTGTTCTTCCATTTCCTTACTATGTTCCTCACAGTGGAAACTGACAGGTTAAATCTCTGAGACAACTTTTTGTATCCTTCCCCTGAAAAGCTATGTTGAATAATCTTTGTTTTCAGATCATTTGAGAGTTGTTTTGAGGAGTCCATGATGCCACTCTTCATAGGAGAATCAAATAGGAGAACTACTTGCAAGTGGCCACTTTAAAAACCTTTTCTCATGATTACACCTGGCTATGAAGTTCAAAGCTCAATGAGGTTACAAAACCAATTTAGTTCTTCAGGAAGTCAGTAAAAAGTAGTTAGGAGTGTTCAAATCAAGAAAATGATAAGGGTGCCCATACTTTTGCACCGGTCAAATTTTGTTTAAATGCAGATTGCACATTTTCTGTTCGCACAATAAACCTCATTTGAATCCAGAAATATAACTGAGTCCATCAGTTATTAGATACATGAAACTGAAATACCTGTTGCAAAAACCAAAATTGTTATAAAGAAAAAAGTTTAACATTAATAGGGGTGCCCGAACTTTTACATATGACTGTAAGTATCATTTGAATGAGTTTAAGTCACTGACCAAAAGTGGGACTGTTCAGAGGAAAAAATTGTATTAAAAAAAATGTTTTCAGCAAATCTGTGAGAGTCTCAACGTCCAGACCGTTTCTAATTAGAAAGCAGAATTATATTTTTACTAATATCTTGTCTCTTGACCTTACTCTAGTCCATGCTAAAGGCTTGGTTGACCACCAAGAGCTTAAAAAGACCGCTGTTCCAGAAGAAGTAGGTACTAGCAGAAAATTTGTGAGCATGTTGGCTATCTGGTGCCTTGTATTTGTCAGGCCCCAATTATAGGATTATTCATCTAATTAAAATATTTCCAACTTATATCTATTTGTTTTATTCTGTTTTTGTTTTTTTTTAGTTCACAATAATTGATTCAAATAATAAACTTTAATAGTAAAATATACTACATGTGCTACTGCTACCGTGTGTGGGCTTTTAAACTATTTCATTAAAAATTTCCCCCAGATTGGTCATGGAAGGCTACAATTATTCATTTGAATGCTATGCTTCCGCAGAAAATCTGTATGGAATTGCTAGACAAGATTTTGACCTATTACTTTGGAGATCACCTGCTTGTGATACCATAGTCTCAAGACACTGCTGTGTATTCAGAATATCTCCACTATCTTTACAGTAAATAGGATGTCTTGTCCTACCTTGATACTGTTAACTGGGTAAATTCATCTATTCTCTTTTCATGTTTAGATACCTATTCAAAATAAACAGTGCCTTTGCATAGTCGACTGATTTAAAGCACTATACTAGCATTATTTTTTTTGCAGTTTTTTTTTACAGTGTTCTAGTGTTCTAAGTTCCCTGCTCCTAGAGTTATACTTACCAACTGCCACCTTGGTGATGCTCTGGTTAGTCTCTAGCCAGTTGTAACTTGCCAGATCGCTCCAGTGTTTGCCAGTCGAGCAGGAAGTCACAACTCAAATGTAAATCTATGAGAGCCAGAACAAGGCCAGAACGAGACTCTCATGGACTTACATTTACAGTTTTTCACCATTGCGTCTGATTTCCAATCAGTCATAAATTGTGGTCACAAGATGACAGCGCTATTTACTTATATTCTATCTTCTTCCTTCTATAGTTCCCGTAAAGCAAGAACTGTTAATGAATGAAGAAGAGGGTGGATTGAGTTTGAACATAAGTAGATGGGAAGATGCACTGAACTGTTTGACCATATGTAAAGCTGGTGATCTTAAAGAGAACCTGTCAACCCCCCCAGGGCCTATTAAAGTAAAAGAGCCATCTTCAACTGCATTAAAGCCCCTGTTACACACAGCGAGATCGCTAGCGATATAGCTAAAGTGTCACCAATTTTGTGACACAGCAGCGATATTGCTAGCGATATCGCTATGTGTGATACCTCCGACCGGCTCCCCCGCTGGTTATCGCTGATCGCGCGAGAACGTCCTGGACCGTTTCTCGTCGACCACTTCCTGCTGGGCTTCCTGCTGGCGCCGACGAGCGTCGTGTGGACGCGGGCGAGAGGACGTCTTCATCGCCGCATCTGATAGCAGCGGTCGGCAGTCATTACTTACCTATGTTGCTGGCGATATCTGCCTGTTTGGCAGACCACTAGCACTAGCACTAGCGACCATTTAGCGATGCACCAGCGATCCTGACTGGGTCGTATCGTGGTCGGAATCGCTGGTGCATCGCTAATTGTAACGGTACCCTTAGGCTGCATTCTGTGAAGGTGGTTCTTATGTTTATTATCCCTAGGAATGCTGAAATAAAGACTTTTATAAATTGCCCGCCATACCTCTATTGCATCATGGAGGTATGTTTTCTTCCCCTGTCTCAACCACCTCGCAGCTGTCCATCATCCCCCTCTTGCCTCCGTGCACAGCCTCTGTTCCTTGTTACGTGTACTGGTGCCTGCGCTCTGCAAACATTTCTCGTGCATGCGCCGTGCGCGCTGCTCTGGAACTTACATCAGGTGATAATGTAACGATATTGCGCCTTCATGTAGCGGAGGCCCCAGATCCCGCCCCGCAGTGTGTCATGATGTATTCACACTGCGAGGCTGGGAATCTGGCACCTGCGTAGTGAGGATCTCTTCACCTGTCCCCATCTCCCCCCGCCTCTTTCCTCCACCGTAATACATCGAAAAGAGGCGGAGAGAGATGGGGACAGGCGCAGAGATCCTCACGGTGCAGGCGCCAGATTCCCAGCCCCGCAGTGTGAATACATAACACACTGCAGGGCGGGATCTGGGGCCTCCACTATGCGCAGGCGCGATATTCTTACATCATAGCCTGATGTAAGTTCCCAGGCAGCGCGCACGGCGCATGCCCGAGAAATGTTTGCAGAGCACAAGCGCTGGTCATGTAACGAAGAACAGAGGAGACGGCGCTCTGAGGCAAGAGGGGGATGATGGACGGCTGCGAGGCAGTTGAGACAGGGTAAGAAAACATACCTCCATGACGAAAGAGGTATGACGGGCAATTTATAAAAGTCTTTATTTCAGCGTTCCTATGGATAATAAACATAAAAGCCACCTTCACAGAATGCAGCCTTAGTGCTGCTGAAGGTGGTTCTTTTACTTTAATAGGCCCTGGGGGGGGTGACAGGTTCCCTTTAATGCAAGAGTGGATACACCAGGCAGGGATCAACAATCTTGGGCCGAAAAGTGGCAGATGCGGTTTAAGAATGATAAATGTAAGGTTATACACATGAGAAGAAGGAATCAATATCACCATTACACACTGAATGGGAAACCACTGGGTAAATCTGACATCGAGAAGGACTTGAGGATCCTAGTTCGTGATAATCTTACCTGGAGCAGCCAGTGCCAGGCAGCGGCTGTCAAGGGAAACAAGATCATGGGGTGCATTTAAAGAGGTCTGGATACACATGATGAGAGCATTATACTGATATAATGATACTAGAGCGATTATAAAGGAGGGCAACAAAATTAATAAAGGGGATGGGGAACTACAATACCCAGCGAGATTAGTAAAATTAGGATTATTTAGTGTGGGGAAAAAAGACAACTGAGGGGCGATTTAATAACCGTGTATAAGTATATAAGAGGACAATACAAATACCTCCAAGGATCTGTTTATACCAAGGAAGGTTACGGTCACAAGGGGGCATTCTCTGCGTCTGGAGGAGAGAAGGTTTTTCCACCAACATAGAAGAGGATTCTTTACTGTTAGGGCAGTGAGAATCTGGAATTCCTTGCCTGAGGAGGTGGTGATGGCGAACTCAGTCGAGGGCTTCACGAGAGGCCTGGATGTCTTCCTTGGGCGTAATAATATTGTATCTTACAGTTAGTAAGTTCTTTAGAAGGACGTAGATCTGGGGATTTATACTGATGGAATATAGGCTGAACTAGATGGACAAATGTCTTTTTTTGGCCTTGCTAACTAGGTTACTTCTACTTTATTTACTTAACAGGGTTAATACAAGAAAGATTATTATCGAAAGTAAATGACATGAACAAAACATTCACAATTATACTGTATATACAGGGATACATTAGTTAATGCACAACATGAAATATGTTTTCAATTGCAGTTCAGGATTTATGGGTCAACTCCTGTATGGTATGGAGGTGATATGTGCTGTATTGGCAGGAAACGCCACAAAGGTGCCTCTGCAGCTATCTGGCACCTGACAAGGGCTGCTGCTCCCTCTCACTAACCGCACGTTTTCCTGACAAAGTCTATCAGCTCTCTCTGGGCCGCTCTAGTGTCAGCTAGACCCGTTCTGTCCTGCAGTCCTCCTGCCCACGCTCAGTACTGTATGTCTCTGCTGAAAGTGACTGCCCATCTCACACTTCACCTCTGATCACCAGCCCAGGCTTGGGTCTCTGGCTGGATGTCCTCAGGGCCTCTTCGGTACTTGACCACCAATGAATGTCTCCTTGGTCCGCATCAATGGGGGCTGGTCTCTGGCTGTTGAGCGGCTTTGTCTGGGTCAGGAGCCTTGACCGCCGTTATTCAGGTCTTCGTTGCTTTACTGTTGACGGGTCAAGGCTGGACCTTGACTGGCCTGGCTCTGGTCTTCGGTGCTTGACCATCATCGTCTGAGTCTGGACTTTGCTGGTATAAATGGCCACAGCCAACTGTCACGGTTGCTGGAGCTGCATCAGGAGCAACTGTAACTTTCCTTGACGCCAAATCTTCTCTCCTTTTGACGTGCTGTATCAAAGGCTGGCTTTGTCACCGGTCACCTGACCCGGAGCACTGTCTAATTCCATCCTCTTGCAACTTCTCTCCTTCAGATCAGTTCTGCAGGGTTTTGTTCAGGCCTTGAAGCCTCGTGGCTTTGCAGTGTTTATTCCCTGTGCTCCGTTTACACATGCTGAGGGTGATTGAGCATCTCATTAGCAAACTGGAATATAAAACAATTTAATACAAATTCAGTAACAGATTTTAACACTAAACCTATGCTTATTTTTAAGACAGTTTCCCCTACAGGGTGCTGTGTTTGTTTTGAATAGTCATTTTGTGCGGACAGACTAACGTTCATATACATTCTTTAATTTTTATGTTTTTTTTTTTAACAAAATTCAAAAGTGGATGAAATATAATATATACAGGAAATATCGCTTGGTGAATCCACTTCTTGCTTGGGTTAAAAAAAACTGCTGTAATTGTTTCTTAATTTGTATCCATCAATGCCTGGTGATAACGGTGATCTTGAAGAGATGGCTACCCCATTAAATAGTTAGGCTTACCAGATCCTTAAGAGTTAAAAAATCAAATCTTTTTGTTTCTGATGAAATAAGATGAATGCAAATGTACTGGGAGTCTCATTATGAACTCCTGCTGTTTTTCATTAGCCTACACAGTTATTCATCATTATGGTTTTATACTGTGCGCTTCAGTATACTAAATATCTTACGAAAATAAATAGAGAACTTCGTAAGATTAAAAGCAGAAGTTCAATTTTCTTTCTACTTTGATAAAAATATAATTTAAGTTTTCTGCCAGAAGTAAAAATTGGTACATAGAAATGGCAAACATTATGTGTGTCCACTGCTAATTTCACACGCTTGATGTAGCACAATAAAATCTTACTATGTACCACTTTACCATAAAGAATTAGTTGCAATTAAACTCTTATTGCTTATCTTCAAAAATGCACAAATTCGGTTACTTTTGCTTTTCTGTATCATTGGACAAACAGCTTTTCTGCAATCAACAACATAAGATCTCCATACATGCTCATCACTCATACAACTTTAAAGGGAACCTGTCAGCAGGATTGTGCTCTGTAACCTACATACAGTGTCATGTCAGCACCGTTATACTGATTAAAATGATACCTTTGCTGATGAAATCCATCTTGTGTTTTGTTATTTAATCTTTATTTGCAGTTTTGAGTTAATGATATGCTCATGCTCCAGGGTGGCCTGTGGGGGGCTTTGTGTGGTACTCTGATTAGGTATTCATGTGTATGGCTTCTGACAGGTCACTGATCCCTCAGTGATCTGCCCCCTAGTTTACAAAATGATATTATATATATCTTGGAAAAAACAAACCCTTCTGCAGGAAGGCGCCAGCCGTGGCACCTGCGCTGCAGAATAATTGCTATGTACTGTGTATATAATTAATATGTTTGACGTTATCCTGATATTTAAAAAAAGTCCATTTGAAAATGGCGTCCACCGCTCCTGCGCAGTAGCACCTATCAGTGATCTGATAGCTGCTACTGTGCAGGCAACGGCGGTGTCATCTTGCTTGCGGAGATAAAAAAAGCCTCCTCCAAGATGGCGCTGAAAATAAAGATTAAATAAAAAACTCGACGAATTTAATAAACCAAGGTATCATTTTAGTCAGTATAACGGCGCCAACCTGACAGTGTCTGTAGGTTACTGTGCACAATCCTGCTGACTGGTTTCCTTTAATACTTGTGCTAATGTGCATAAAATGGTACCTCCTTCTGCTATAACTCACTATGCTCCGCCATATCTTTCTCAAGGATACCGCTCTCTTTTGATTTTCCTCTTACATCTCTCATTTGCTGTTTAGGTTTCTCATGGTTCAATCCTAGTTCTTCACCTCTTTTCTCTTCATCTCTCCTATTTGACATCACCAACAGATTTTATTTTCAGTACCATCTATATGCTGATGACTTCCAATTATCCATTATCTAGCCTGAAGAAGAGACCGGAGTAGTCTCGAAAGCTTGCAATGTGTTACCATCTTTTCAGTTAGCCATTAAAAGGTATCAACCACTGAGGACTCTCAATTCTGAATATTTTTCTATCTACTGGCTAACACGGTACAAAGATATACATCTTTCCTGTACACTGTATAGTAATTTAAACTAAATAATTCACATGTTTCTTTGTTTTTTTAATTACTGTATTAACTTTAATCCACTGCCATTTTCACATAACTAAAAAAGCTCATTTGTTGCTTCCCCTCCCTTCTACTGACATCTGTATAATGTTGTCCTTCCTGGGCAATGTTTGGCTAGTTTCACACTTGCGTTTTTTTGCGCTGCGTTTTTGCGCAGTGCAAACGCATACAAAAAACACATCATGTGTTTTGTATGCGTTTGCTGCTTTTTTGCGCATGTGTTTTAACCATTTTTTAGCCATTTTTACTCTTAAAACGCATGCGTTTTTAACCTCAGACGTGCGCATGTCCATGCACACATCTGCGTTCCCATAGACTGTAATGTGTTTTTTGCTCATTCTGTGCGCATTCCGTGTGCATGCGTTTTTTTGAGATAGGTCGGACAGACCAAAAATGCAACAGATTTTAATCAAAAAAAGAAGAAAAAACCTGGCCTAAAAAAGGGAAGGCACTTCCTATCAATCCAAAAAATGTATCTCCATTGTCTACTTTTTTATATTTTAAACTTGCTTGAATAAAGATGGATTATTAATGAATATAACATAGGCGTTGACTTCTATGGTTTATAGGATTTTTCAAAAATGCAACAGGTAGCGTCTGACGCACTTGGGCGCACACTACAAAAAACGCATGCGCACGTAAAACGCGTACGAACGCGTGCAAACGCTAGACCATGCGCACCCATGTTAAAGATAGGGGAAAAGGACACATGCACATGTATGCGCAAAAACGCAGCGCAAAAAAAAGCAAGTGTGAGACCAGCCTTAGACAGTAGTGCCCAAAATAATTAGAGAGCACACAAAGAAATCTGGATTGTAGACTCTTGGGTAATTAATACTTTGCAGCAATGGGTTTAGCTATGAATTTTGGGTTGGGAGTTTTTGCATAAATCTACCCTCCATAGGATGTTAAAATTAATTAAAGAGTAATAAGGCTTCAATCTTATTTTTAAATTTTAGGTCCTAGTCAATGACAAGGACATCCCTATTAAAGGGACCACATTACAGACATTACCTTTGATACAGAATGTTGTATTATTTGTTATTTATTATGCTAGGCCAAGTAAAAAAACAATTCAGTTTTACAGAAATCTCATTATAAACAGTAATGGCCAAAAGTTTTGGCACCCTTGAAGCTTGAAGAAGCTTGTTGATGGTTATAGAAAGTGATTAATTGCAGATATTTATTCCAAAAGGTGTGCAACGAAATTATTAAATTGAGGGTGTCAACAATTTTGTCCAGTCCATTTTGGGGTTTTGTGTGAAGTGGTGTCCGATTTTGCCTTTTTTTACTGTTTTTTTTGTGTTGTTCCAATACACACAAAGAAAATAATAATATGTACAACAAAAGATGTGTAATTGCAGTAATTTTCTGGGAAAAATACTTCTTTTTCTGGTACAATTTCCAGGGTGCCATCACTGTCAGCCATGACTGTATGTATATATATATATATATATATATATATATATATATATATACGGGAATAATACTTTATAGAAAGCTGTTGTATTTTTTTAAACCTATGCAAAGCAGAGATTAAATTCATTTTATTTAATTAATGAAATATAGACTTTGCAGTTCCTATTGACTCAGTATGTATTTCTATGTTTTATGTCAATAATATGACAATTTTGTGGTTTACCTATAGGGAACAGGAAGGAACCTAATGTTGATCCTACTGAAAAAACACGTTGATGAGTTCAAATAAGGTTGTATGAGTATTGACTGACCTACATAGGTATTTGGTTATACAAACCTAGCCTGGCCTTGTGTTAGGATACTGATCTAAACTTGCCACTTAGTTTGACAGGTTTGCTTGTTTGTTTAAATGAGGATGCAAATACAGGAAAATTGCTAACGATCGAATTTGGAAAGGAAGAGGAAATGCAAATGTGAGGTATAAAGCGAATGGCATATTCACCTAGTTTAAATGTTTATTTTAGTACTGAAGTGGAAAAACATGGACTATTATAAATTGCAAAAGTGCCCAATATGTCACATAGCTACATACACTGCTGAATTAAATTTGAGAATGTGGGGTATATTTATGCCACAAAGTACCAACATTTGGTTCCTGCATTTTAGTAGCAAAAGAAGTGTCCTTTACTAAAATGATATTCCAATTCCTCTGCAATTTTATACTGTACAGTTTATACCAAGGCCAAGAAACTCTCAAGGGAGGCTTGGCTAAAAAAGTGACTACCACTTTAATCTCTATTTTTTGACACTTACTGTGTCATGAAAAGTGACAATTTAACAAAAATAGGAAGCTGTTGATTTTTTAATAATTATTATTATTATTATTAAGGTTAATATATACTGCTTATGGTCATAAAACATAAAATTATTTAGGTTAATATTTTGGATCAGGCCAAAACCGTGATTACAACCAGAGAGAAATTATAGAGGAAATATTAACATTTCTTCTGTTCTGGATTTACAAATACCGATGCAAAATACTGACCTAAATAGTCTTGTGTAAAAGCGACCCTAGTGAAAGTATTTTCATGCTTTGCTGATACAATGCTAGAATTGATGGAAAGAATACATTATGGTATACTAATAATATCACGGAGGACCAAACTTTTTTTTTTTATGCATAAAATAAATAATAATGGAACTGCTGCCGATCATTACATCAAATATATATGTCACTTCTCCACTAGGACCTGCTCCTGCGACATCTGATTCTGCAGCCAGTCACTTCCGTATTCACTCTGCCGGCAGCGCTGGTTATAGAATAAACATTGGAACCAGAAGCTCTGGACGGAAGAGGCTCTCCAACCACTTAGATTTTGGGTGGCTTGGGCCTGCAGTGCCATTTAGTCTGGCAGTATGGGTGTGTTGTTCAGCTGGAGTTATCATCTTCCAACTTACTGCTGGAAGCTGCCAGATGTAGCTTTGTGCTTCCCTGGTTTACGTCTGTGGTTTCTGATCCTGTGTTTTATTTGTGCTTTCCTGTCTTGACCTTGGCTTTTTTATTGTCTGTTCTCCTGTCTAATGATTTTGTACCTTAGCTGCCCTCTTGGTTTTGATCTAGTTACCCGACTATCCTTCTTGCCAGCAGAGGAGCAGCTGATTCTGTAGCTATTGCCCAGTGACCCCTGTGAAAGGCTTGATTGATGTATAGGGGTTAAAGATTAAAGGCCAGGACAACCCCAGGGCCCTGGGAAATGAAGTAGCTTGCGCCAAGCCTTTTCATGGTAGCTATTTTAGAGTGCCAGGCGACCACCGACAGGGCCACCTTACAATATAGAACCCAATCAAGGAGTTGGTCTTGCCAATTCCTTCAGTAGTAGGGGATGCTATGTGCAGTTGTTGTCTGTTTTCGTTAGTAGAGGGTTTCAAAAAGTCATTGAGATGAATAAGCGTAGCAAAGCTATAATTTAAAGGTGCAGCTACAATTCTATATTTATACAAATTTTGTACTAGTATCGCCAACCAAATCATGACCCTTACTAACGAATCCCTCCCTTATTAGAAAAATAAAACCCAATCTTAGAACTTTCAAGATAATTGTAATTGCAGCATTTATATACCATGTCAAGTTTGTAATAAGGTTTTGTTTTGATGTGCCAAACCCCACGTTCCTCCCTTAGTTAGTATAAGTGGAAATTAATGTGACTTGAATAAACACAGTTTGGCTTATTGTATTTATTTTTTTTAGATTTTTTTGTGAGACTGAGAAGAATTAGAAATTGAAATTCCAGCTTAGCATTTGTTTTAATTACATTTTAGAATGAAACAGAAAGGATATTGTTCTTTCTAAAGGAAGAAAGTAAGATAGACTGATGGCAGATGTTGGAGCCCTGTCGAATGGAATAGGTCTAGACATGAATAATTTTCTTTAGCAATTGTGCAGGCTGATTTTGTAAGTGGAAATAAACATTTTATTGACAGGTCTAATTTTCGTTGACATTTACTTTGTATTCCTTTCCTCGCCAGACTAAGCAGCCAATCTGTATAATAATATATAAATAGATGTAATTCCCTTTGACCTTATCCATCATTGTAAAGTAAATTCTGTCCAAGAGAGTGAATAAGTGCTGTAAGTTGACGTTAGCCAAGTCCATTGAATTACACTCAGTGTGTGAATTAACTTTGAGCAAAGATTAAAGTGTCACGTTGAATAGGGCAAGGTTTTTCACTTGCTATATTAAACAAGTTTTGCCTAAAACGACTGTAAGTATCAAAGTAATGACTGTAGTATACAGTATTAAGAATCTAATAATATTTCCTAATATCTTTCTTTGAGTATTCTGTATCTAATTTAGTGACTTTTCTTGGATCCCTAATATTTTTTTCTTTCTTGGCATAAGTAGATGACTATTAAAGAGAACCTGACAGGACAATTTTGTAAACTAAAGTCATGGCTGTAATGGAGCTGTAATACAGATGAAATTTATGAAGAAGGCAGAAAAATCCAGCTAACAGATAAAATCCAAAAAAGTGCAATGTATTTTCAAAGGTACATGAAGCAAAGATTAAAATTGTGTGTTCACAAAAAAGAGAATACAGGCATCTCTTGACGCATTTCGAGCGACATGCGCTCTTTGTCAAGAGCGCATGTCGCTTGAAACGCATCAAAAGATGCCTGTGTTCTCTTTTTTGTGAACACACAATTTTAATCTTTGCTTCATGTACCTTTGAAAATAAATTGCACTTTTTTTGGATTTCATCTGTGAGCTGGATTTTTCTGGTTTCTCAGTTGAATGTTGCACCCTGCCCAGGTGCTATCCGTGCTCCAGAAGTGTCGAATCGCAGGTGGTGAGCTGGATTTTCTTCTGGGAGATTAAATTAATACCTTTGGAGAATAAATACTCTTTCTGGTTCTTCTGTAATAACCTTTTGAAGTTTATTGCTAGATTTCGGTGCACAGGGGCCGGACTGTACACTTGTTCTTCTCCTCCCTGCCTGTGATTCCCCGGCCCCTCTGCCTTCCCCCATCTGTGAGTGACCTGCCTCCTCTGTTTGTAATCTCTGGATTGACCTGTGATTCAAAGACCGGAGGCAGCGGAGGGGCCGGGAAACACAGACAGGGAGGAGAAGACTCCAGATACAGCCCGGCCCCTGTGCATCAAAATCAAATTAACAGAAAACCTCAGATGGTGTTTAAAAAAAATCACAAAGTAGATATCTTCACCAAAGGTATCAATGTGATCAATATTTCAGAGCCATTACACCCATTTCTTTATGTTACAAAATCGTGCTGACATGTTCCCTTTAACTCAGACGTTACCACTTTCACTAGCCTGATCTCAACTTTGCAATATCAGAGAATAACATAAATAGTAGATAGCCTCTGTGCAGAACAGAATGTGGGCAAATTGCTGTCCATTAACCAAAGGGAAAATTGTAAAGTGCTCTTTGCCAATCGCAACCCTTATCTTTAATTTGATAATTCCTCACCAGTTTTCGTGGGGGACAGCAAACCATACTGGGCAATGGTAACGGTTAGTGCATACCATTCCATAAAAACTAGTATAACTGTAATTAACATAATTTTTAGAGTTTATGTTGTGCTGCACATGTGATACATCGGCCTTTCTGCAAAATTTTGTAATAGTATAGCCTCTGAAGCAGGTCCTCATCGCAAGTTTATTTTTAGGCCTGCGATCATCTTACCGTATAGTATTGAATAATAGATATTGCTTCCTGTTTCTCCTTCAGTGCATGTAGTGAGATATAAGCAAAAGGTGGTCTGTAGGGCGGGAAGGCAATCTAACCCGCCACACTAAAGATGCCAGGTTTAAATATTAGATTATTAATCATATTTGATTCATGAGCATTCAACGGCCATGGTCACCCACCCTTGTTGCATTGCCCACCAACGTTTGCGAAAAGCCAGCGATACTGCCTGCATTGGAGCTTCATAGAAAGGTTCACTATGAAAAATGAATCCTGTCACATGTTATCATTGGTTAAAAGTTTATTAAATGATTAGAGGCTATATGACTGTCAATTTTAATGCATGTTTACCAACACAGCTGATCCGGAGGAGCACATTTTCCCTGTAAATTAAAATTCCAAATGAACAAGGAGTTTGAAGAGGCGCATATTGTTCAGACCCTTTATTAACATTAAATGTCAGCGTATTAATTTCTGTGCCTAGAGCCTGTACGTTGGGAACGCTGCCAGCCTATTTAATACAAGAAGTCTGCTTTAATAAACACTTACAGTACAGTTACTGCTCAAAACAAAGTGCTTATGAATTGCACAGCTGACAGCAAATTATAGCTGTTAAATGGATAGTTTAAGAAATAATAGAAAACGTATCTGTGCAAAACTGAACAAGATTCACAGCCTCTCTCTAGAGGAATTCACAGCAAAACTCTGAGGCTTTTGCCAGCATTGTGCTATTGATTATATGGAACGTGTTCATGATTCCTATCAGAAGGAGCCATATAATCAGTGATTTTTACTTTCTGACACTCAGCAATTTTTGCTTGTCAAGCAATTCCAAAACATGTATTCATGTGCAGGCACCCATATGTCCTAATATATAAAGTAAATACTTTATTTTACTTATGAACTAATTTGTGCAAATAGGCACTCAGAATTAGGAGTTTTTGTAACTCAAGAAAATGCGGTGGCTCACCTCTCTGAGTTTTTGCAGCCGTTAAAGGGGGTTTTCCACCTCTAGGACAAGCCTTTCTTAAGCTAAATGTCCGTCCCGATAAAATAATAAAGCCTGTACTCACCTCCTGTGCCGGTGCTGTTCTCCCTGTGTCGGCACTCGCTCTCCCCGGGGCCGCGATGCGGTGTTTTGACACGTGACGCCGACGCCCAAGCACTGCTGGCGTCGCAATCTCCGCCTTTTGACATACTGAACATGAAGTCTAGCATCAGTCTTCCTCTTCATTGTTCAGTTTGTCTGAAGGCAGAGACGGTGACACATCATACTGTGTGCTGTTGTTTACTTACAATGAAAGTTTTGTTACCAGGACATTATCATTGCTGTGACTAGCTGCCTTATGCCAAGTCGTCCGAATCTGCCTTCTCCTCTGATAAGCAGTTCAACAATGTACATAGTGAGCCTGGTGTGGGTGGGGCTAGCTTTCTGAGCTCTGCTACATGCTGCATCAAAAAACTGTGATTGTGTCAGAACTGCTGCCTCTAGTAAAATAAGTGATGCATTGTTGGATTCAAGATCTCTAGCCTTACGTTATGCTGCTCTTAGATGAGGTAGCAAAAGCCTGGCAACATATTCCCGTTAAGAGGGTTAGTATGATATGCTTCCTTGCAATCTTCATGATCAGGAAAAACTTCTAATAGCTCCTATGCATATTAGTCTAACATCAGCCAAATCTGCTAATATAGGCAGGATTGACAGACTAATATATATGTGGGCCTCCTGATTCTCCCCTGACACGATATTGGATAGAAGACTGTGGCACATCAGATTTTCTCTTATCTCATATCACATAAAAGCGTACAGCTGAGCTAAGCTGTATGGGCTTGTTCACACTCTGTGTTTTTGTCATGTTTTTCTTACGTGTTCTTCAAGGGTAAAAAAAATCACTGCACTTTGCAGTAACAGCAAAGTAAATGGGATTTCTGTGCTCTCATGCACATGCTGCTAATTTTTTTTCCTTGCTGATTTGAACCATTAAGATATTTTTAAAAAATCTGCAGCATATCAATTCTTTCAACATTTTTACAGTGTTTTTCACCTATTCAAATGAATGTGAAAGAAGTCAAAACATAAAAAAATAATTAAATATAAGCTAAAAACTCATAAAAAATGTGTTTTGTTTTATGCAGCGGTTTTTCCACCCATTATTCTGTTGTTTTTTTTTTTTTTTTTATGCAGAAAAATTACCTGCAAATACTCAACTTGTGCACATATGCTAAGGTGAACATGGGAGAGATAGTTCTTGGTCGAACAACTTATTGTTTATTGGGGATGCTTAAGGAGTCAGGGACTCATTAACCTTGGTGCTTAACACTTAAACTAACATATTGGCCTAAATGGGGTCAAATTAAAAATTTATAAAACAAGTTTTGATTTGACAAATAGGCGTACCGAGGCTCACAGTGCCCCGTCCCACTCCGTTTCTTTACATACCGCCTCTTCCTTCTTTTCTGATGGGTAGCACTGGCCTTCTCCAGGTGTGTTCTGTCTGCAAGCAAAAGCATATTGCTCACTAAAGCCGCTCTGTTGGGTAGCGAGCGCGGTCAGGAGGCACAAAATGGGCACTGTATGAGTACACACTCACGTGACTCTACTTTCACTTGCAGGGAGTGCTGACTTGGCAAATGCTAACACTGTCATTTGGAAGAGAGCCTTAGGGCCCCGTCACACATAGCGACTCACCAGCGATCCCGACAACGATATCAACGTGTCAGGATCACTGGTTATTCACTACATGATCGCTGGTGAGCTGTCAAACAGACAGCTTCACCAGCGATCAGCACCAGCGACGCCGAGCGTGCGGTGTCGCTGTGTACTTTAGTTACCAGCGCACTGATGCAGGGAGCTGGTAACTAAGGTACACATCGGGTTTCCAAGGGACGTGCGTCACTTAGAAACCCGATGTGTACCTTAGTCACCAGCTCCCTGCATCAGCGCACTGGTAACTAAGGTACACATCGAGTTTCTAAGTGACGCACGTCCCTTAGATACCCGAAGTGTATGTTAGTTACCAGCTGATCGCTGGTCTCTCGCCTGTCACACGTAGCGATGCGTGCTGGCCAGCAGGAGACCAGCGATCAAAGAAATGTCCAGGGCTTTCCAAGAGCGATCAGCGATACTGGCAGGGGGCCGGTCGCTGATCGCTGTCACACACAGCGATTTTGCTGGTGAGATCGCTGTTGTGTCACAAAACTTGTGACTCAGCAGCAATCTTGCTAGCGAGATCACTATGTGTGACGGGGCCCTTAGGGTCCCGTTTCACTTAGCGACGCACCAGCGATCCCGACAACGATACGACCTGGTAAGTATTGCTGGTGTGTCGCTAAATGGTCACTAGTGAGCTGCCAAACAGGCAGATCTCTTCAGCGACGCAGCAACCATCCAGCGATCCTCGGCGGTCATTGGTACCTTGTCACACAGCAGCTTTTCTGAACGATTCCAGCCTGCGTCCCTGAGTTCTGCATCGCCAACGAGGTCGCTCGTCGGGTCAAACACAGAGATGCGCGCTGGCCAGCGGGACACCGACGATGAAAAAATGGCCCAGGACATTCGAGCACGATCAGTGATATCCAGCGGGGGGGGGGGGCGGACGCCGCTGCGTGTAGCATGTAGCGAGATCGCTGGCGAGGTCGCTGTTGCGTCACAAAAGCGGTGACGCTTCAGCGATCTTGCTAACGATCTCGCTATGTCAGATGGGGGGCTTTAATCCTGTCACTGGAGCTGCTCAACTGTGTATTGAGCAGGACTGTGTGCGACCACACACTTACATAAATGCATTTTCACTGGCAGACAGCACTGACTTGGGGAATACCAGAGCTCTCAATTAGAAAAGAGGGGGGCAGAAGTATTCAAAAAAAAAGGCACCGATAACTCTAATCTGAACATGTAGTTAAAAATATTTTTCCAATAAAAAAGGAATGATTTTTAAAGTATATGTAGTTATTATAGAATGCAGTTTAGGGCTGGCAGCACCCTTCAAGAATATTGTGCAGCCAAACTGTACTAGATTTCTCCTGTTCTAAAGCTGGTCATATACTTAAGGTTATGTTCATATATATTTGCACATCATTTTCTCAGAAGCCAAAACCTGCTCTTTTGGCAATAAAAACTCAGCATTTAAAACTCCCATGTTTTGTCAACATTTTTGCATATTTATTTTTTTTTTTTGCAGTTTTTTTGGTGTGGATTACTTGGGTGATATAACTACAGTATATGTTTAATAAAGTTAGTCTTAGGGTATGTTTCCACGGTCAGGATTTGCTGCGGATTGGACGCTGCGTACAGCTGCAGCTTCCAATCCGCAGCTTCTTGATGAAAAAGACGCAGGTGGCAGACCTGCGTATACGCACATGCAGCGCGTCTCAATAGACTGTGTTATTTATCTAAATATTTAGATAGATATGCTGCAGTCTATGTATAGGATGCGGTGATTCCGCATGTGTTCAATTCTTCATTACTTACAGTGGGGAAAAAAAGTATTTAGTCAGTCAGCAATAGTGCAAGTTCCACCACTTAAAAAGATGAGAGGCGTCTGTAATTTACATCATAGGTAGACCTCAACTATGGGAGACAAACTGAGAAAAAAAATCCAGAAAATCACATTGTCTGTTTTTTTTTCATTTTATTTGCATATTATGGTGGAAAATAAGTATTTGGTCAGAAACAAAATTTCATCTCAATACTTTGTGATATATCCTTTGTTGGCAATGACAGAGGTCAAACGTTTTCTGTAAGTCTTCACAAGGTTGCCACACACTGTTGTTGGTATGTTGGCCCATTCCTCCATGCAGATCTCCTCTAGAGCAGTGATGTTTTTGGCTTTTCGCTTGGCAACACGGACTTTCAACTCCCTCCAAAGGTTTTCTATAGGGTTGAGATCTGGAGACTGGCTAGGCCACTCCAGGATACTTTTTTTCCCCACTGTATCTTGCATTGCTCCCAAATTCCACCCTGTAGTGGAGTCAGATTTTACAACTGAACTCTTCTACAACTCCATAGTGGATCAATATGTGAGCAGAACTAGCATTGGCCATTTGTGTTTTTCAAAATGTTGTCTTTACAAACTAGACTACCTACAGCAGTATATAGGAAACTTGACGTCTCATTGCATTGTAGCGGATCATGTCCGTCAACTATTTCTATTAGCAACCTTTGCCTCTTTAAACAGCAAAACTGACTGTAACTTAGCAAAACCAAGAAATTGAGCCGGAACATATGTTGGTATAAGTGTAGTGTGTAGGTTCACGTCTGAGGCATTTAACAGACAAGACCTAAGTTATAAACAAAATGAGCAAATACCCTTCAGTAAGTAAATAGTAATTTTACATGTACGGTAAATAGCATAACATATTTAATTGACACTATTTTGATCAAAAAAGTGAAAAAAAAAACATCCTACCACATCAAGCTATACCCAATCTGGACAACAATTACTACTTAACTATTTATTTACTACAGGGTATTTGCTCTTTTTGTTTTTATCTTAGGTATTGGCTGTAACTTAAGACCAAAATGAAAAAAAAAAGTGGTTGAATTAATTGTGAAGAAATAAATGGTGGTCACTGGAGGATATACTTCATAGGGAATTGGTGAAAAAAATGTTGACTACGGTTCCCAAATAATTCTAAAGCCCCCGTCACACTAAGCGAGATCACTGCTGAGTCACAAGTTTTGTGATGCAACAGCGATTTTGCCAGCGATCTCGCTGTGTGTGACGACACGTATCAGCGACCGCCCCCCCGCCAGGTATTGCTGATCGTGCTCTAATGTTCTGGGCCATTTTTTGATCTTTGGTCTCCCACTGGCCAGCATGCATCGCTGCGTGTGGCAGCCGGAGACCATCGATCAGCAAGCTCCCAGCGCTGTAAGCAGACACATGGCGCTTAGTTACCCGCTGTTTACCTTGGATACCAGCTCCCAGCCAAGCACGCTGTTATCCAGGGTACACAGTGAGTAACTAAGCGACGCGCACGCTTGTTACCCACGTCATCACTGGTCCTGATCGCTGGTGAGATCTGCCTGTTTGACAGCTCACCAGCGAACATGTAGCGACACACCAGCGATCCTGACCAGGTCATATCGTTGTCGGGATTGCTGGTGCGTCGCTTAGTGTGACGGGGGCTTATGCTGAAGTCACACAGTACACAATTTTGCATTTTTGTGACTATCTTCTTTTTTCATGATTTTTTTCTTGTTTTTCTTTTCACTTGCAATTTAAGCATTTTATCCTGCTTTTTCTTACCATGTAAGAAAAGCAACAATTGCAGTTTAAGCTAGCACTGGAAACATGAACGTAGAATAACTCAATCACTGCAAGGGAATAACGAAGGCAAAACTTGACACCATACATAGTCTTCACATGTGAGCTCTTACTTGAAAGATAATTGCATGTTCTGTCAATCCAGCACATAGGCGCCCTACGATACATAGATGTGAACGTTGTTGCATAACGACAGAAGATTATGTAGTTGGGGAGGGGAATCACAATTTTTTTTTCAAGCGGGCTTATCATTACCATATTTTCTTTTTATGGAGATTAGAAAAACTGACAAATTAAATCTCCGGAGACTCCACTTATGCATAGACTACATTCATTCGGAAAGCCCAGGAGTCTTAATTAAAGCTAGGATATGTATTTCATTATTCTTTACCTGTGTAAGCAGATTTAGAACGTATCTTTTGGGACTGTGAGAAAGGAGCTTTGGGAACACAACGGCTTCTGCTCACATTAGGTTTTTGACTGCCTCTTAATATTTCCAGTTATTTGATGGAAAGGTTTTGTTTTGTGCCTGGGTAACATTGTTATTTTCTGTCCTTCACCACTGAATATATTTGTTTTGTTGGGCTTTTTTACTTGATAATCCCTTTACAGTGTGTGATTTAATGATATGTACCATAGAAGCTACATTTACATGACAGCAGTGGAAAGTGACAATATTTCCCCTTGAGTGATGTTGATATAGTTAGTTTTGGTCATTAGTTATTTTTAGCCATGACACTTGGAATATTGACTTGCACATGTCTTATTTATGTGACCTAAACTTAGGACTGTATATGTGTATATATATATATATAGCTGAGTGTATGTATGTGTGTGTATATGTATCAAGCCATGCCCACTCCACATAGCCCCACCCGCTGGCGACTGTAGAGCGGGGTTGCAGAGGGAAAGTGTGGGACGCGGGTGGAGAGTGGAGCTGCGAGGGAGAGAGCGGGACAGGAATGGAGAGCGGGGTTTTGGAGGGAGAGAACTGTTATATGGGTTGACTATGATAGCAAGTGTGCCTAAAATGGTATTGTTCAGTATAAACTACCTTAAGATTACATTTATTTTTATTTATCCCACCAATTGATCAGATCATATAGAAAGAGTGCCAGAGTGGGAATATTCATCGTGGCATTGTTTTTCTGCAATTTATATATTTATCGACTTTACCCTATTGTAGCACAGGATGACTGACAAAGGAAAGGACCATTGCTTTAAATAAAATTATCAGATATTTGTAAATTATCTAGGTAAATGGATTCACTGTTACAATCAACAATTCATGAATTCTTGGGAGAATTGACTAGACTTAAGTGGTGAAATCAAACACAATTTTAACACCAGGGACTGATTATTTCTGCATTACGTCCCAAAAGGCACAATGAATGGATTTCCTACAACACTAAAGATGTTTTTATTTAGTAAAAATGTACTATACAACTAATTGGCTAAAAAATGTCATATTATTTTGGGCATGTAAATAGCCTGTTAAGAGAGGAAGAGAAATGGAATTCTAATGTCACATATAATTTTGTCATTTTTGAATGTATATTATATAAAATTATCACTTTTTTGGTGGCACCCATCAGATATACCTCATAGCCCGATATGTTTGAGAAATCTGGGTTTAACATTGATTTGATTGTAGTGTATGCCTAGATACTGTGTTGCAATTCCTGTGTATGGCTGCATTTTGACCATCAATGTACTAGTTTAGCTTGTTTGTCCAATACTATGTAATCTTGTTATTTTTTTTCTAAATTCTTTAGATAAACTAACACCCCATTGTTTTCCAGTGAGGCAAGGACAACAGTTTACAATTTATTAAGCAAAAGACGCCGCATTTTATCTCAAATTAAGCAATAAACTGGTGTTCTATTCACTTACTATGAATTTTAGAAACTCTTTGCATGGTTAAGGTTTATTTAATGGAATGTGTCACCATTTTGGCTCAAGGTCCAAGTCTAAAGTATCACACAAAACTGCATTGAGGTCAGGAGAGCAGAGAGAGAGGTCATTACACATCACACTGGTAACCAGGGCTGTGGAGTCGGTAAACTAAAGCTCCGACTCCTCAATGTCCCTGACTCCGACTTCACAGCACAGCCTCACTACTGAGCATGTACATAAAGTGCAGCACAGATTCATCTCCACTAAAAGCCGAGATCCTGAGATCAGGAACAGAACATACATTTATAGGGCATTTTATAACTTTCTCAAATTCTTATGAAAACATTTACAGCACATCCTGCTCTGTACTACTGCATCCAATGTATTACATATTTTAGGAGTCAGGCCATTTTTTAACGACTCCAACTCCACCAAAATGGACACCGACTCCACAACTCTGACTCTACACCCTGCTGGTAACTCCCACTTTTTTGTTAAATAAGCTCTTGAGACAGTTGTCTTCAGGCACCATCCTCCCCATAGTCTGGAAGAGGTCATTTACATAAAGTGGTGAAAGATGATTTCTCAACAACAAGGCATCTGATGTGAGACACACAGGGAGGACTGTTTTCAGCAATCTTTAACCTGTATGCCCATATTAATAGTTTAGATAGGTCAAATGTGGTAACAGATTCCCTTTAAAATCCTGAAAATTCACGCTTTTCCTACACTTTGCTTATAATAAAACATTTTCATGCAAAATTGAAAAATATAGAAAACAAATAATTCAGTGTCTTTAGACATAGTTTTTTTTTTAGGCAATAATGTACCTGTTTAACTTGTTTGACTTTTAGGATTGCTACTGTGAATAGGTGGCACTAGAGTTCCTGTCCTCTTCCCGTCTGATGAGGCTATTTGCATATTTCAGCAATTACTTAACAACATTATGAGTAACCCTTAAGAATAGCTGTAAAGAACACATCTGTTCTCTACTGCAATATGTTCTAAACTCTGTTTTACTGATTAACATCTGGTCTTAGATAGGTAATGACGCTCACAATGTAATATGGCACCTGTGGTTATCTTCATTTGAAGGTCGTGAGCTCATTTCCAAAGCTCTGGTACTTACAGTGGAATTACATTATTTATGAATCAAACTATGTTTCTTCAGTCAGAGCAATTTTATTATTACTGGATTGTTGGAAGTCCAAGTATTCTGTGATATATTTTACGTGAAATTGTGCATTTATGACAGATTATATATCTATTTTTATTGTAGATACAGAACTGGGTGTCAGTATACTGTCAGCAAACAAATGCAAAGATGGTTCAGGTCCAGTTCTGCCAAAAGTATCAGGACTAGAAAGAAGTCAAGAGAAGAGTCAAGACAGCACTGCTGAGCTGCCATTTGAGACTACAGTGTGCAAAGAACTAGGACCAACAACGCTACCTACCATTCAACCTGAAGTAGAGCAACGACCATTGCTACTGTCTTCTCCAGGACCAGTGGTGATTTCTCAGTCAGAGACACCTAAACAGACACAGATTGAGCCTCTTCAGCTTCCACAAACTCAATTGCCACCTCAGCCACAAGTGCAGCTGCCACCAAAGGCTCAGCCTCCATCTCAACCACCTGTTCATCCAAGTCCACCAGCAGCGCAAGCACGACCTCCTTCCCAATCTTTGCCCCAGACATTGTGCAACTACAATAGCAGCAGCTTGAGTGTGAACAGTTTAAGGTTGGTTAAAAGATTGCGTTTTATCTTCCATAATATTTTTGCATATTTTTAAGGCACTCTGTATAAACTAGTATCCTTCTAAACTAAACACAAATAATCTAGTAAATATAAAAGTAGTATAGGAAAAAAGTTGAGTATGTTTCCATCTTAAAGGTGCATTTACATTGCATGAGTATTGGGAAACCTTAAGTACATTCATTTCCCCATAATTGTGCAATGTAAACAGGCTGCTAGTCAAATGAGCAAAACGTGAAATGATCTTTTGGTTTGGACAAAAGTTTAGACCAAACCTATGTGAACAGGGCTAATGCTGCCGAGAATATTGGCAGCTTGTACTTATAGTACAGTTTATTAGATCTATGCACATCTGAAGTCTGTCTGTTTAAACAGGCTATCAAATGACGGATGATCAAATATGTTGTCAATTAGTGGTGGTCATTTAACGCTGCTGTTTTTTTTGGCATACGTGCACCTTCATTAAAGAAAGTTTAGGCTATCTGTACAGTTGTCTGGATACTTGTTGCGACCAACATAAGTAGAAAAACTTTGAAAACCATCATGGATGGAATAGAGCTTATTGTATAATCGAGATGAAAGCCATTCTATTATTCTGGACATAAAGTAAATAAAAATGTGCTAATCCATATAACCTAATATAGTATTGCACCAAAAAACTACCCATTATCTATTTCCAGCCTTGAATCTTTCATGTCCGCATTTTCTAATTGTCAGTTTAGTGTGTTATTATTTTTTTTCCTGTTTATTGTAATAAATATCCAGTACCTTTCGTTATAATGACCATGTTTAGATAATTAGCTTTTCCAGATGGGAATGATGATAATGCCCACATTTTGATAATGCTTCGATATTTCCTTCTACAGCAGCAGCAGAAGCAGCACTCCTGCCAAAAGTCAAGTGCCACCATCTCATTTGGCTCATCATCAATCACCTTCTCCATATCCCTTATCTTTACCAAGCCACAGTCCCTTGCATAGCTTTACGCCAACCATCCAACCTCCTGCTCACCAGCACCACCCAAATATGTTTGCCCCACCTGCTGCTTTACCTCCTCCACCTCCACTGACTTCAGGGACCCTTCCAGTTCCAGGACATCCAGCTAGCAGCACTTATTCAGGTAATTAGTTCAATATTTAGAAATTAAACCCTTGAAATGATGGAATTGTTCATTAATGGTTCATTACCAATTAATTAAGAATTCTTTGGGGTTAAGTTTTTCACCCTATGGTAAAATAATAATAACAACATAATTTTCTTACCTTCTTTGCAGAACAAGACCTTCTCAGACAAGAGTTGAACACCCGCTTTTTGGCTTCACAAAGTGCAGATCGTGGGGCATCTTTAGGGCCGCCGCCGTATCTGAGAACAGAATTCCACCAACATCAACATCAACACCAGCACACGCATCAGCACACACACCAGCACACCTTCACACCTTTCCCGCACGCCATCCCGCCTACTGCAATTATGCCGACTCCAGCACCGCCCATGGTGCGTACCCCAGGCAGAAATGTGAGGATAAGTAGAACACAACTCTATTCATTGTTAGTCTGGTTGTTGCTTAAATTAAGGATCTTTTATAATAGAAATGTAACTTATCTAATTACAGGTTTTTTGGGGGGGTTTAATACTATTTTTAAAATCTGAATTCTCAGATACTCCCTTTATTACTTTTACCTCGGCCTAAGTCCTACAATTTCGTAAGTCTTTTGGCTGATTTTCAGTATAAGCAGTCCCAGTAATCAGCAAAGTGCCTTATCAGTTAAGCCTTTTATGGAAGCCGTCATCTTATTATATATCTTTTTTGGGAATTGTACAAAAATACATAAAATATTGCGGCTGATCATTAATGTTGCAAGCCAACAATCCATAAAATGTAGAAGCTTGATAGTTTGTATATAAATAATATAATTTAGAATAAATTATAGTTGTATAAGGAGATGATAAAAACAACATATTTTATAGGCATCATTTATCAAACTCTCCTGGATGCCGAACCAGAGATTTTTACTACATTTATTCTGCACGTACAAGTTACTGCTGAGGAAATCTGAGCTATTTGGATGTCATGAGCAGTTGTATTATGCTTCATGTTTAGTTCATATAACTTGCCCAAGTTTAAACCTTTTTTACTAAAGAAAATATCATGTAACATTTTGGATAGTATCATGTTTTTGGTGTAGAAGATATGCTGTTTGTATATGAGTGAGCACTGTAACATGAAGCTTCTGGACCTCTATTCAAAAACTGTAAATGGGGATCCCAACTATGGTGCATCTAATCTTTATATGGAGCAGAGAAATTTTGGTTCTTAAGGTCTATGGTTTTGGTGTGACTGCATCGTCTGTGGTTCATGATCCATGCTAAGCAACTGATAAACCAGAAACGTTTTAGTAGTTTTCAGTGTGCCTTTGCTTTCAGTCTCTGATGGTTCTTTTGGATCAGAATATGTGAAACAGATTTATTAACCAATATTAGCCAAAATGTACAGTATAAGCAGGATGTATTTAGGTGCCCATTCTCAATCTATCCTGCTGATTTTTGTCAAATACCCAAACTATCTAATGAATGAGTAAGCGCTCAAATGTCCTATCAACTGCAAATATAAACAAATTTGTTTCACCTGTAGCTAAAGTGTCCTATCACCCTTCACTTATTGAAATAAACATGCAATCTGGGCCACGCAGAGCATATTTATGGGTGAAATCGTTGTTAGAGATGACTGATGACGTAAAACAATCTAATGTATAAGGCTAGCTTTTCTAGTAAAAAGTGCATGCTAGACTATTTTTTTTATGCAATTTTATAAAAATTTAGCGTTTGGTCAGTAATAAGCAACACGTTAACATGTTTGTAGGTTCTTAAAAGGGAATCTGTCTGTAGAATCAACTCTCTTAGCCATATATGTGAGCATGTTGGTCATGGAAAGTTGAATATGATAATATCTGAGTGTTTTATTTCAGAGTAATCCACATTTCCTAATATGTAAATGAGCTGTTATGATCTGTGGACCGGGCATAGATCTCTGAGAATCTGTCTCTAGATCTTATTTTAAATGAAAGGAAAAGTTACCAGTGTGAGACATGTAGTGACTGAGAGTCTGCTCTCCTGATATGTGTCTCTCACACTCGTAACACTCCTTTTTATTTAAAAATAAGCTCTGGAGTCATATTCTCATATCTGTGTCCGGCCCATAGTTCTGATCAGCTCATTTACATATGAGAAAAACATGGATTTCTCAGTAATAAGACATTGGATCGCAGATATCAAGCTATTATATTATTCAGCATCCTATGCTCTTATAGACAGCTTAGGAGGGTTGACCCTACGTACAGATTCCTTTAAATAAATTCCATTTAAAGGGAATCTGTCACCCCTTTTTTGAGATATCATATAATGATATCATTCAATTGTGTGTCACATAAGGATTCTCTTAGTACTTTTGCTTCCCCCTGACCCCGCACCTTTCATGCATAAATACCTTTTTTATATCGGTTCAGATGTATGTAAACTGCCGTGGTCCGGTCCGATAGGCGGGACTTATTCACCTGCCCCCCCCCCCTCCCTGTCTTGCTCTATGCATTTCTTCTTGCGTAGAGCAAGACAGGGAGGGGGGAGCAGTTGAATAAGCTCCGCCCATCGGACCGGACCGTGGCAGTTTACATACATCTGAACCGATATAAAAAAGGTATTTATGCATGAAAGGTGCGGGGTCAGGGGGAAGCAAAAGTACTAAGAGAATCCTTATGTGACACACAATTGAATGATATCATTATATGATATCTCAAAAAAGGGGTGACAGATTCCCTTTAAATGGCTTCAGTTGGAAAAGCCAAGAGTTATTTTATATTTTTATATTTCCTTTGACTCCGAAAAGTCAAAATTTATAATGAAAAATAGTCAAATTTATCAGCTAACATCTAAAATAGGGGTTCCTTTTGACAAGATCTCTTTCACCATCCATAAATAGACAACACGCTCTGTGGTGTTCTAACAGTTCTCTCTATAAAAGTAAAATTGTTAGAGCAGTATATGTATAAATACAAGGCTGTGCTTGAACAACGCCAGTAAACAGGTAATAAAAGAGATGCTTATTTTCCAACGCCATCCTATATTTCCTTACAAGGCACCTCCTGGGTGACTGCAGCAGTCTCGCTGCAGTGTTATAATGTTATCGTAGGGAAATGTATTTATAGGGATCATCTTTTATCGTAAAAATAAAATACAAGGCAGCTATAAAAATGTCTTTGTGTGCACAGCATTCAGGGCAGAATTTTTATTTATCCCGTAAAAGCATCAGGATGAAATGATAATAGATTCCGAGTAGGTTAAACAGCGTGCCTGTTCACGATGCACTATACATGGGCCGCGAACAGTGCTTTTGGTTATCAAGCAGTGTGATACAGTCATGATCTTTACAGATTCCTTTCTGAGACACAGTAATAACCATTTGCTTTGATCCCTTTGCAGTTTGACAAATACCCTACAAAAGTTGACCCCTTCTACCGCCACAGTGTGAGTGTAAAAGTGCTATGTTCAAATGTTGGCTTCTCTTGTCTGTAGCATGTCGCAAAACATCACCCCACACTAATCTGCCAAGACCACAATGCTTCCCCTAATCATTTGGCCTGGAATTCCCATTGCTTTTTCTTGCATCAGCTTTAGCTATATAGAAGCGTCATTCATGTGATTCATTTCTTCTAGAGATGCACTATCCTGTTTTTAATCAAAATTTGTCAGTGCTCGTAAACTGTACACGAAGTCTCACTGTGAGAAAGATGACATACAGCGTGAGCATGTTCCCACTGGGAAAGTAATGATCAGCCAGGAATTTTAAATAGGAATTTCATGGGTGTTATAAAACCTACACAATAAAATGTAAGTTATTCCTATCCAAATCAAATCATGTCTGCTGCACATGGAAATTCTATCATCTAGCAAAGTATTTAGAATGATGCAAAATTTCCAGAACTTGATATAATTCTTGTGTGTAGTGGATGACAGATAAAATGGAAACTCAGTTTATTACGCTGAGTTATTGGACAGACGCTACTTGTTAGTTGCGCGCACTATATAGCATCAGCCTGTCTCCTGCAGAAAGTCTAAAAAATAAATTAAAAGGCTCCTGTCACCTATACATAGTGGAACTATAAAGAATTCCCTGATATTGATGGAATTTCCCATAATGCCAGAGCGATGACATGGAAAATATATGTCCCATTTCATTATTTTTTTAAAAAAACAACTAAAAATTGGTAAACTGCATTTTCTTCAACCTCTCTTACTTATTTCAACAAGTAAAAAAATAGAAATTATTTTTTTCATTTTTCCAAAGTAGCGTAGCACACATGCCCATAATATACTTTGTTATAACATTTCTTTTCTAGCAATATGAAGGCATATGTTCCATCAGATGCCTTATTATGTGGTATATAGAGGCACTATACTGCACCATGCCACACGAAGGGTTACATTTCATACACAGAATTGCAGAGTATAGGACAAGTGCTGTCCATTTTTGGGTAGGCCATTCTTCACAAATTGAAGTCTATGTTAGAAATTAGCTGGCACAGATTCCCGCTATAGTTTATGAATCTGTGGTCTATGGCCAAAATGGCCTCGCTTAACAAGTATTGTCCACTGTTTTTTAAATAAAACTAGTGATGGTAGCAGAAAAGGGGCAAAAATTCTCAAGGATTTGTGCAAAAATATGAAACTTTTTAATGTCAGAGCATAGCTCTTCATAACTGTTCCCCTCTGTGTCCATGGCTTTATTTGATGAAACTGTAAGGATTTTGTGTGCAACCGTAAAGAAATTATGCACATGGTAAAGTCTAAGAAGTTTGTAGAGGGACCAGGGATGGACACAGACAGAAGAGAGCCCCTGTGCAAGAACAATATACGGGCAGTCCAGTAGTTCATCATAACGCACAATGCCACCTTCTTTGGAGGTGGAAGTGACCCCCCTAGCTTTAGGGGTTACTATTCAGATGCACCCAAGAGGGTCAATACTATAGTGGCTTATGAAAATTACGGCGGCTTGCTGCTGCCGTCCTTTTGATCACCACATACAAATTATATTTATGGAACTCAATTGTGGCCATTAATACAGATGGCCCATCTCTTTTTATTCTCTTCTCACTATATTTTACTCTGCTAAATATACCATTTGTATAGGTATTTTTTATGATTATTGAATATATCGCCTACCACCTTTACAAAGGTACAATTTGGAGCAGAGGGACTGTTTTGTTCGCTACATTGTGTCTGGAATTAGAAAAGTTCTGCCTCAGTAACATATCCACTTATTGTGACATTTCTAGCTAATGTACTGTGCTTTCTGTGATATTTTGAGATCAGGAGCTATGCTGCAGCCTGACAAATCATTTATAAGCCATTAATGTCACCTATGTTTGTGTTAGAAGCTGAAGGTGATGAACAATTGACAATTTGGAAGGGCAGTGGAAACAAAATCCTGTTATTTTCCTATTGCACTTTGGAAATGATGTTCTATCAACATAGATACAAAGTATACAGCACCGATATTTACTAAATCGGAAATGAGGTTTATATCTAGTTATCGCTGAGCATGGCTACCTGCAAGGTACACTTGTTAGGCCTGTTTCACACCATGTTTTTGTGGTGTACTTGACTTGAGATACTTTCACACTTGCGTTTTTTTGCGCTGCGCTGTGTGGGCACTACAAATGCGCATAAAAAACGCATCATGCGTTTTTTATGCGTTTTGTTTTTTGCGCATGTTTTTTTGCCAAAAACGCATGCGTTTTTTGCGCATTGACGTGCACATGACCATGCGCACGTCAGGGCTCCCATAGACTTTAATGTGTTTTTGGGTGAATTACGTGTGCATTTTGTGTGCTTGCGTTTTTTTGAGACAGGTCGGACGGGCCAAAAATGCAACAGGATGCATTTTGTGCGCCCGGGCGCACACTACAAAAAAACGCATGCGCATACAAACGCGTACAAACGCATGACTATGCGCACCCATGTTAAGTATAGGAAAAAAACGCATGCGCATTTATGAGCAAAAACGCAGCGCAAAAAAACGCAAGTGTCAAACCAGCCTAACATGTGCGTAAAAAAAACCTGATAAGTTAGAGCGCATTCAATTTACAAGGGATCAGTTTTACTTTTGTTTCCAATATAAAAATGTCTCGCTGTTACTGACTACGAAAAGGTGGTGTGGAACGCCTTCTAGAGATTCTCATGTTTAGAAAACCCATTTACATACCGTATTTCCTATTGGTGTTTCATGAGTTAATAGCGTGAATCACCACTTGGTCAGACTGGAAAGTAGTTACAAAGAGGGGTCTTCTCTTTGGAGGACCTGTCCCTTTTTCAGGGTTCTTTGAAAGTTGCCACCTTATAGGGGTTTTACCACAAACAAAATACATTTTAATCAATACATATTGTAATAAAAATAAATTCTACATTTCGATGTGTTAAAATAAAATGTTCCTGTGCCGAGATAATCTTATACATGTGCCCCTGCTGTGTACTGTATCTACTGTGTAATGGCTGTGTCTGACCGTGCAGGAACATAGTCTGATCATACCACAGCACCTGCGCCATAGAGAACCCAAAACAGAGTATAGAGACCTACAGCAGGGGTCACAGCAGTTGTTTTTAATACATCCAATTGTGGAACTTGTTTTTATTCCAAAATCTATTGCGTAAAACACATTGGTTGTGGGAAAACCCCCTTTAATGCTTCTATTAGTTATAACAGAGTGTATGCCCAGAGTGTTTTAACACCATGTGGTACATTTACATGTAGTAACATGCAACTGCAAATATTATATATTGTAATTTGGCATAACTCCCTGTGATCATCTGTATATTCCCACAAAAATTCTAACTATATTTGTATATATTATGTGAAGAAGAATGAAGCTTTCAGAGAGATCAAAGTTAGACAAGATGCACATTATGTTCTGCTTGTTCTGAGATCGGAATTCACAACTAAACATATAATTTACTGTAAATTTATTTTAATGATAGGTATTATTTTTAAATAGCCCATCAACTATGACTACATGAACTCTATCCCTCATTGTGTACTACAAAGCAGACATTTGTATATTCGGCCCACATCAATAAATCCTGCATGATCAGTGTTTTTAGAGCGCTTAAGTAAGATTATAACCTTTTAAAGGCTATTTTCAAGAATACCACATCAGATCTCACATTCTAGTGACATAGGTACAGGCAGATAAACATAGTAGATTTATAGATAGATACATATAAAGATAAGATGATAGATAAATAGATAAGATAGATATGGGATAGATAGATAGATAGATATGGGATAGATAGATATGGGATAGATGGATATGGGATAGATGGATATGGGATAGATATGGGATAGATAGATAGATAGATAGATAGATAGATAGATAGATAGATATGGGATAGATAGATAGATAGATAGATAGATATGGGATAGATAGATAGATATGGGATAGATAGATAGATAGATAGATAGATAGATAGATAGATAGATAGATAGATATGGGATAGATAGATAGATAGATAGATAGATAGATAGATAGATATGGGATAGATAGATATGGGATAGATAGATAGATAGATAGATAGATAGGTAGATAGATAGATAGATAGATAGATATGGGATAGATGGATATGGGATAGATGGATATGGGATAGTTATGGGATAGATAGATAGATAGATAGATAGATAGATATGGGATAGATAGATATGGGATAGATAGATAGATAGATAGATATGAGATAGATAGATAGATAGATAGATAGATAGATAGATAGATAGATAGATATGAGATAGATGGATAGATAGATATGGGATAGATAGATAGATATGAGATAGATAGATATGAGATAGATAAATATGAGATAGATATGGGATCGATAGGTAGATATGAGATAGATAGATAGATATGGGATAGATAGATATGAGATAGATAGATATGGGATCGATAGATATGAGATAGATAGAGATATGGGATAGATAGAGATATGGGATAGATAGAGATGTGGGATAGATATATATGAGATAGATAGATATAAGATAGATAGATAAATAGATATGAGAGATAGATAGATAATAGAGATAGACAGCTCTATAGATACAGTAGATATGAGATAGATAATAGACATAGATATGAGATCTATATAAAGAAAGAAAAAAGCCTATCAGTTATAGTCCAAATCATATAATGGATAATTCACAAAACGTAGGATGTATTCCAGATGTTTCAGATGGAAAGAAAGAAAAGAAAAATAATCAAATAGCACTAATCCTCAGAATGCGGGTGTAAGGCTGGAGTCACACACAACGATTAAAAAATCGGTCCGATTTTAACTGTCCGAAATCGCACAAAGGTTTCTTCAACATGACTCCGTCTGTGATCCGATTTTCCAGCGTAGAACCAATTTTATTCGCATGTAAGCATCCGTTTGACAACCATCTGGCGAGATTTTCTCGCAGACTTGCAAAATGGACATCTAATGGAGCCCTATGACAGGTTTTCAAACACAAAGGAAAGAATAGATGTTGACACATAGAATACAAAATATATATATATATATATATATATATTTCATGCAGTTCTTCATAGCAGAATAGCTACTGTAACATTTGCCGGCTTCTGTAAATTCATTCCCCTACCCAACATGAAATGACACATGGTTTACATATAGTTAACCATTTCATTTCATGGTTTTTTTTATGTCTATCACTAGTAATTAGAGGAGGGTTTTTGTGTAAAATTTTGGAGTTGTAGGTGTTAATTTAAGGGGTTAATTCGTTGTAAAAAATTGCAGGGACTCCCTGCAGCCTCAGTGACGTCAGCGGAATTCCTCGCAATTTTTTACAACAAATTAACTCCTTGAATTAACACCTACAGCTCCAAAATTTTACACAAAAACCCTCATCTAATTACTAGTGATAGACATAAAAAAAAAACCTGAAATGAAATGGTTATCTATATGTAAACCATGTGTCATTTCATGTTGGGTAGGGGAATGAATTTACAGAAGCCGGCAAATGTTACAGTGGCTATTCTGCTATGAAGAACTGCATGAATTATATATATATATATATATATATATATAGTATTCTATGTGTCAATATCTGTCCTTTCGTTTCTTTATTTAACCTATCAGTGTGATTTTACTGTATTGCTAAATGAACTGCTGGCTTTTTGTAAAGGACACCGGGTGCGATTTTATCGCAACTCACATATCTGGTCCGTTTGTAATCCGATTTTTTATCGCCCCCATAGACTTGCATTGGCGAGTCCGATCTGAAAATCAGCGATTGTCTCGGTCCGAGGAAACGTTCAGAAAAAAAAATCTGATGATGGGAGCTGCCCCATAGAATAACATTGGGACGAATGCAATGCGATTTTTTATCGCATTGCATGCGTCCGATTTAATTGCTAGTGTGACTCCGGCCTGAGCCTCTAAATCTACTGAATTTTAGGGTACGTTCAATACTGATGTGAAATACGGTCCAAATGCTGAACGTGTGAACATGGCCTTAGATCGCAAGATGCAAAGATTCACTAATTTTTAGATCCTAAGATTCTCCCAGGAACCAAAATGTTGCATAGTATGGGCATGAAATAAATCTTTTGAAGGAACTTCTACCTTCTTTTTAAGATCTTTAGATATGCTGATATACTACTTCATGTTTTTATTGTGAACCACTTGATTTATTTATTATTATTATTTTGTATTTATATCCTGAGCCCTAGTTTTTCTCTTTTCCCTTAGAGTGGAGCTAATATTTTAAGCTGCAACTTTTGTGAGAGTATGTAGCTTCTTTCCTGCAGAAAACCTCTGTGTGGAATATGACTCATATGACAGATTTTGCAACAGCTTTGTACTGTTCATTATTTCAAACACAAATAAAAATTTAATTTAAATTTAAAAAAAAGATGATAGACAGTTTTGTAAAAGTGTCTTTGGGGTCAAAAAATTTGTTTAGTTTAGGAAGTCAATGTTAAAATTATTAGGGCATTTAGAGTTGATAGAAAGCCCTACATTTGTGACCTCCATTTATAATCCCAAGCAGAGCAGCTACAAGAGCCTCTTTCTAACTGGAAGACTTGACCCATCTATCAAACTCACAAAAAAAGCCCATTGATTTAGTGATCACTATGAACTTTTACTTGGCCCTGAGGTGACATTGCAGGAAAAATGTCTGCTGAAACAATAAAATATGAGCAGAAAATTGAAAAATTAATTTGAGATGATCAAAAAGATTAACAGGACCTTTATCCTGGGCCAAAATGGTAGCTTAACGATCTGCCTCCTACCTGCCAGAATTCCTTAAGCATCTTCTGATTTATAGGCCCAATGCAACATCATCGTTAAGGCATTATGCATGCATAAACTGGGTTTAGTAGTCAGGAGAGGTGCAGGGGGGTCCAGCCGGTAGGAGGAGGTTTGCTGTAATCCAGCATCCATGGACTACCTACTTGGTCGCTGGACAAATGTGCAACAAATCTTTATAATCATCTCTAATTTTCACAAATGCAGATAATTCTCTTAATGTCTAAAGAAATGATTTCTGGGTATGCCGTATTCATGGTAGTGTTCTCAATCGATTTTTCCTACTACATCTATAGAACCTAGTATTGGCCAACTAATCAACCCCATCATAGTTTGGAAATCATTGCATACCAAGAGTCTACATTCCAGAATTTTCATAGCTTCTCTATTAAAATTTTCTTAGCCAAATGGCTGTCCTTAGGAAAGGTGAAGACCATCAAATCGGTGGAGGTTTGACACCTGGCACCCTCGTCAATCAGCTGATTTCTGCTTCCATTGTTACCTCGTGTAAACAGTGAGCTGAACAGCACAGATCTCTTTACATGTAGTGGCTAGCTAAGAACTGCATATCCTCTTCTGTTCTGTTCATCAGCTGGTTGGTAGAGGTGTTGGATGTGAGAGCCCCACTGATTAGATATTGTAAAGTCATGAAACCCCTTTAACTGCTTGTATATGACTTATACTAAACCACATTAACTATAGAGAATGTGGCAGAACAGTGTTTAAAGTTTATTTTTTTATTAATAGGTAACTGTGCTATAAAGTTGTTTTGGTACAGTAAAGAGTTAAGATTTTTATATGAATCTTCATCTAGATTCTTAATATCTGTTTCCATTAAAATGGATACAGCTATGTGAGATTGCATTTCCTATTGTTTACTGAGAGTAAGGCCACACAGCTATATCTGCTTATTAAATGGCCCATAGATTAGCATTAGCAATGACAGCATACCCAGTAAAGCAGAGTAATGAAGTCATAATTGCACATATTCTTTAATTTCTTACACAACACCATTAAACCTTTTAACAAAGTAATTGAGTTTTAATGGAGTGAAATCCTGGCACTCTTAAAGCTTCATTTTTTAATTAGCTTGCTATTTCCCTTGGACTTATTTGGCTTAACATCCCTCCTGCTTTTGATGTACTCTAAATTCTGAAACCACTTAGGCATTCAATCCAATTTAATAATTCATAATTACAAAATCACCTTTTATTTTGGAATAAAGGAATTCATCAAGGGTATCATTTCTGTGCTAATTAATGTTGAACGCCCTTAAAGTTCTCCTTTCCACATACATTAAACCACGACTGATTTGACAGTGAGAACCGATTATTCTATCTGCATCAATGTCTGCTTCTGGCTTTGTACTTGTGCTGTGGTTCTGTGTTGTGCTGTTTATTGCCCCGTGTAATGTCTTCTATTCATTAACTATTTCTTGGTTTTCTTGTAGTTATTCCATTCATATCCTCCAGCTGTATCGGGCATTCCTCCCATGATCCCACCTACTGGACCTTTTGGGTCACTTCAAGGGGCGTTTCAACCTAAGGTAAGAAAATGTTCAGTTATTAAATTCTCTAATATTTGGATATTCTCAATGAATACTAATTATGTGTTTATATTGGGTTTAAATGGTACATTCCTCAAAATGTTGCATCTTTTTATCAATTTTAGCACTATTATTATGAAACACAATGCTTTGGTCAATTGTTCAGCCAATAGCCATGTCAGCCAACTCTTACATAAACAGGAGTGCCCGCTTGGCCAAGCGCTCCTGTATTCTCTACGAGAAAGCCCCTGGCTGACATGTTGGACAGCAGTTTATCTCCATGAGAACAATGAGATTGGCAGTACACAATTGGACATGTGTGATCAGCATTTTCCGGTAACCATCAGTCACCTGGCACCCCCATCCACATACACCATAAACATCGGAGGGTTCTGTCAGCATTAGTCTCATGTGTATTGGGGCCTTTAGACAAAATATTTCACTGTGTCTCTGCTCATATCTGCGCTTGTCAATTCCATTTTTCTGCATTGTCATAGGAGTAGAAGAGCAAAATTGACACATGCCTAGATCCATCATCACATGGTTGACACCTGACAGACCCCATTGACTTAAAATTTGTCTGTTGGCTTCTGTCACAGTGTCTTTATTATATCCAGAAAAAAATAAGGTATACTACTCCATTTATTATGGCAAATTTGATGGAATAGACAATACAGCCTCTAAAGCAGATGTGAGCACAATCTAAAACACTGATCATTCATTGCTTCCATTCATAATGGGAGCATAAAAACTATGTCCATCAGGAGTTGCATTTCTGATTGCACCAATCTTATTGTCAAAACTAATGTCCTAAACTGGATAATGAGAGCCTAATATTATCAAAATATCCAAACCAAACTCACAAAACTAAACAAGCAAAATATAACTTTCTATTCAGAATCGGAACCAAGTTATGAAATTTGAGGGGGTGATTTACAAAAAGTATTACTTTCAACAAAAGAAATTGACACAACTGGTCTATGCCATGTAACTAGAACAAATATTATGTCTGGAAATAGATTGTTTGTGATATTTTTAACAAACACAATGTGCAAACTTCACACATTCTCGTACTTGTTTTCAACATTCACCTCAATATCTGGCAACAAATTTGAAGTTCGTGTTATAAAAGTTGGTCAGAATCGTATTTCATACTTCAACCATTTACTATACATAAAACATATTTCTGTTCTATGGAACAAAGAGGTTTTCCATATTGTGTGTGCCTTTGTTTTACTCCTCCCTGGTGGCTTCTTCTGTAATAGAGTAAGACAACATCTTTCCCTGAAATGGCTTTTTATTAGCAGTTGCCCATCCGTACACTAATTACTTTTTCCCTAATTGTTGAGTGCATTACAGCTCAAGTGGTTTCTTTTCTTTATGGTGCTATCATAAGACAGTTAAGTGGCTCTGGAAGTCTAATCTGCACTTGCAATCTAATACAGTTCTGACCCAAGGTCATTGTTACGGACTTAACCTGCTTATGTGATGTGATATTTGAAGTCTTTGCGTACCCTTAATAGTTTGTGAAGGTAATAGCAGCCTGTTAAGCTCAGTGGTCAAAGTTCATCATCAATTATGCAGGATAAGGGAAGGTATTGTTTTCTTCTTTATCCTAAAGTGTAAATGTGAAAAGGAACCAGTATACACATGTTTAATGATACATTAGCTACCTGCATTGTATCTATACAGACGCCACTAACGAAACAGTTTATGTAGTGACTAGCGAGATTAAAGTTCCATTTTATAAAAGGAAAATGAATGACAGTTAACCAGAGGAACACGCAACTGAGCATGCAATCTAGATATAATTGCCGGTACAGGGCAGCTCAGAAGCAGAGCGGTTCAACTGATAACTTTGTGGTACCGCCAAAGAATCCGTGTGTAATTTCATCCAGGTTAGAGATGGGAGCTTTTCTCATTATCACTGTCCCTTAGGGAATATTGTCTAAGACACTCAGCCTACTGACACTCGAAAGAAAGAATTGTACTGTGACACTGGCCTACAACCTGTAGAACGGTAATACTAACCTGCTTTTTTAGAAGGACAAGGTTTATGTTACAACTTAAAGGTTGACAAAAGGGTGAACGCTGGAAAGATTCATGATAATATAGCCCTTCGTCTCCACTGCCGTAGCTGATGATGTTTAGCTTCACTTATCAAGGGAAGTCACAGGCCATTAGGCGTGAGCTGCCTGAAAATGAAAAAGAAACTGCCAGGCAAAGGGGCTTGTCAAAGACAAAGCTAAAGAGATAAAAAGTAGCACAGAGAAGAAAACTATTTTGTCGTGTCCAATTAATTTCAACCGTTGTGTCTTTCTCAGACTTCCAATCCTATTGATGTTGCAGCCAGACCTGGAACTGTCCCTCACACACTGTTGCAGAAGGACCCAAGGGTAAGTGGAAGAAGAACGACTCCACGGTCCACAGTGTCACCATTATGTCAACATATTTCTAACTCTACTGGGAGTGATAAATGTCCTTGTCACAAAAAGCTAGTCAATCTTACACCTTATGCTTTCTTCAGACTATGATGTCCGTGCTTTGGGGATGTTTCTTCATGCTATATGAACTCTAGTATTTTTTCTTGATTATTTTCATTGTCATTTCATATAGTATTCCTGTTATTTGCTGCAGGACAAACTCATATTACCGAACCTGTCATATTAGTCCAAGTACAGATCTCACTAGGGGATCCTACAGGCTGCTTGACATACCCGGATCTAATGTTACATCCCTGTTCAAAGGACAAATATCCCTCTAAATTTAGAGCTTATCAGGAAGGATTGGCATGGGCGATAACTCCATAGTGATGACAGGCGTTGAGTTATGATTCACTAAGGAGATAAAAAGGATTATGGAAAGAGCACAGTAAATGTCTCTTGTGCCATTTACTATCAGATACAGTTGGATTTTTAGGTGAATGACATAGAAAATACCATGATACACCTTTCTGGGCTCCGTGTGTTTATAGACTATTCTTATATTAACAATTATTATTATTTACTAGGCTTATAATAATTAACTCCATGCTGTTTATTTAAAACATGGAATTATAGAAATCCAATATTACATTCATTGATGCTAGATTTTATATTCCTGAAAAAAATGAATGCAAATGATAGATGATTAGAACACATTACTGAATATTTTTTAAGGTATTCAACTAACAGTGGGAAAAAATGAGGTATTTAATTGTGATTGGATTTTAGTATTTGGCAAGTTTGGTCGCTTTGGACATCATGTAACATTGTAGTTTGTGGAAAGTAAGAAAACTTTTCTACAGGCATGCTAAAAAAATGCAGAATGATGTTCCTTTTGCAGATTTGTCATGGTCCTTCCCAACTGAACCAAAAGCATGTGTGCACAAGATTTACCTTTGTAGCATTGTACATGTGGCTTATGATCTGTGGTAGTGGTGAAGCTTTCTGTGACACTATAGATCAAGAGAAACTGTGACTAATAGACTCCTTGAGGAAAAAAAATGTTTATGATCATTTGAAATGTCAGATATCCTTTCTCTACATTGGCGAGGACTCATTAAATTGAGCCATACAAATGGACCTTGGATAGTAAGATTTTCAATGATTATTTCCAAAATAGTAAGTTATTCTCCATCCATAGCACAGTTTTCAGCTATTTCTGCTATTCCTTGCAGTCCTATACACAAAGATTTTATGCCAGAATTCTAGCATAAAAGCTTTCAAAAGTCACAAATTTAGGTGCAACCCGAGTTGCGTCTTTTGACGTTTTCACCCCAGTTTCTCCCAGTTTTGCCGAAATGGGCGGGATGGGGGCGCCATGAGGGATGTGAAGCCACAGCTTAATTCATGATGAGCCACGGTGTTCCATACACCTTAAGGCTCACTACACTCCCCTACTGTAGTGAGATTTTTGGCCTGGCCCATAAAGGTGCACGCCACTCGACAGCTACTACAGAGGAGGCGTGCACCTGTTCATGAATCAGGATGGTTTGACTCCAGCATGCATACTACAGAGGAGGCGTGCACCTGTTCATAAATCAGGAGGGTTTGACTCCACCATGCATACTACAGAGGAGGCATGCACCTGTTCATGAATCAGGAGGGTTTGACTCCAGCATGCATACTACACAGGAGGCGTGCACCTGTTCATGAATCAGGAGGGTTTGACTCCAGCATGCATACTACAGAGGAGGCATGCACCTGTTCATGATTCAGGAGGGTTTGACTTCAGCATGCAACCTCCTCAAGACTGCAGTGATTAATTCTGGTTTTAAGGAATTGAACCCAATGTTTGGAGTGGTTGCCAAGCGAACATCCTTCACAGCATTCAAAAAGGTGTTCTGCAAAGCCCAATTACCGAGTTCCTGAGCCCCTTTCTTGGAAACAATGAGAGTCCCAGTGGTCAGATCCCCAGTGATTAGTAAGTTGTTCCCTATTCTAGCAAATTATCTTAGAAATAACCCTTTAAACCACTGCATAATTGTATGACATGATAACATAACATTAGAAGACAACAACATTTCTATTTATCATGTTTAACATGAAACTGCTAAAGACACTTTAGTTTCTAAACATATAATCTTTGAAAAATTGGTATTGCCAGCAAATCTGCATTTCTTATCTCGCAGGATAGATTGCAGCAAAATGTTGTACTTTGTTTGTTTCCCTTTTGTCAGCTGTCAGAAACCCAAAAGTCAAGCCTGTCACTTACCATCAAATCATGCCCCAAGATGTCACATCTTGTTAAGATTATTACACGTGAAGAAGGTTGATGTGAGAGGCTATAATGAGATGCAATTCATGCTTTGTTGTGTGCTAGTTTTAGAAACCATATGGAGATGTGCAATAGAAATGCATACATATTCTGTGTTCCTGTATAAACCATGTGGGTAAATTCTGCCAGTGCCAAGGGTGGCATAACTTACTACAGTAACTATACATTTGTCACTGTATAACCAAGCTCAAGGTTTATATTATTTATACATATGTAGGCATATAAAGAAGCTTTAGCATTGATGACCTATCCTTAGTATGTATGGGTCATCAGTGTCTGATCGGTAGGGTTACAAGACCCAGTACCCCCGCCAATCAACTGTTATAGGTGGCGAGCATCGGCCGGAGATACTCACTTGCGCAGCTGACCGTCCTCTGATAGTGGCCGCTGCAGGGTGCTACACATCCATCCATCCATTACTAAGCCTCGGCCACTATCAGAAAATGTCCAGCACCGCAATTGAGTATCTGCGGTATGTCGGTTATCGTACCCCAATCGATCAGACATTGATGACCTATCCTAAGGATAGGTCATCATTGGTAAAGTCATGGACAACTCTTGAAAATCTAGGTGCACAGAGCACGTCAGTAAGGCCTGGAATTTTTTACTCTGTCTTAAGTTGAATCTCCTCTATATCCTTAACATACTGCACTGCATGAAATTGACAAATGACATATGGTACATAAATATAAAGCTGTAGCTACAGATGGGACTTTTTGCCTGATGGGACCTGAATCATCACCAGTCACATACAGCAACCGTTATACTATTAGAGAGCAGAAACCACTTCTGTCTTAATATACAAATGAAAACCACAATATACATCATATAAAAATGATACTATGGGACTCTATTGCAATAATAGGGCCTTATTAAGCCATATTTTTGGTCAGGAAAACACGCCAACCAATAATAATTTATGTGCCAGTGTGGATAGGTCTGGTACACCTTATGGACAAGATTAGTGCACGTAATAGAGCTCCTATATCCATTACCTTTGGGATCTATTGGATATGACTAAACTGATATAAATATTGTCTCCTGGACTCAACCTGCCATCTCACTTCTGAGGAATATACTGTATTTTGCTCTGGATATTGGAATTTCATCCTACACATTGAGAAGACAGCAGTAATAGGGAATAAGCAATTCCTTAATTTTCAAGTTGAGTGAACCTACACCGCAAATAATAAAAGAGGTTTCCATAGCCTCTCAAATCCACATCAGAATGTAAGAGGTACTACTGACGCAGCAGCCAGTGGCCCTATCAGGTCTCATGGTGGACCAGCAGGTATTGTGCATCAGTCTTATTATTTAGGTAGGGAATAATGCACCATACCTGTTGGACATGGACAACACTTGACAATACCCAGCTAACTTTATGTCAGTAGCACCACTCAACTCTCGATGCAAAAGTGACAGGTGCAGGATACCTTCTTTATAATCTATTTTTTAATAATTTCACTGAGATTTTTTTTTATATATTTTTGCTTCTATTTTCTTACATTTCATCACAATAAACATGTTCTTGTTTCAGAACTTTATGCTGTGCTGCATTTTTTTGACACAGCTTTTAAATTACAAGATAATTAAAGTAATATTTTCCAGTCCTTCAGCTCCGCACACCAAGATATATGCTTTGTGCCTCATGTATTGGACTGATGCTGGCATTGTCTCCGCACAGCTTTCTGTTCATTAGCAAGGGAGAACAGTCATAAACTGCTTTAGTTTATGATCAGTATCTACGTTAGCATAGATATCTTTATATGTGCAAGAAAAAAGTTTTAATCTAGATTTGGAGTGGGCATCAATTGCCTTTAAAATAGCAGCCAATTCTTTCTTCAAAGCATTACAGCTTTCCCCGCGGTGATGGGGTGGAGAGGGGTTGTGCGTGAAATGCAGTATTTGTTGTTGTAACAATACAGTCCCGTATTCCCCGAGCTGCTGTATTATTGAGAGTGCTGATGAAATATTGATGTAATTGGTGGATTGGAGTCTCTTGATTTCCAAGTCGGGGTTGAACAAACAAGAACACATATTGAAAGCTTTAGCTATGCAGACTAGACAATAGCATGTGATATTTACATTCATATTCTGTACACTAGAAAAAGATACTTGTTCTTTCTGTGGACATAATGGGCACTAGATAGCCTCATCCTAGCCATGTTTGATTCATTTATTCCTGCCCTATCAAGTCTCCCAGTATGTTTCAGTCAGTGCACATACATTACAATGTATCTTCAGTGATGGGAGTGATATCCATGAGGAAAACGCCTCTCACTATTGACAAAATTATTCATATTCACTGTTGCACTTGTATGTTTCAACAAGGTGTCCATAGTGTTTAATCATTAAAGAGGTTGTCCACTACTTTAGCATTCACAACACTATCCTCAGGACAGGTCATCAATGTCTCATCGGTCGAAGTGCAACATCCGACACTCCCGCCGATCAGCTGATGTCGTCGGCGGCCTCCGTCTGGAAGCACTCCTTTGCGGAGCTAGCCGTCTTGTAGTGGCCAAGACTTGTTACTGCACCTCCCCCTCCTGTTCTAATCAATAGGATGTGAATGTGTAGTGCACTGTGCCCGAGAAGTCAGAGCAACTCCAGAAATGAGTACTACCGGCCAGTGTTGCCACCGACACCGTTAACAGCTGATTGGCAGGGGTGCCAGGTGTCGGAACTCGACCGATCAGACATTGATGACCTATCCTAAAGATAGGTCTTCAAAGTTAAAGTAGTGGACAGTCTCTTTAAGAAGTGAGAAAAATGTCAAATCCTGGATTACTAATGAAAGACTTTTCTGGATATATTGTTAATGGGCACAGCTCAACTTTCATCCTTTGGCAACACAGCCAATTAAGGTCTCATCACATATTTCTTGCAGTGTTTTATTTGCTTGTAGGAAGCACAGTGACTTCTGTGCTTGTTCTGCAAGCTTTTTCTGCTGTGTTATCTCTCTCTCTCTCTCTCTCACACACACACTCTGTCTCTCTCTCTCTATCTATCTATATATAATATATATCTATCTATCTATCTATATAATATACAGTATTGGCCTTGAAAGTTTGGATGCACCTAGTCATGCAATATTTCTCCTGTTTTTATTGGAATGTGCACGTTGTAGATTCAGACAGAAGGCAGGAAAACCGTGAAACTGCACACAAGGAGTAAAGAAACACGTTTCTAATGTAAAATGTGCACTAAACCTAAAGACATCTTTACATACTATTGGCGTTCTGTCAAGAACCTTCACCTTGAATGGCTTTTAATGAACAAATATGCCTTGTCAAGAGTTTACCATCCTTCAAGAAAGTGTTTGTGACTATCAGGTATGTTTTGCAAAAGGGTGTATACCTGGTACACAGCTCCATACAGTGCTGAGCCCTATATCACATTTGTACTAAGCTCAAATATGGCTAGAACTATTTTATATTAAGAGATGATGGTCAGTCAATACAAAAATTGTCTAGAACCTTGAAGGTATGCTCAAGTCTTGTCATCGCTGCGATGAAATTGGCCCTCATGAATATCACCACAGGAAAGGATGACTAAGAACTACCTCTGCTGCAGAGGAGTTAATCAGAGTTACCAGCTTCATAGACCGCACATTGACATTATCAGCAACTCCGGTAACAGTCCTTAAAAATAATGTACTGATATCAAGTAGTAGACATATCTCGATATCAACTGCCCAGAAGAATCTTGGTGCCGGAGACTTTCATAGTTAAATTACTGCAAAGAAATCACTACTGAAGACTGCAAACAAGAAGAAGTGACTTGTTCGGCCCAAGCAACAAATGGACAGGACAGTAGATAAGTGAAAATTTGTATTTAGGACTAAAGAGTCAATTAAATGACATGTCTGAGTCACAGCAGGGGTGAATGGCATGTATCAAGCATACTATGATGCATGGAGTAGGAGGTGTGATGCTGAACATAGCTTTAATCTACAATGTGCACATTTCAATAAGAACAAGGAAAACCATTGCATGAACATTTTTTTGACTGGTGCTGTGTGTGTGTGTGTGTGTATATATATGTGTATATATATATATACACTCACTGGCCACTTTATTAGGTACACCTGTCCAACTGTGTGTTAAGACTTAATTTCTAATCAGCCAATCACATGGCGGCAACTCAGTGCATTTAGGCATGTAGACATGGTCAAGACAATCTCCTGCAGTTCAAACCGAGCATCAGTATGGGGAAGAAAGGTGATTTGAGTGCCTTTGAACGTGGCATGATTGTTGGTGCCAGAAGGGCTGGTCTGAGTATTTCAGAAACTGCTGATCTACTGGGATTTTCACGCACAACCATCTCTAGGGTTTACAGAGAATGGTCCGAAAAAGAAAAAAAATCCAGTGAGCGGCAGTTCTGTGGCCGGAAATGCCTTGTTGATGCCAGAGGTCAGAGGAGAATGGGCATACTGGTTCGAGCTGATAGAAAGGCAACAGTGACTCAAATTGCCACCCGTTACAACCAAGGTAGGCAGAAGAGCATCTCTGAACGCACAGTGCGTCGAACTTTGAGGCAGATGGGCTACAGCAGCAGAAGACCACACTGGGTACCACTCTTCTCAGCTAAGAACAGGCATCTGATGGCTACTTTCAGCAGGATAATGCGCCATGTCATAAAGCTCGAATCATCTCAGATTGGTTTCTTGAACATGACAATGAGTTCACTGTACTCAAATGGCCTCCTCAGTCACCAGATCTCAATCCAATAGAGCATCTTTGGGATGTGGTGGAACGGGAGATTCGCATCAGGGATGTGCAGCCGACAAATCTGCGCCAACTGTGTGATGCCATCATGTCAATATGGTCCAAAATCTCTGAGGAATGCTTCCAGCACCTTGTTGAATCTCTGCCACGAAGAATTGAGGCAGTTCTGAAGGCAAAAGGGGGTCCAACCCGTTACTAGCATGGTGTACCTAATAAAGTGGCCAATGAGTGTATATATATATATATATATACATATATATATATATATACACACAGTACAGACGAAAAGTTTGGACAGACCTTCTCATTCAAAGAGTTTTCTTTATTTTCAGAACTATGAAAATTGTAGATTCACTCTGAAGGCCTCAAAACTATGAATTTACACATGTGGAATTATGTAATTAACAAAAAAGTGTGAAACAACTGAAAATATGTCTTATATTCTAGGTTCTTCAAAGTAGCCACCTTTTGCTTTGATTACTACTTTACACACTCTTGGCATTCTCTTGATGAGCTTCAAGAGGTAGTCACCGGAAATGGTTTTCACTTCACAGGTGTGCCCTGTCATGTTTAATAAGTGGGATTTCTTTCCTTATAAATGGGGTTGGGACCATCAGTTGTGTTGTGCAGAAGTCTGGTGGATACACAGCTGATAGTCCTACTGAATGGACTGTTAGCTGCTTTTTTCTTGCCATAATACAAATTCTAAGTAAAGAAAAACGAGTGGCCACCATTACTTTAAGAAATAAAGGTCAGTCAGTCCGGAAAATTGGGAAAAATTTGAAAGTGTCCCCAAGTGCAGTGGCAAAAACCATCAAGCGCTACAAAGAAACTGGCTCACATGAGGACCGCCCCAGGAAAGGAAGACCAAGAGTCACCTCTACTGGGGAGGATAAGTTCATCTGAGTCACCAGCCTCAGAAATCGCAGGTTAACAACAGCTCAGATTAGAGACGAGGTCAATGCCACACAGAGTTCTAGCAGCAGACACATCTCTACAACAACTGTTAAGAGGAGACTTTGTGCAGCAGGCCTTCATGGTAAAATAGCTGCTAGGAAACTACTGCTAAGGACAGGCAACAAGCAGAAGAGACTTGTTTGGGCTAAAGAACACAAGGAATGGACATTAGACCAGTGGAAATCTGTGCTTTGGTCTGATGAGTCCAAATTTGAGATCTTTGGTTCCAACCACCGTGTCTTTGTGCGATGCAGAAAAGGTGAACAGATGGACTCTACATGCCTGGTTCCCACTGTGAAGCATGGAGGAGGAGGAGGTGTGATGGTGTGGGGGTGCTTTGCTGGTGACAATGTTGGGGATTTATTCAAAATTGAAGGCATACTGAACCAGCATGGCTACCACAGCATCTTGCAGCGGCATGCTATTCCATCTGGTTTGTGTTTAGTTGGACCATCATTTATTTTTCAACAGGACAATGACCCCAAACACACCTCCAGGCTGTGTAAGGGCTATTTGACCAAGAAGGAGAGTGATGGGGTGCTACGCCAGATGACCTTGCCTCCACAGTCACCAGACCTGAACCCAATCGAGATGGTTTGGGGTGAGCTGGACCGCAGAGTGAAGGCAAAAGGGCCAACAAGTGCTAAGCATCTCTGGGAACTCCTTCAAGACTGTTGGAAGACCATTTCCGGTGACTACCTCTTGAAGCTCATCAAGAGAATGCCAAGAGTGCGCAAAGCAGTAACCAAAGCAAAAGGTGGCTTCTTTGAAAAACCTAGAATATAAGACATATTTTCAGTTGTTTCACACTTTTTTGTTAATTATATCACTCCACATGTGTTAATTCATAGTTTTGATGCCTTCAGAGTGAATCTACAATTTTCATAGTCATGAAAATAAAGAAAACTCTTTGAATGAGGAGGTGTGTCCAAACTTTTGGTCTGTACTGTATGTGTGTATATATATATATATATATATATATATATATATATAATCCATGCATTTTTTTCCTGTAGATAAATTATTTCTAGAGCATATTGTGTTTGAAGAAAGACAATGGTGGCTTAAAAAAAATCACCAAGAGTGTTAAAAATGCCAAAAATATTCACACTCTGTAGTGAATTTAAAAATCCTCCTTTTGACTCATAGCCAATATGTAGTAGTCTACTTTGACCCCTTTACCCCCAAGGGTGGTTTGCATGTTAATGACTAGGCCAGTTTTTACAATTCTGACCACTGTCCCTTTATGAGGTAATAACTCTGGAACGCTTCCATGGATCCCGGTGATTCTGACAACATTTTTTCGTGACATATTGTACTTCATGATAGTGGTAAAATTTCTTAAATATTTCTTGCGTTTATTTGTGGAAAAAAACGGAGATTTGGTAAAAATGTTGAAAATTTCGCAATTTTTCATCTTTGAATTTTAACACCCTTAAATCACAGAGATATGTCACCCAAACAACTTAATTAACATTTCCCAGATGTTTACTTTACATCAGCACAATTTTGGAACCAATTTTTTTTTTAGGAAGTTTATAAGGGTTAAAAGTTAAACAAGGATTTCTCATTTTTACAACATCATTTTTTGGGGGGGACCACATCACATTTGAAGGCACTTTGAGGAGTGTATATGACAGAAAATACCCAAAATTGACACAATTCTAAAAACTGAACCCCTGAAGGTACTCAAAACCACATTCAAAAAGTTTATTAACCCTTCAGGTGCTTCACTGGAATTTTTGGAATGTTTAAAAAAAAAAATAACTTTTAACTTTCTTTCACAAAATATTTACTTCAGATCCCATTTTTTTATTTTATTTTACCAAGGTAACAGTAGAAATTAAACCCCAAAAGTTGTACAATTTGTCATGAGTACGCAGATAACCCCATATATGCAGGTAAGCCAGTGTTTGGGCGCGTAGCAGAGCTCAGAAGGGAAGGAGTGCCGTTTGACTTTTCAATGCAAAATTGGCTGGAATTGAGATCTGACGCCATGTTGCATTTGAAGCGCCCCTGATGTGCCTAAATAATGGAAACCCCCCACAAGTGACCCTATTTTGGAAACTAGACCCCCTAAGTAACTTATATAGATGTGTGGTGAGCAATTTGATCCCCCAAGTGCTTCACAGAAGTTTATAACGTAGAGCCATAAAAATAAAAATTCTTATTTTTTTCACAAAAATGATCTTTTTCCCCCAATTTTTTTTTCACAAGGGTAACAGGAGAAATTGGACCCCAAAAGTTGTTGTCCAATTGGTCCTGAGTATGCCAATACCCCATATGTGGGGGTAAATCACTGTTTGGGCACACAGCAGCTCTCGGAAGAGAAGAAGCACCGTTTGACTTTTTCAACGCAGAATTGGCTGGAATTAAGATCGGATGCCATGTCGCGTTTGGAGAGCCCCTGATGTGCTTAAACAGTGGAAACACCCCAATTCTAACTCCAACCCTAATCACAAAGCTAACCATAACACACCCCTAATCCAAACCCTGACCCCAACTGTAGCCCCAACCCTAACCCTAACTTTAGCTCCAACCCTAACTTTAGCCCAACTCACTTTAGCTCAACTCTAGCCCTAATGGGAAAATGGAAATAAATACATATTTTAATCATTATTTTTCCCCAACTAAGGGGGTGATAAAGGGATGTTTGATTTACTATTTTTTTTTATTTTGATCGCATCAGAGGAGAGTGAAATTAAACGTTATACCATTAATAAGAGCAATCGCAAAACCGGGGTCGGTAAAAACCGACCCGAATCATGTTCTCTGGGGTCTCAGCTATCCCCAGGAACCGAGACTGCGGAAAAATTCCGACAATGGGGGGCGCTGTAACCTTACACCTCTGCACCGTTAAAAATCGGCGCTGTGGTTTAAGTACCATTAATTGCTGCCGTTAAAAGGCATATGAGCGTTCATTAAGGGGTTAAATGTAACTCTCATTATTCTCCCCTGCTCGCGCCGATCGCCGGCAGAGCAGGGGAGAATGGCGAGAGCTGTGTTCAGCACCCGGCGCTGGGGAACAGCGCTTACTGCAGCGCTTCTTCCCTGGCGCCCGTACGTGTGGCACTGATGTGGCACACACATGCCACAAGTGTGCCGTAAGTATTATGCACACGGTCACTGACACCTCCGGTACCGGAAATATCAGGACGTGTGAAAGAGGTGTTATAGCGGGTTTTCTGTTTGGCAGCTGTCACACGCTAAAAGACGCTTTTTATTGCATTGCCACATTTTTAGAGCTATAATTTTGCCATATTTTGGCCCACAGAATCATGTGAGGTCTTGTTTTTTGCGGGACGAGCTGACATTTTTATTGGCATAATTTTCGGGCACATGACATTTTTTTGATCGATTTCTATTCCGATTTTTGGGAGACAGAATGAGCAAAAAACAGCAATTCATGAATTTAATTTGGGGGGTGCGTTTACACCGTTATGTGTGTGGTAAAATTGATAAGACAGTTTTATTCTTTGGGTCAGTACGATTACAGCGATACCTCAGTTATATTTTTTTTTTTATGTTTTGGCGCGTTTATATAATAAAAACTATTGTGTAGAAAAAATAATTGATCTTGAATCACTTTACTCTGACAGCTATAACTTTTTTTTTTTTCACTGATGACGCTGTTTGGTGGCTCTTTTTTTGCGGGACAAGATGATGTTTTCAGCAGTACCATGTTTATTTATATCCGTCTTTTTTATTGCGTGTTATTCCACTTTTTGTTCGTTGTGGTATGATGATAAAGCATTGTTTTTTGTCTTGTTTTTTTAATGGTGTTCACTAAAGGGGTTAACTAGTGGGACAGTTTTATAGGTCGGGTCATTACTGACTCAACGATACCAAATATGTGTACTCTTATTGTTTAGATAAGGGCAGCAGGGTGGCTCTGTGGTTAGCCCTGCAGCACTGGAGTCCTGGGTTCAAATCCTACCAAGGACAACATCTGCAAGGAGTCTGTATGTTCTCACCGTGTTTGCGTGGGTTTTCTCCGGGTACTCCGGTTTCCTCCCACATTCCAAAGACATACTGATAGGGAATATAGATTGTGAGCCTGTTAGGAATGGGTCACCGAGGAGGAAAAAACAACACAAGCCAAGTCTCAGAAAACCAGAGAGGTTGGTAACTATGCAGATTGCAGATCCCTGATCTTGCCCTACAACTAGCAGCAGTCGTGGAGCGTACCTACGATGATCCTAGACGCCTCGTCAGAACCGGAGAGCTACATAAGCCTAAAGCAGAAAAAGAGGAAAACTAACTGCCCCAGAGCAGACCCCAAAGGAAAGACAGCCCCCCACATGTATTGACGGTGAAACAAGATGAATAGGCTGAGCAAATGATGGGGCCCGACTAACTAGAAAGGACAGGAAAGGAAAGACACTGTCTGCAATCTGCCAAAAACCCTACCAAAATAATGTCCCACACTTCTGATTACAAAATTAACCCTGAAGTCACTAGACTTCTCCCACTATATCAGCACTCTGAAATATTCTGAGACAGAGCAAAAAGAGGCCAATCTATTAAGGGACCAAAAGGCAAATACAGATAAATAGGAGTGGAAATTCAGCACAACCCCAGCAGGGGCTGGCTGACCACAAAAAACTGAATTGAATAACAAGAGCAAGTGTGAACAATAGCAAAAGCAAACTTAACTTGAGAAGACTGGAACAGAGCTGAAGTCCAAGACCTGAGAAGCAGACTGAATCACCAGCACCAGGATAGGGCGTTGGCTGTCTTATATCCAGTCTGATACTCCAGAGATCCAATCGTTATCCTCCTCTTCAGGTGGCAGATCACTACCAATTAAACCAACCTCACAACCTCCTGTCACCACCAGAGGGAGAAAGGAAGGAGAACTCTCAACTGGTGGAGCAGAAAATGAGTTCACAACAGAGCCCCATTGGGGACAGCGATGATAATGTCTGTAAAGCGCTGCAGAATATGTTAGCGCTATATAAAAATAAAGATTATTATTTAGATTTTTTTAATTCAAATATTAATTTAATGATAGAATAAATATTTATTTTTGTATCATTATTATTATTTTTATATTTTTACAATTATTTGAACATTTTTTTAACTTAATTCTAATTTTTACACTTTGTCCCACTATGGGATAATCATTTTTTGCAGGCTGATCGCTTCTATAGCATGCAGAGGAAGCAGCATCTGTATGCTATAGAAGCTGTCATCGCTGCACTTACTGCACACTGACCTGAGAGACGTCCTGGCATGCACTGCACATGACAGGAAGTTTCTCAGCTCTGGTAACAAAGTTGTTGCCATAACGATATCGGGTTACCATGGGAACGATCGGGACCCTATCTCATGCCTCAGGGTCTCCGATCCAAAGGAAGAATGTCTGGCAGTCCTCTGCCTGCTCTCAGAATGCTGCGATCGTGTTTGATCGCAGTATTCCGGGGGTTAAAGTGCCAGGAGCAGTCTGTGACCACTCCTGGCACTTAGTGTCGGGTGCTAGCTGTGAGAATCAGCTGACACCCGGCCGAGATCAGCCGCACACCACCCGTGTGCGCGGCCGATCGCTATGACATACTATTTTGTCCATGGGAAGTAAAGCCCAGATCTCATGAACAGAATAGTCGCCTAATGTCAGAGAGGGGTTAAGGCCACATTCGCACATTCAGTATGTGGTCTTTTTTTTACCTCAGTATTTATAAGCCAAAACCAGGAGGGAGTGATAAGTTGGTAGATTGTGATCCTTCACGGGCAGGGTCCAGTCGTGACTTTTATTGATTAAGATTATTGTACTTTTTTTTATTATGTATACCCCTTATCACATGTAAAGCGCCATGGAATAAATGGCGCTATAATAATTATAAATAATAATAATAATAATAAATACAGAAGTGATGACGGGTTTCTATTAGACTTTCCCTTTTATTGTTCCAGCCTTGGTTTTGACTCATAAATACTGAGGTAAAATACTGAACGTATGAATGTGGCCTTGAAGTAGATTTCCACTTTAAACATGCGCTAATTATTTCAAAGTCTTGCTGGTTAAAGATAGCTAAATCAGTTTTATATCCTGCCACTCCAGTCTTAAGTCTTCAGTACTACAAAACATGCCTTTTGCAGTCAGTCAGTGATCGCAGTGGTGATTTAGTTATTTTTTCAGACAACAAGTCTTTGAAATATAAAATTAAAGGTGGAAAATTCCTTTAGTGTATGTGCACATGTTGCAGATTTGTGTGCAGATCCACAGTGGATTTGCCTCTGCGGATCCGCTGCAGATTCTCATGTGATGTAGAGTGCAATGTTAGGCTATGGAAAATAAAAAACGCTGTTCACATGCTGCGGAAAATTCTGTGCGGAAACACAGCGGTTTATTTTCCGCAGCATGTCAATTCTTTGTGCGGATTCCGCAGCGTTTTTACACCTATTCCATTATAGGAATCCGCAGGTGTAAAAACGCAGGGGAAATCCGCGCTAAATCCGCAGTAAATCTGCAGGTAAAACGCGGGCATTTTGACATGCGGATTCTGCGCGGAAAAATGCGCACACGAATCCGCAACGTGTGCACATACCCTTAAAGGGAATCTGTCACCCATATTTAGTAATATCATGTAAAGATATCACTAAATTGTGCGTCCCATAAGGATTCTATTTGGGCTTTTGACTCCCCCCGACCCCGCATCTTTGAGGCATAAATACCTTTTTTAGCTTGTTGGTGATGCATGCAAATCGCCGCGGTCCGATGGGCGTGGCTTAGTGGTCCCCCCCCACCTCCTCGGCTTGCTTCACGTAATCTTCGTCTGTGAATAACACAGACGCCGTTAGTTTCCGCGCTTGCGTAATGTAAAGGCCCCCAGTGCCTATGCAGTATGCTTTGCCCAACTGTGAGTGAAGCATAAAATCGCTTTCTAGTGTGTATGTGGCCTTTACTTCTGTAAATGGATGTATTGCATATAACACCCCTTTTGCACTTGGCAGATCTGTGTGCAGGGACTTCATGGTGATGACCAATAATACATGGCTGGGGGGAATTCATAGGGTGATCTGTGAGGCACCTTATGTTGGCAACACAATCAGATAAATATCTGTAGAGCTCAGTTCGTCACTAAGCATAACATTTTAGTAGGACGACAAACCAACTAAATGCTTCATCAAAACTTGTCACCCTAGTAAAAATCTGCCAGGTTTTGTCTTATTTTTTCCTGTTTCTCTGAGTCTTTACTAATAGTAATTGTCCTTACCAATAGTAATTGTCCTTACCAATAGTAATTGTCCTTTGCAGCTTAAATATACGCCCCCAAAGGATCATGTGAGCTATACCCCCTTGATAGAGACTATAGAAATTGTATGGCTGATTTAAAAAAAAATTGGAATACTCAGGGAGGCAGAGGGACTGAAATAAGAACAAAAAGTCTCCACTTTTGTCCTGGTGACGGGTTCTTTTTAAGTTATTATTATAGTGGCTAAAGAGACAGTTCAATGGCAAAGTCAGCTGTTCTACATTGGTAGTCTCATCTGATAAAGGGAATAGACTGATTCTTCATACAAACCATCGAAAACAATTATGTTTTTCAGAAACACTTGCATCTAAATAGAAAGCCTGAACACATTCATTCATTAACTTATATACCATTGTCTTACATTTTTTGTTCAAATTTTTTTTTTTTTTTGTCATTTAATTTCCATATAAAGCTTTGTGTTTCATAAAAGAAAGCTTGGCCTTGTCTAATACATTGAACAGCAAAAGCCCAATAAAAAAAGCATTTTACTATATCAAAACAGCAGCTGTCAAATGTTGGCAACTCGGCATTTCGTACTTGTCAATGCCAAAACATCCCACATTGTATTTTCGAAAAAAAAGACGTGTTGTGGAAAACAAGCAAAGTGGCCTTGGCTGTCATACAAATGCAGAATAGAATGGCGGACAATGGGAAATAATGATGGGTGCTTTAAAAGTATATTATACATAATAGTGTGTGTGTATAGTGTACACTGGCATATGTACTGTATACTGTTGGAAGCTGTCAAAGTTGCAAAATGGTTGTGATGATGCGCAAATTGGCTAATTATTTTCTAAAAGGTCTTAATTTGAATGTAAAATTTCAACATTGTGTTTCTAAATTTGATTGTCTGAGTGACAGGCATGTAACGGGGTTGTCATTTTCTCTTCACAGTTGACTGATCCTTTCCGACCTATGCTGAGGGTAAGAGTCTATTTGAACATTTTGTGGCATATTTAGCAAACATAATACAGTAGAGTAATTGATTTATTGTGTAGATTGTATAACAGCGCAGAAGCGTTCACTAAAGATATATTTCCTGATCATCTATTGCAGGGAAATAATATTAATTTTGAAACTTTTCTCTAATATTAAAGCGTGTAATTGACAAATATTTTTTACTGTAGAATATATATCGTAGCAGCACCAAGTTGGTCAGACAGAAGAATTACAATTGGCCAAATAGATGGTAAAATTTAGATGAGCAAATTTTCAGCAAAATTTGCCTTGTCAATGTTTAGTCAACAAATTGGCAAAGCTTCAGTCATGTCCAGTGGTTTATTATTGATAGGTTTATTTCATAGGTAAATCTACTGGGTTATATTAAAGTAAAGTCTATCCAAGACTATTTAATTTTTTTTTCTTATGGGCAGTAGGTGCTTATTACCTGCCTGTTCTATCCAGAAACAACCTCTTCCGGCTCCTACCGGCGATTTTGTGTCTTCTGGTGACATCACGTCGACAGAGCAGCTGCTTCTTTTCCACTCTGCTCTGTTGAATGGGAGTGACTGCCGATGTCATTCTGATTGATATTGTCACGGTCGTGACCCTGGATACACCGCCTCCAGTGGGGCGAATTTAAATAATAAGACGTGCAGCTGGATACGCGGCCTCCAACAGGCGAATTTAGGTATTACATGTAAATCTGGAAACCCCGCCTCCAGTAAGGCGAATTTAAATAATAAAGGGGAACCTGGGTAACATTAACAATAGTGGGCCCTGCGATAGGGAATAGGAACGTGGAGACCTCCTGAGCTCCCCTGAGCCAGTGTCCCTACACTCCTAATGTTCCCTAAGCCGGTTCCACACCGGGCGCGCAACAGGAACCTAAAAACCCTAGCTCACCCTGACCTAAATCCTCACTAGGGAATTGGTTGGTGCGGAAACTAATCCCACCACTGCACTAAAACATACATGAGGAAAGATGACAAAACAGGCGAAACACCACTTACCTTTGCTCTGTTGCGTACGCTCCTAGCAACAGAGCCCACCACCTGTGTGCATCTTCTCCACCCGGATCCATCACCATAACTGGATCCTTCACCATAGTGCAGCCTTGGAGCAGAGTCCACCACCAATTGCAGAAGTCCAGTAACAGACCAGTAACAGAGTCCCAAAGATGAGTTCAGCTCCTGCCCAAAAAGTCAAGCATGCTTGAGTCCACCTCTCAGCAACCAAGTCCCGCATGCTGAGTGCAACTCTCTCCATAGTCGTCACTCCACCGAGCCATGCAAGCACTTCCTGCCGACACCATAAACTGTGACTCCGCCATGCCATGCCAATCCTTCTTGCAGAACACATAGCTGCCACTCGTCCCCTCTGGCTGGGCTGCGCAGGACTCATGTTCAGCTCCTTCCTCAACCAGACTTGCTTCCCAAATGACGAACACAATATCACCAACAGTGATTGAACACATCTGGCTCCCTTTTATAGAGCCTAACACCTGATTTGTAATTAAGTGCACATTAAACCAAAGAAACTAAAGTGCACTACCGCTCACCACCACCGGGGCAACTTAGAATGAACGACACCACGTGTAATAATTCTAGTGGCCACCTGGGGCAATCAACCCACTTTGACACCAAGCCAAAGGGAAAAAAGTTCACTTTTTGTATTTAAACTGTCAGATCCACCTTGGATCATGACAGATATCCTGCTCCCCGCTAACTGCATTGAGCCGACTGTCAATCAGCATGGCATCAACAATCATGTCCTGACGGCAGATGTCCAGAAGGTGAAAAGCTGCTCTATTCACATGAAGCAGCAGAGTCCCTGGTAAGAGAGGTCCATGCCCTCCATACATTATATGGTTGGCCGATCTGTCGAATTTGGCAGGATTGGTTACATGTAACCTTATGTGTATGGAGGCCTTTGGATTACATGTGATGAGCTCTGGAAAAATTAATATAATATTTTTTAATTGTACATAGGGATCCTTATGGTCTGCCCATTTCACAAGAAAAAGTCATGTGCAAAATCACAGTAGCTTGAGTAATGTAAAGTGCTGCATCAGCCATTCAGAAATAGTCCCCTGGCCATTTATTAGTGGCCAGCACAGCTGGTACCATATATCTCATTTATTGTTGTACTGTGTAATGTTTCAAATATGATTGTTTTATTTCACCTAGAAACCTGGAAAATGGTGTGCTATGCATGTTCATATCGCCTGGCAAATATACCATCATCAACAAAAAGTCAAGGTAAGTTTTGGATTAAAATTCATTGCCTGCAGCTTACCTGATTGTATAGAAATCATGATTATTTTGTATAATTTACCTGTAACGGGTGTAAGAGAAATATACTTAATAAGACTCCATGGTGCTGAAAGAATTTTTTCAAGATGTCAAGATGGTGTGTACAGTGTTCATGATCATTAGGGCATGTGTAACATGAAAAGAAGTCCATCTTGAACGCATTCCTTTAATTTTTTTCTTCCATTCTTCTAAAAGCCATTCATTTTTCATTTTACTGTAGAAAAAATGCAATTTGCCATCATTTTAGGGCATTCTTTGTATATCAGAAATTCTCCACGTCAGTACAATCATGGAGATACCAAAGTCGCTTAGATTTGTGTTAGTGGAAAAAAATTGAGAGGTTTGTAAAAAAAAAAAAAAAAAAAAAATTCTGTTTGTGTCACCATTTTCCGAGTCCCATAACCTTGTTATTTTTTTGTCAGTTGAGTTATGTGAGGACTTGTTTTTTGCATGGTGTGCTGATGTTTTTTTAATACCAATTTAGGGTATATATGACATTTTGACCTTTTTTATTGCATTTCTTTTAGAGAGCTGTGGTGACCAAAAATACACAATTCTATGGATTCATCTGAATGAGGCCTAACTATAATAGACTTCTGGGGTATCCAATTAAAAACCCTGTGTGCTACTCCATTTCTTTAAGAGTGATTTGAAACAATCTGTACTGGCATTGTAATTACATGATTTCTTTTTAGTTCAAACGCATTGGGTCTGATTCATCAAGCAGGCGTTTTTCACACCAGTCTTGATAAGGGGGTGTGCATGAGTCAGATGCCCCTGAGGCTGAGGGCCCTGAGCGCTGAACACTACTTCATAAATTAGCATCAGATAAGGTGTGCAGCTCGCCACAACTCATATTCCTCCAGCCCCTGAATGTACCGTCATGAATTTATGATCGCCATGCCTCCTTCCTGCCCCAGCTCCAGCCATTTTGGCAAAGATCGGAGAAACTGCTGTGAAAACACCAATGGTTAAAAAATTTGAGTGCAACCCCGAGCTGCGCCTAAAATTTGGGACTTTTCAAAGTTTTTATGCCAGGATTTTGTTGTTAAAGTTTTAATGCATTGGCTCTATTGACTGGAATTTTTTAAGAGCTGTGCTGCAAAATTTTGGAGTTGGCGTCACAATTTTTGGAGCACAACCGTTCTGTTCAAAAACTTTTTCAAATTTTTCAGTTTCTCACCACCTTTATAAAAGTGGGCAAAGATTAACAAAAAAGAGCGAAGCTAACTGCGGCCGAGCAGATTTACTATCATTTACTTTAGAAATGCATAAACCATAATCAAAGTCTGTACCAGCTCATAGCTGGCATAGGTTTCATTGTGGTTTTCTGTGTAACCGGCATGTGAAATGCCAGCCTTAATAAATTCCCTCTTTTGTATCCAGATAGAATTTCCCTTTCATGTTTGTTTCTTCACATTTCAAGTTCTGCAATAACAAATACAATGATAATAATTGTGTTCTGAGCTCTCAGTTTCCTTGTTGGACTTCTTTGTCTTCAAATAGTCTCATGTTATGTTTGATTACCCCCCCCCCCGCACTGGAACGCAAGTTGTAGTTTTATTTTAAGTGAGAATTTTCCCTTAGGGCCTATAGTAGCCAAATGAGAAAAACTATTAAAATAACTACTAATCCACATGGGGGACTGTGAATAGACTACAGTGATCACTATGATGTTTTCCCTAAAGCACAATGTTAAGTCAGCTACCTCCATTCAATAAAAATAAACACACTGTTTTCTAAATGGAGTACCTGTGGAAATGCCTCCTTGTTCTATAAGAATTAGCTAAAAAAATATAATAAAGCTTTTTTTTTTTTTTTTTTTATATTTGATGAATGGATGAAGGGGTAGAACTTTTTTTTAACCGTGGGCAGCATGACTCAGAGCCTGGCACTTCAGAGAAAATATGCTTTAGGGATTCGGCGGGGAGTCCTAGCCGGAAACTAAACCATGCCAGCTTCTCCCAGCGCTGCTAGAGGTGACTGATAAGTCTCTCTCCCTATGGGAGACACCTGTCACTTACTTGAAGCAATGCAGGGATCTTTAGAGCTCATTCCCATGAGCATATAACACTGACAAGTGCTATGGGTTGTTTTTTTGGATAGCACTCAGACCAATGTTATACTAAGGGGCAGTGCACATCTGCTATTTTTTTTTCTCATGCCGATTCAGCATGAGGCAAGTGGCTTCAAAATTCGAATCACTCAAGCCCATACAAGTCTGTGGGTGCGAATGAAACATCGTACTGCACTCTGGATGTCAGTCTGACAACTGCGATCTCAGACAATAGAGAAGATGGAGACATTTATTTCTCCATCTTCTCCGCACCTGTGATACGATTCTCTCATGTGACAGAATCGGATCACACTAAGATGACTCTTAGCTCAACCTCTTGACAGACTTTGAGCCAAGTTTCATTGGCATAATCAGTCCAACACTTTGGCATGAGAAAATCATCGCTTGTTTGTCCACAGGCTTAAAGTATATGTTCTCTGAAAAGTGTCTTAGGGAAAAATATACCTGGTTGCAGTCATGCAGCCAAGCTCCGATTTTTGGTGCCCAAGGTTTGTGCAGAATGAATCATGTCACAGGTTCACATTATGTTTTTTTTGTCTCCGCAATTCCACAAAAAAGGCTGTAACAAGCGATCAAAAAGTCACATCTATTCCAACATGGTATTAATAAAAACATACTCATGCCCTGCAAAAAATAAACCATCACACAGCTCCATCGGGTAAAATATAAAAATGTTATGGGTTTCGGAAAATGGTGATACAATCCCAAAAATCTTTTCTTGCAAACTTCTGATTTTTTTTCAACATTAAATTAATAAAAAAAAACTGCATATTTGTGGTATCACCATAATCGTATTGATGAGGAGAATTTTATTGCTTGGTCATTTTAACACAAAATGTACACCAGAAAAACAATTCCCCAAAAAACATGTCAGAATTGTGTTTTTTTTCACAATTTCACCAAATTTGGAATTTTTTTTTTCATTTTCCAGTACACTGTTTGGTAAAAGTAATGGTGTTTTTAGAAATACAACTTGTCCTGCGAGAAACAAGCCGTCACATGTCAATGTGGTCAGAAAAATAAATAAGTTATGACTCTGGGAAGAAGGGGAGGAAAAAAGGAAATGAGATGTTTAGGTTGTATGGACACTTTAGTCAGAAGACGTTACATAGCACATATGTACATTAAGCATAAATGTACAGGTATCAGGGTTTAAATTGTTTTAAAGGAGTTCTCAATTTCTTAATTGGTCCAGGGTGCTAAATAAATGTAAAAATATCTATTCTTACCTCCCGGACTAGCATCTCTCCCCTGATCTCAGCCCTGTGTCCCCCTACTGTCTCCTTACATATACTATGTTACATGACCACTGCAGCCAATCACTAGCAGCTAAAGTGCAGTCCTCACCATTACATCTGAGTGGAAAAACAGTGTTTTTCCTACAAATGTAATTGTGAAGGTTGCAGATTATCAGCAACTGGTGATTGACAGCAATTGTTAAGGGCCTGTCACACTAAGCGATATCGCTAGCAATATCGCTATAACTTGTGACGTTATAGCGATATTACTAGCGATATCGCTGTGTCTGATACTTACCTACGACCCGCTCCCCCGCTGGTTATCGCTGATCGCGCGAAAACGTCCAGGACTGTTTCTCGTCGTCAGCTTCCTGCGGCGCTTCCTGTGGAGAGACGAGCGACGAGCGTGGAGCCGGGCGGGAGGACGCAAGTGTGACAGATAAGTAGCGACCCCCGTCCCCAGCGATGTCGCTGGTGAGATCTGCCTGTGTGGCAGCTCACTAGCGACCACTTAGCGATGTACCAGCGATCCTGACCGCGTCATATCGCTAGTCGGGATCGCTGGTACATCACTAAGTGTGACAGTACCTTTATGTGGCATTGTTTATATCAGGTGACTGCTGGGAAAGCAAGGCTACGAGAGGTGAAGCAGCGCCGGTTCGGGAGATAAGTATAGACGTTTTGTATTGTGCAGCACCCTAGAGCCACTAAGGCATCATTCACACATGCATTTTTAAGCATTGCGTGAAAAAATGGTACAGGTGTCATTCGTATTTGTTCAGTGTGTCCATTTTTACCGTCAGTGTGTCCGTTTTTACCATCAGTGTGTCATCAGTGTATCGTCCATTTGTTGTTTTTTTACCAACAGTGCATCAGTAGTGTATGGTTAGTGTGCCCATTTTTGTTACCATCAGTGTACAGTCTGTGTGTCCATTTTTACCAGCAGTATGTCATCAGTGTATGGTTAGTGTGTGCTACCATCAGTATATGGTCTGTGTGTCCGTTTTTACCATCAGTATGTTATCAGTGTTTGGTTAGTGTGTCCATTTTTAGCAGCAGTGTACGGTCTGTGTGTCCATTTGTTACCATCAGTGTACGGTCTGTGTGTCCGGTTTTACCATCAGTGTATCATCAGTATATGGTTAGTGTGTCAATTTTTACCATCAGTGTGTCATCAGTGTTTTTCATGGATGGAGGAATAAATTACGAAGCTGTTAATGCAGACAAAAATTAAATACACTATTGCCACCTGTGTGCTGTGCGTGTTTTTCGCGGACCCATGGACCTGTATTAGCGCTTTTCATCTGTGATACTGGAGAACAATGGACATGTGTCTTTGTGTTTTGCACAGTCACACGGTCCATAAAAACACAGACATGTGAGCAGCAACTTTACAAAGGGTACTTCATCTATTTGGGGAAAAGACAGATACAACATGTACGTGACTTCTGAGCGCATATTTACATTGGTTTAGAAGTGACAACTATATCAGATAATATATGTCTGTGAACATTTCACAAAGGAGTCACTGGTTTAGATTTTAAAGACTTTAGAGGTCAATGAGCTTTAAGATGGCTAAATATGCAGTGTTCCCTGGTCTCTAAATGAAAACTGCTCTTAATGAATGGGTAATGATTTCTATAATTATCTGTGCCATTTTGTGAGAATTAACAGCTAATTTTATAATCGTCCAAGAGCATTGTCTAGTGTAGGACATTTATTTTATTCCAGTTTCAGTGCAGAGAATCAGGTTTTGTAAGAATGTATTTCGTAAGTTTACTTAAACGTCTTGTCTCTCCCATTTATTCAGACTAAGCTGTGTCTGTCACTTCTGATAACATCAGATTGAAAAAAGTATAATTTCAATTATAGCACATACAAAGATCATTTGTGCAATTTCAAGGTGTGAATGTGGCATTTTGTATGGTCTTTGAAGCCTCTTTTCTTATCTGCCCACGGGGGAAATCTCAATTCCAGTCATGCTTTTCATTTCAGAAACAGATGCAGACAGATCCACACAAGCTTGATTTTGGCCTGAAGCCTGAGTTTTTGAGCCGGCCACCAGGTCCGAGCCTCTTTGGAGCAATCCATCACCATCCGCACCCTCATGACTTGGCACGCCCTTCAACTCTCTTCTCTGCTGCTGGTGGGTATTCAACTTATTCATTATTTAGTTATTTGTAGGAAACTACTATTATTCTGCGATCATGGACCATTAACCCCTTAGCGACCAGGGGTATTTTTGGTTTTACATTTTCATTTTTCCCTCCCCTTCTTTCCAGAGCCATAACTTTTTTATTTTTCCGTTTATATGGCCATGTGAGGGCTTATTTTTTGCGGGACGAGTTGTACTTTTAAATGACATCATTGGTTTTACCATATCGTGTACTCGAAAACGGGAAAAAAATTCCAAGTGCGGTGAAATTGCAAAAAAAGTGCAATCCCCCATTTGTTTTTTGCTTGGCTTTTTTGTTAGGTTCACTAGATGCTTAATCTGACCTGCCATTATGATTCTCCAGGTCATTACGAGTTCATAGACACCAAACATGTCTATGTCCTCTTTTATCTAAGTGGTGAAAAAAAATTCCAAAATTTGCTAAAAAAAAAAAAAAAATTGCGCAATTTTCCGAGACCCGTAGCGTCTCCATTTTTCATGATCTGGGGTCGGGTGACAGCTTATTTTTTCCGTGCCGGACTGACGTTTTTAATGATACCACTTTTGTGCAGATACGTTCTTTTGATCGCCCGTTATTGCATTTTAATACAATGTCTTGGTGACCAAAAAAACGTAATTCTGGCGTTTTGAATTTTTTTCTCGCTACGCCGTTTACCGATCGGGTTAATGCTTTTTTTTTATTGATAGATCGGGCGATTCTGAACGCGTCAATACCTAATATGTGTATGTGGGATTTTTTTTTTACTGTTTTATTTTGATTGGGGCGAAAGGGGGGTGATTTGAACTTTTATGTTTTTTTAATTTTTTTTTATTTTTAAACATTTTTTTTTTTTTACTTTTGGCATGCTTCAATAGCCTCCATAGGAGGCTAGAAGCTTGCGCAACCCGATCGGCTCTGCTACATATGGGCGATGAGCAGATCGCCCATATGTAGCAGATTTACTGCTGTGCTTTCAGCGCCGACCACCGGGTGGCGCTGAAAGCCATATGCCTGGAACAACCATAGAGGTCTCATAGAGACCTCTGGTTGTCCAGGCAATATGACGCCGACCCCCGATCACGTGACGGGGGTCGGCGATGACGTCATTTCCGGCCCGGCGGCCGGAAATGCTATTTAAATGCCCGCTGTCAGCTTTGACAGCGGCATTTAACTAGTTAATAGGCGCGGGCGGACGGCGATTCCGCTCGCGCCTATTGCGGGCACATGTCAGCTGTTCATAACAGCTGACATGTCCCGGCTTTGATGCGGGCTCAGCGCCGGAGCCCTCATCAAAGCAGGGGAAATGTCAGATGACGAACTGTGTCCGTCATTGGACATTAAGGGGTTAAACATTTAATTTACAACATGTGATGATACTATTGGAGAGAATGTGCATCTATTTTAATAGTTATTGCTAAGGGACCGAAAAAGTCAGCATAAACTACATGATCTACCTACCTAAGCTTGTCTTTGTTTTGCAACTCATTTGCCTGTTTATTTCAATATGCTAGTGTGTTCAGGAGAACTATGAAGGATAAATTACCGTTTTTTTTATTTTGGCATGAGCATTATTCAAGAGGAACAGCAGGAATCGTCGAATTCCAGCCATTAGTGTCCTACCAGAAAAAGGTTGAAAAGCTCATGTCTAGAGTGTCTAGACTAAGAATGTTCTCAAGTTATACCATGCCACCTTTTTAATCCTGACATATATTTATGACTTGGTAGAAAACCCAGATAGAATTGACATCTGACATCCACTTATATTTGTGGGATCATGTTTTATCTGCCATGGGATTGCCAATTTAATATAGTGCCCATAATTTTTTTTATTTAAAAGTTTAATTAAATTATTATTCATTTTGTTGTTTGATTATGTAACAGCTGTCATGTAACCTCTACTCACTCCGGTTATGGTACCCATGGATTTTGTGTCAGTTTTACTTACCATATCTACAGCACAATACATAATTAAGTAGATTAAAAATAATGGTTTCAAGATGGAGGAATATAGTAGTCGTTCAACATTTAACAGAATGTAGTGTAAATGATTCTGAAAAGATTATATTTTTGTATTTGCTAATTATATGATATTGATATGCCAATTAGCAGCAGATAATCAGCAGCAGTTGAGACGTCTTTATCCATGGTTACTTAAAGTGTTTGTCCGGGACTCTTATTTTTTCCCTATGGGGCTAAGAACCTGCTAACTACCTGCCTGTTCTGCTCCGAGATGGCCTCTTCCAGTGGTTATGCATTGCTATTGCCAGTAATTCTTCTTCTTCATGTCACACCTAATTGACAGAGAAGTTCCTTCTTTTCCGCTCTGCGCCGTCGATGGGGCGTCACTGCCGACGTCATGTTGATTAACAGACAGCTCCCCGCTGCCCAACTGTGGAGAGCTGGCTGACAATGAGTATAATGTCAGTATTTAAACCACATTGACAGAGCTGCTTTGTCAACAAAAGTCAAAGGAAGCAGCAGAATTGCTGCCTGAACCAGGAGAGCTTGTAGCAGGGCAGCACAGTCAGAAAATTAGTAACTACCTACAGGAAAGTTCCCCACACCATAGGAAAAAAGTCTCAGATAACCCTTTTAATTTATAAAAAATCTGATATTTGATTTTTTTTGTCCTTTTGTAGGTGGTGCACACCCTGCAGGGGCTCATTTTGGTCCTCCCCCTCATCACAGCAATTTTCTCAATCCATCTGCTCATCTTGGTAAGCATTAATATATATTTTTTTTTTAATATGCAAAATGTTCCTTTAAGATGTACATTTATTTAAAGTGTAGTCTTTCAGGAGTTATTTATGGGATATTATTTGGATATGCCATAAATGTCCAACAGATGTGAGTAACACCTTTGGTACCTCCACTTATCTCCAGAACGGGGTCGCTCAAGCTGATAGCCAATCATCCTTGAGAAAAGCGGTGGTAGTGCATGTGCCAACTTTATCCATTCATTACTGTATGAATTCTGAATACAGTTGAGCAAGTACTGTTGGGATGTATTTAGAACTCCCATAGAAACTCGCTGGTAGCCATATGCCAACCGACACAAGGGATCAGATGATCCTGTTCTGGAGTGTGGATCCCTGAGTTGGTACCATCATCCTATTAATATGCCATAAATGTGTCTTGTGAGGCAACCCCTTTAAAAGTTTTTGATAATATCTTCTCTTATTATATTTAATTATCTCATGTCCACATGATTTGTCTTTCTCATGTAGGTAAATTAATTATAACTTATGTTGTTATAGAACCTTTTAATCGGCCTTCAACATTCAGTGGTCTTGGTTCTGTTGGTGGAAATGCCTTTGGTGGCCTTGGCAATCCTTCAGTTAGTAAGTATGCCATTTTATTCCATCTGTAGTAAGGAAGATTTGGTAGTTGTGATGGCACCATGGGGTCTTTTCCTTTTGTTTTATAAGAAGGGAGAACTTGCGTAATAACAAAGGGAATTTTCTTATATTTTGTAAAATATCCTTGTGTAATATTGAGCTTGTCTGATTGGCAAAAGCGCTCAGTATCTCACCGTAACCAAAAATGGCTGCCATGCCTGTGATCATATAAGAAAAACAAGCTCGTTCTAATTCTCGTGAATGTCCCTGTCAAGATTGACAAATTCTGTTTCTGGAAAATAGCAAAACCTTTTATTTATTTAAATTTCTTTACATTTCTATTCAACTGGTTTTCTTTTTCTGATGGAAAAAAAAATTCACAAGCAGTAGGATTAAATGTGGAAGAAAGCAACTTTCCAATTGGTACTCATTTTCAAAAGTGCACGAAATCTGATGGCTTTCAGGCAACCTGTGATGGATTGGCAGGGAGCTTCCACTTCCTCACAGTTCCTCAAGGACTATTAATATGTCTGAAGGGGCTAAGTGAAAGCCTTCTAACTTCTTGTAATGTGACCATGGCTACCATTAGGCAATTTAGGCAATTTTGCATGAAAAAAGTAAATTAGTAAGTTGCTTATTTCCATTGGATAGCAATGAAATTTGTCAAGATGTTCCATATTCTAAATCCCATAATATAAATAGATGAGTGCATTTGTAATTGAGAAATCCATTGCGGCAGATTTATTAATACTGTCTTAATTATTTTTTTGCATCCCATAGAAATCTTTTGGCAAGCAGAGTAGCTTGTGGAATATTAACAGTGTGTACATTGCACACTTAGTATTCTCCAAGTTTTTATTATTTGCTAACAGTTTGTCTTTGAGTAGGAAATGTTTTTAAAGGGAAGCTGTCAGCAGGATTGTGCTCCGTAACCTACAGACAGAGTCAGGTTGGCGTTGTTATACTGATTAATATGATACCTGGGTTGATGAAATCCGTCTTGTGGTTGTTCTTTAATCTTTATTTTCAGTTTTGAGTTCATGATATTCTCGTGCCCCGGGGCGGCCTGTGGGGGGGGTCTGCATGTGGTGCTTTGATTAGGTATTCCTAATGCAGACTGCTGACAGGTCACTGATCCCTCACTGACCTGCCCCCTAGTTAGCATAATGAATACCTGTACATAGTGAAGAAAAAAAAGCCCTTCTGCAGGTAGGTGCCGGCTGTGGCACCTGCGTTGCAGCATAATCACATGTTTACTGTGCAGTTACTACATGTGGTTGAGCTTTTCCTGAGGTGTATAAGAAAAAAAATTAAAAACGGCACCCGCCGTGCCTGCGCCGTAGCAGCTATCGGTGTACATAGCTGTGATCCGATAGCTGCTATTGCACATACGCTGGTAGCGCAATATTACTGGAGAAGAAAAAAAATTTCCACCTCCTAGATAACGCTGTCTGGGCCTGCGCAATAGCAGTTTTCGGCGATCCCCAAGAGCTGCTACTGCGCAGACGCGGGCGGCTCCATTTTGGAGGAGGAAATTTTTTTTTTCTTCTCTAGCACGATGGCCGCACCTGCGCAATAGCAGCTATCGGATCACTGCTATGTACACTAATAGCTGCAACTGCGCAGGCACGGCGGATGCCATTTAAAAATTTTTATTTTTCTTATACACCTTATACAGAAAAGCTCAACCACATGTAGTAACTGCACATTAACATGCGATCATGCTGCAGCGCAGGTGCCACGGCTGGCACCTGCTTGCAGAAGGGTTTTCTTTTCTTCACTATGTTCAGGTATTCATTATGCAAACTAGGGGGCACATCAGTGATGGATCAGTGACCTGTCAGCAGTCTGCATTAGGAATACCTAATCAGAGCACCATATGAACACCCCCCCACAGCCCATCCCCAGAGTACGAGCATATCATTAACTCAAAACTGAAAATAAAGATTAAAAAACAACCATAAGATGGATTTCATCAACCAAGGTATCATTTTACTCAGTATAACAGCGACAACCTGACACTGTCTGTAGGTTGCTGTGCACAATCCTGCTGACAGGTTCCCTCTAAATTAAGTTTACAGTTGAATTAAATACACCAAATTTATTAGTGACTCGTGCTAAATGATACATTTGGTCCATATTCAGAGACTGTTCTCTAATTTTATAGCACCTCTTGGTTAACTTCCTCTGACCATTTTCTTTTGCTACAACATTTTGGGTGCAATTTGGCACATCTTGAAGCACATCTCCTTATTCCTAAGTCATGTTTCTTTCTGTGTGAGTGGCAAAAAGTACCTAAAATGTATTAAATATGGCATATTTAATGCAATGTCGTAGAGTTCTGTCTCAGTTTGCGTTATACATTCTTTCTAAATAGTAAGCTTGCCCATTGGATTTTTTTTTTTTAACAACTTTATTATTAACAATGTTCTTTTATGTCGGGTAGGTTGTCAGCCTTCAAGTTTATTGTACTTTCTATGATATTCTATGTGCTGCAACATGTAATATGCATATAAAAGATATTTTTTAAGTGGATTGTACTTTCAAAAAACTTTACATATATCAATAATACATATGAATATAAGAAATGTTAAAATATTTTACCATCGAATTTAACTTCACTCTTTATTATGAGAAACTTCTTCCCTTCTCTCCTGCTTTGCGAACTTGTTTGTCATCCACACTAACAAAACAACTCTAATGACAAAACATACTGCCAGCACTGTGGCGGGTTGTATTACACAGCCTTTTATTCTCTATGGATAAGTGAGAGGGGAAAGGTGAGGAGTAGATTAAGGAAACAGACAGCTAGAGACACTGAAATATTTTGCTGAGCTTTCTTACAAGTCTTTTACCTCACCACAGAGCTGGATACACATCTACACTGATCAATACTGCTATACAATTTACTCCATTATGCTTCTTCTCTTTGACGTAGGAAGAAAGAGGCGGAATCCACCCCTCTGTGTATCGGAGACATCATAGCTCCATCATCAGTTCAGGGTCAATTCAAACAGAGTCAGAGCCTGCACAGGAATAAACTGGTGAAAATGTAGGATGCAAGCTATATAATGACCAAAAAGTCAGCGGGAGACAGTGAAATATTGTGCTAAGCTTTCTAAAGAGTCTTGCACCTCACCTCACTGCTCGATACACATCTACACTGATCAGTGCTCCTGTATATTTTCCTACATGATGCTACTTTTTTCTTGAGGGCAAACGATGGAAAGAATAACAGGAATCCACATCTCTGTGTATGGAAGGCATAGCTCCGCAAGTTCATTTTCAATTCAAAAGGAGACTGAGCCTATACAGGGGAAAACTGGTGAAAATGTATAATTGCCAAAACTGGTATTACAGTATACTTTATGTACACAAAGGGATAGTTTATTCTGAAAAGTTACTTGAAAGTACAATTGATTTTTAACTATAATCAGAAAACTTTGTAAAAAGCAGAGCAAAGCTTTGTATTGTTAGGAAAATATTTAACAAATGTCACCAAACCAAACATTACCTCCAAACCAAACTTTACCAGAAAGTGAAAAGTCTTCCACCAAAAATTGTGTCTACTTTTAAAAATTACAACCTTATTTTATATACTTGGTAAATGACAGATTTCGGTAGACATTCAAATTTATGTAAATATAACAAATTAGGGTATTAAAAAGTTGATGGAAACTTTTTGTTGTTTGGTTGCCATTACTCCTGGTTTTTGCCATGTGACCTGATAAATGGTTCAAATTCTGTTCCCATAAAATTCCATTAAATATTTTCCCAAAGTTTAAAGAGTATTGCTTTCAGTTGTGAAGTGCATATATGTTTATATGGGAACAAAATGTAGGAAAGCTGTCATTTTTCTTTGTCTTTTTTCCTAAGAAACAACCAGACCCTTCAACCACCCCCTCATTATGGGTTAGTACCACTATAACATTTACACTTTCTGCTGCGTTTCAAATATTTTATTGGGGGTTTTGTAATTTTTTGAGTCCATACAAACACATTAATGCTGCTATTGTATCTTTTTATAGCCTCCAACTCAATGTTTAGCCATAAGGAAGGGCCAAATATGCAGAGCTTCAACAATCCTCACGAACCATGGAACCGACTTCATCGGACACCACCATCTTTTCCAACACCTCCACCTTGGCTAAAACCAGGGGAACCAGAACGCAGCTCTTCTGCTTCAACTCATGACAGAGATTCTGAGAAAAGAGAATCATCATCCAAGGATGATAAAGAAAGGTTTGTTATTCAGTCTACCTATGGCATTCGCATAGTAAAATAATGTTCAAATAATATAGTCTAATGTTATCTTATTCCGGGTAATACGGTTTCTTTTATCTTGTTGAGAAGTATTTTAGAATTGGGATCATTTAGTAGAATATTTAGATGTTTATTAAATGTAAAAGTTAAAGAAGGTGTCACAACTGGACATCTTGTCTTTTACAGTATATTTACTCATTAAACTATTTTATATTAACTAAATGAAATCTTTTCCAGGTTTTTGCTATTTAATTTTAAAACAGCATTATATAGGGGCAAATACCGTTTCCAGGGATTTGTAACTTATTAGTCTGTGTGCTGTAATTTCAATACAAATTTGTCACTTATTAGTCTGTATACTGTAGTTTCAATACAATCCATGTTTTATTAGCCAAGGATTCTCACTGAAGGATTATGTTTCACGTGCAAGCCAGTCCAGCTAATTTGTGTAACCCCACCCCACCTTTAATTGGCACCTTGCTGACATAGGAAGCAGCCAATCAGGGGTGAGGGTGGAGTTAAACAGAGCACAGCATATGGACCACTGCTACATCTACAACAGAGAAAGCAGGGATTTTATCAAAACTACACCAAACAATCCTGTAAGTGATGCATCGCTAGTATCAGGGTCTTTTCCCTTATATTATGCTGCTCTCAGATTTCATAGCAAAAACCTACTCATACATTCCATTTAAATAGTTCCCAATACCCTCTACTGTAAATAATTGTGCTGTAATTATAGACATAACTTCAGAACATGCATTATTTTAGCTTTGCACATGTAATTAATTGATAAATGTCTGTACACTACACACAGCATGTTGTTTTTTTTTCAATTCTGATTAAAACTTAAGCTTTAATATTGTTTTGGTTATTAGGGAAATTTCTTAGCCTTCGGGCAACTAATGATCAAACTCCTCAGAACAATGCTGATTCAGTCAATTATTGATACAAATATATTTAATGTATTCCCAATAACATTCCAAGTTTGACTGTAACCAAAGACACAATAATGTTATCCATATTTTAAATGTCTTTTTATTATCACAATTGCATTACTTTTATTTTTTTTCTAGGGAAAGTCTGGAAAAAAGGCATTCTAGTCATCCTTCACCAGCACCTGTTAGCCAAGTAAATGCATTGGGACATAATCGCAGTTTATCTGAGCAAAGTCGAAGTCACTTAAATAATGAGGTGCGAGATAAAGAAAAGCCTAAAGAAAGAGAAAGGGAGCACTCAGACTCATGGAAAGAAAATAACATGGAAGAGCACAAAGCAAAGGATAACCATATTTCAGAGAAAGAGAATATTGTACATGAAAGTAGAGCTGTGGAGGAAGCTAAACAATTATCAAGGGTGCCTTCACCTTATGTCAGGGCACCAGTAATGGAAAGCACTAGACCAAATAGCACTTCTAATCGAGAAAATGAAAGAAAAAGTGAGACTTATGATTCTCAAAAGAAAAGTAATGATGTTAAAGTTAAAGAAGAAAGAAAGGAAGACCATGATGTTTTGGTTTCTGAAGTACCTACTGTCCATAGATCCTCTGAGCAAGCTCCTCCAATATCTGCTTCAAGTGTTCATCCAAGTCATTTAGCATCCATGCCAATAGCTGTAGGTGTAACAGGAATGCATCCAATGAACAGTATTGGTGGACTAGACAGGACTCGGATGATGACTCCTTTTATGGGAATAAGCCCTATTCCTGGAGGTGAACGTTTTCCTTATCCATCATTTCACTGGGATCCTATGCGAGATCCATTGAGAGATCCATACAGAGGACTAGATATTCATAGGCGGGATCCTCTTGGACGGGATTTTTTGTTGCGAAATGATCCACTTCACCGTCTTACCACACCAAGGTTATATGAATCAGACAGGTCATTTAGGGACAGAGAACCCCATGACTACAACCATCACCACCATCACCATCTTTCTGTTGACCCACGCCGGGACCACGAAAGAGCAAGTCAGTTGGAAGAAAGAGAAAGGTTACATATGCTTCGAGAGGAATATGAACATGCTCGCTTACATGCTGTGCATCCAGCTGCATTGGATGGGCATCTGCCTCATCCAAGTTTAATCACACCAGGACTTCCCAGCATGCATTATCCCAGGGTCAGTCCTACAGCAGGACATCAAAATGGACTTCTTAATAAGACTCCCCCAACAGCAGCACTAAGTGCCCCACCTCCACTTATTTCTACATTGGGAGGACGGCCAGGCTCTCCCAGGAGGACTACTCCATTGACAACAGAGATAAGAGATAGGCCTCCTTCTCACACATTAAAGGATATTGAGGCCCGATAAGTACATAAAAAAAGCTGATGGACAAATGGCCTGATTAGATTTAAATCAGTGCAAGACTTGACATACAATCTTTGTACAAATGTAAAAACTCTTAAGAGCAATGATTTTCACTTTTTGTATATCATATGTTGCAAATTTCCATATCTTTTGGCCAATTCAAATGTTTGTCTTTAATTGATTTATTTTACTAATGTAAAGCATTTGGTTAGAGCTGAAGGAGATAATTCATTACATCCATATGGGCTGTATCAGACTTATGATATTGAAAGAACATGTAAATATTTATGTAAAAAAAAACAACTTACTTCATTGGGTATTGGTTCATATATGCAAAAGGATAGGATGAAAGCTTTACTGTGTACAAATGTAAATAGACATAACATAATACAATAATACTTCTTAAACTGTGCAGTTTACAATGTTACTATTTAAAACACAGTCTGCTCATACTGTGCTGTGTACATTATTAGAGACAACTAAACCCCCTCAACTATGCAATTATTGTGGAGGCTTTCACTATAAAGCCGTCATCACAACGGAACATTTGCCACTCTTACACAACTAAAGTCATATTGTCCCTGAGAAGCTTTTGTTGCAACATCTTTTGCTTTTTTTCCAGTCATCTCCCTTTAATTTGAATATACAGTAACCTCATTCTGACAATTTACACAAACAAACATATTTGTGAAGTATAAGGCTCACATAACGCATTGAAAACTATGTCAAGGCAAAGGTAACAATGGTTACTTTCAAATACTAGACCTGTGCAGCCGCACAGAGGCCCAAGAGGTAAGGGGGCCCACTTCTACCTCCAAAGCATTATGATGAGCTATTGAACTGCACAGAGGCCATCTTCTGACTGTGTCTGCCCTTAACCTGTCATCTTGTTTCCACCTGCTGTGCTTGCCCAGCAAAATTGGCTAAGAGTCCTTTTATACCGGCAGATAAATTGCCGCTAAAGAGCACCAATCAACAATATTGCAAGACGATCAGCGCTTGTCTACTTTACTTGTTACAATAATTAGGTTTATTGTTCTAGCCATCGTTCATGTGATCAGTCATATTCATTCCTCCACCCCTCTCTTATATTTCCTATTACAAGTGACAGCTAGATGACAACAATAGAGCATATTATTCGTTCGCTGAGATACTTTGATCGAGCAGTGATTGTGGACGAGCTTTCAAGCAATTGTCATCGCTTGTGAAGTCCTTTAAGTCATTGGCTAATCTGATTATTGACATTTACCCAAGACCTTTGTAGAATAAGTTCAGTTTCTGGTCAAGCATAGATATTGTTAACGTTTCCTTGATTGGAGGGGATATGACTTTACCCGAAGAAATACCATAAACATTTGGTTTACTGGGTTGTAAATTATATGTATTAAATAATCATAGTTCATTGGTCTTCTAGTGTATAAAAGTGATCTTAAGTTGTTATCTTGTTTTGGCAAAAGCAAAATGATGAATAAAATTCCCAACAGTTGTTTCTAATAAGCAGAGATCTATTTTAGTAGTCAACTGAAGGTTTAGTTGTGAGCTTCAGATTTTGTGAACTCCAGATGTTGTGCAGTGTTTTTTAAGGAGCAAACTCTCCCAGAAGAATATGTACACTGGAACAGTAGTGGTAGCTTTCAGTATTGTAAAGAGATTGTTATATACAAACCTTTTGCTGTTTATCTTGTATGTAAGAAATTCCTTTTTAGTACATATGTAAAGAGGAAAAAAAGTGAACTGAAAAGGAAAAACAAGCATAAAATGAAGCGACTCAATCTTCAGCATGTTCCTCATCAGCGAAGACTTGTGTTATGTAAATTGTGCCATGTTATTAAAAAATGTGAACAAAACTTTCAGGTGCTTATTTCTGTGCATTGCCCTTCGTTGCTTACAGAGGGGCCAGTTCCTGTGCACCAAAACGTCTTTTACAGCCTCCTTCCCACAGCAGAAATAATTCAGATTCAGCTATTCTAGGCAAATTGGGCTTCTTTATTAATGTAGCATTCTGCTGCAAAACTGCACTAAACCACATCAATTCATTTACAAAAATTCAACTTTAAGGATGAAAATAAAGTCAAATTTTTTAAGGATGTTATTCTAATTTCAGAAGCCCAATTAAATGTTCTTTGAAAGCAAGTTAAAAAGTCACAACATCCCTATTAGTCTGCAATAATATTCATTTTGAACATTGATTTCAATGAGCTCCTTTCTTGTAGTTTATTGTGCACAGTGATTTTCAAAATTATTTGATGCTGGTAAAACTGTTGTGCAAATTTGCATCTTCATGTAATGTTAGCAAATGCTCACTGGACCATTCAGTCGTTATTTGACAACCTTTATTAGATTTATCTCAATTGGGCATTCCCAACTCATGAACATCTGAGGAATACAAACCTTCTTCTGGGACCCATGCCTATCTTATAAACAGGGGCATGTTTCATCAAAACCAACAACATGAGCTATAGCATAAGTTGGTATCCAAGCAATGTGTAAGAGCACGTTTACAAAAATACAAAATGAGCATATATCTTATATCTTCTAATAAATAAATAGGAATACTACATGTTAATAATATTAGATACTTGGTTAATACTATTTTGATTAAAAATATGTAAAAGCCATCCCACCGCTACAAGGTGTACACAGTTGGAACTGTCTTATCCTGTCTTTAGTATTAAAACCTTACCTTGTGTCATCCGATCTCAATGTGAATAAGGGCAAACACATGTACTGACTCCTGCCATGACATTGTCTAGGGCTGAGGATTTAATAAAGTTAGCGCTTCGCAAAGTCCTGTCAATGATCATAAGGGGAGGTATGGAGGGTGATAACTAAAGGGGCAGAACTGTGCACCGAAAACTTGGCCACACCAATGATGCACCTAAGCCTCATCATTTACAGTGACATGTAAAAGTTTGGTCAAAATTACTGCTATTGGGAATAGTTAAGCAAGTTGAAGATGATATGATCTCTAAAATGGCCTAAAGTAAAAGTTGACACTTTTCCTCTGTATTTTTAGGCAAAAAGGTATATAGATATTTTCATCTTTTACATTTTAAACCCTTCATGACCCTGGATGTATCCATAAGTCCAGGTCGGTAAGTATTTACCAAACTTAGACTTATGAAACGTCCAGGCGATTTTGTGCTCACTGGACCTGAGCTGTGCACTTGATCGCAACCGGGTGTTCAATAATTCTCACAGCAGATACCCAGCACTCAATGCCAGGAGCGGTGCCCACAAGATTAAACTCCTAAATGCTGGCATTGATCGCAGCATTTAGAAGTCAGAGGGAGGGGGCCTACTCTGCCTTCCGAATCTTGCCATGGTGACCCAATATCGTCATGATGATATCAGGGTCACCAGGCTCTGGTAAGTTAGTTTGATCATGTGCAGTGCATGATCTTAGGCTAGTTTCACACTAGCGTTACAGGGCACAGCACACGGCCGTTGCTAAGCTCCGCCCCCAGCCGTGCCCCCTCCGGTCAGCTCCTCCTCTGATCGCATGATGCTGCATGCGATCACCGTACCCTATATTTAGTGTTGGGTACGCTGGTCGTGCGCTGGCACACTTTTTCCGGCACATCCGCCCTTTTGGTGCTGCGCCGACGTGTGCCAAACGCACTGTGTTGAATTTGTGTGCCAGCGTACGACCAGCATACCCAACGCTAAATATAGGGTACGCTGATTGGATGCAGCGTCATACGATCAGAGGAGGAGCTGACCAGAGGGGGCGCAGCCAGGGGTGGAGCTTAGCGGCGGCCGTGCGCTGCACCCTGTAACGCTAGTGTGAAACTAGCCTAACTAACTTGTGTCAGTGCAGCACTGACAGTTACAAAGCATAGCAATACTCCTATGTACTCCTAATACTCCCTACTACTTACTGACTGTAAACGGAATGAGGCCTACAAATAAAAGAATACAGAAGTTAGAGTCAAATATGGTGGAGGTTAAAAAATATTTTGGGTTGTTTTGCTGCTTCTTGCACTGGGCATATTGACAGTCTGCAAGGCATCAGGAAATGTTAAGATTCCCAAAGGATTTTGGGTTGTCAAGTAGTGCCCAGTGTCAGAAAACTTAGTTTAAGTCATGGGTCCAGCAGGACAATAACCCTAAGCATACTTGAAGAAGCACCCAGAAATGGATGGAAACAAAGCGCTGGACAGCTCATAAGTGGTCATTTCAACTGCAGTAGCGTAAAGTCTCCTACCACTACCTCTTACATACAGATGCTACAGAGAATCTGCAAATGGACACATTAAATCAGTTAATTTTGCTTGCTTTGATACATTTCTGAGTACAGAACACCTTAAAAAACATGAATCTGTCAATCAGTGTATGGAATAAAATAACTAAAGTATGGACTGTGGAAGAGATGTATGTGACCAGAATGAACACTCATTTCCAACAGATACATAGCACCTGTCACTGGACTAAAAGCAGCTAACAGCTGTATTACTAGGGAATAGGATAGTTGTTACCGTTATATTTTGTTTAGGTTGCAGCAGCAAGTAGTATAATTTATAAGGCAATAATCCCTGACTAGATAGCTGTAATACGCTATCGCTACTGCAACAGCTCACCCAACACGAGTTGCAGATAAGAGCAGTATTATTGCAGACTATACAGTGGATTTGAGTCTGCCCTGAAAAGATTTTTTCTTGTACATGGCAGCAACAAATTCTGGAGGAAAGCAAATAATCCTGCATGCTTAGGTGAATTTCTGAGTACTGCTCACCGTAAAAAACATGAATCTATCAATGAGTATATGGAAAAGAACAATCAAGTTATGAACTGTGGAAGAGATGTGTGTGACTATAATGAACACTTATTTCCAGCCGATGATACATACACTAAATGCAGCTAACAGCGGTATTAATAGGGAATAGAATAAATGTTACCTTGATTTTTTTTTGTTAGGTTGCAGCAATAATCCCTGACTAGATGCCTGTAATACACTATTCTTACTGCGATAGCTCACCCTACACGAATTGCAGATAAAAGCGGTATTATTAGAGAATATAATTTATTTAAATTAGCACTGAAAAAGCAATTAGTTTGACCCCTTAACACCCTTCAATGTATAGATACGTCCAAGGTTGCCTCCCCCTGTTTGAGGCGGGATCCAGCAATAAGCCCACAACTTTTCATCAGCTGACATTTGCCGCTAACAGCCTTGTGTGGATTCGTGATCCACATGCGGCTGTTAACATTCTAAACGCTGTTGTCAATCTCAGCGGCATTTAACATGATCGCACTGGAAACTCGTCACATACCCCGCCCATCTACATCCGTGTCACATGACTGCATGTGCCAATGGGTTGGCATGACAACCTGGGGTCTGCAGGAGACTAGTGATTGCTATGGCTGAACTGCTTTGAGTGCTGCTCAGTGGCTGGCGTTCATAGTAGATGAGCATCATAGCTCTCTAGCGCAGGCAATCAGCTGATCAGAGGTTCTAGTCTTTAAAAATATAAAAAAAAATTAAAAATATCCAAGATCAAATCACTCCCCATTCACCCCATTCAATATAAATCAATAAAAAAAATACATATTTGGTATCGCCGGGTTAAGAATCGCCTAATATATCAATATATACCAATATATAAAAATCCGATCGGTAAAAGGCGTAATGGGAAAAAAATCAAAATGCCCGAATTACAATTTCAATAATGGGCGATCAAAAGATCATATTTACACGAAAATGGTATGAATAAAAATGTCAGTTCGGCACACAAGAAATAAGCCCTCACCCAGCCCCAGATCACGGAAAAATGGAAACGCTACAGGTCTTCTAAAATGGCAACACGTTTTGACAAATTTTGGATTTATTTTTCGCCACTTAAATAAAAAGACCCTATACATGTTCAGTATCTAAGAAATTGTAATGACCTGATATTTGTAATGATATTTGTAGGTCAGCTTTAGCATTTAGTGAACATGGTTTAAAAAACCCTAAAAAACAGTTGTAAAATTGCACTTGTTTTGCAATTTCACCACACTTTTTTCCCCTTTTTCCAGTACACTATATGGTAAAACAAATGGTATCATTCAAAATTACAATTTGTCCCACGAAAAACAAGCCCTCACTTTTTGATGAAAAAATAAAAGTTATGGCTTTGAGAAGAAGGGGAGCAAAAACTAAAACTCAAAAATGGAAAAATCCAAGGTGATGAAGGGTTTAATGTAGCATCATCAAGGAATGTTGTTTCATCAACCCTGATGCGGAATATAGTGGAGTGTTTCGCATCTACTCAGCCTGATATGGAGGAGACCAGGGTCTTCTATACTTACTGTACAAAGTCTCCTGTCCGGGCTGTGAAATCCTGTATGTGAGAATGCCCTATGTGATGACCACCTGACAGCCCACAACAAGGCACTGGATCATCTACTAATAGCACCCACTGGCTTTTTTGGTTTCCAAAAATGTTCCCTCAATTAGAAGGTGGAGCCTCAGAAAAGCATTTTTTCCCATTACTGAGGATTGGGTCCCCTAGACTGGTAAATCATATGAACTAAGTGCAAAGAATACACAAAATTAGAAGGAGGCTCTCCAATACCCCTTTGAAGAGACGTAGTGGAGGGCCTCAGAATTTGTTTCCCCCATTATGAAGGAATGGGTGTCTTAGATTGGTTATGTGCATGGGATAAGTGCATGGGCTGAATAACATTTACCCTGGGGGGTATACATACACAGTATATACACTCACTGGCCACTTTATTAGGTACACCTGTCCAACTGTGTGTTAAGACTTAATTTCTAATCAGCCAATCACATGGCGGCAACTCAGTGCATTTAGGCATGTAGACATGGTCAAGACAATCTCCTGCAGTTCAAACCGAGCATCAGTATGGGGAAGAAAGGTGATTTGAGTGCCTTTGAACGTGGCATGATTGTTGGTGCCAGAAGGGCTGGTCTGAGAATTTCAGAAACTGCTGATCTACTGGGATTTTCACGCACAACCATCTCTAGGGTTTACAGAGAATGGTCCGAAAAAGAAAAAAAATCCAGTGAGCGGCAGTTCTGTGACCGGAAATGCCATGTTGATGCCAGAGGTCAGAGGAGAATGGGCAGACTGGTTCGAGCTGATAGAAAGGCAACAGTGACTCAAATTGCCACCCGTTACAACCAAGGTAGGCAGAAGAGCATCTCTGAACGCACAGTGCGTCGAACTTTGAGGCAGATGGGCTACAGCAGCAGAAGACCACACTGGGTACCACTCCTCTCAGCTAAGAACAGGAAACTGAGGCTACAATTTGCACAAGCTCATCGAAATTGGACAGTAGAAGATTGGAAAAACGTTGCCTGGTCTGATGAGTCTCGATTTCTGCTGCGACATTCGGATGGTAGGGTCAGAATTTGGCGTAAACAACATGAAAGCATGGATCCATCCTGCCTTGTATCAACAGTTCAGGCTGGTGGTGGTGGTGTCATGGTGTGGGGAATTTTTTCTGGGCACTCTTTGGGCCCCTTGGTACCAATTGAGCATCGTTGCAACGCCACAGCCTACCTGAGTATTGTTGCTGACCATGTCCATCCCTTTATGACCACAATGTACCCAACATCTGATGGCTACTTTCAGCAGGATAATGCGCCATGTCATAAAGCTCGAATCATCTCAGATTGGTTTCTTGAACATGACAATGAGTTTACTGTACTCAAATGGCCTCCTCAGTCACCAGATCTCAATCCAATAGAGCATCTTTGGGATGTGGTGGAACGGGAGATTCGCATCAGGGATGTGCAGCCGACAAATCTGCGCCAACTGTGTGATGCCATCATGTCAATATGGTCCAAAATCTCTGAGGAATGCTTCCAGCACCTTGTTGAATCTCTGCCACGAAGAATTGAGGCAGTTCTGAAGGCAAAAGGGGGTCCAACCCCTTACTAGCATGGTGTACCTAATAAAGTGGCCAGTGAGTGTATATATATTTATATCTAATATATATACAGTGCCTACAAGTAGTATTCAACCCCCTGCAGATTTAGCAGGTTTACACATTCGGAATTAACTTGGCATTGTGACATTTGGACTGTAGATCAGTCTGGAAGTGTGAAATGCACTGCAGCAAAAAAGAATGTTATTTCTTTGTTTAATTTTTTTTTAAATTGTGAAAAGTGTATTCAGAGGGTCATTTATTATTCAACCCCTCAAACCACCAGAATTCTGTTTGGTTCCCCTAAAGTATTAAGAAGTATTTCAGGCACAAAGAACAATGAGCTTTACATGTTTGGATTAATTATCTCTTTTTCCAGCCTTTTATGACTATTTAAGACCCTCCCCAAACTTGTGAACAGCACTCATACATGGTCAACATGGGAAAGACAAAGGAGCATTCCAAGGCCATCAGAGACAAGATCGTGGAGGGTCACAAGGCTGGCAAGGGGTACAAAACCCTTTCCAAGGAGTTGGGCCTACCTGTCTCCACTGTTGGGAGCATCATCCGGAAGTGGAAGGCTTATGGAACTACTGTTAGCCTTCCTCGGCCAGGACAGCCTTTGAAAGTTTCCTCCCGTGCTGAGGCCAGGCTTGTCCGAAGAGTCAAGGCTAACCCAAGGACAACAAGGAAGGAGCTCCGGGAAGATCTCATGGCAGTGGGGACATTGGTTTCAGTCAATACCATAAGTAACGTACTCCACCGCAATGGTCTCCGTTCCAGACTAGCCCGTAAGGTACCTTTACTTTCAAAGCGTCATGTCAAGGCTCGTCTACAGTTTGCTCATGATCACTTGGAGGACTCTGAGACAGACTGGTTCAAGGTTCTCTGGTCTGATGAGACCAAGATCGAGATCTTTGGTGCCAACCACACACGTGACGTTTGGAGACTGGATGGCACTGCATACGACCCCAAGAATACCATCCCTACAGTCAAGCATGGTGGTGGCAGCATCATGCTGTGGGGCTGTTTTTCAGCCAAGGGGCCTGGCCATCTGGTCCGCATCCATGGGAAGATGGATAGCACGGCCTACCTGGAGATTTTGGCCAAGAACCTCCGCTCCTCCATCAAGGATCTTAAGATGGGTCATCATTTCATCTTCCAACAAGACAACGACCCAAAGCACACAGCCAAGAAAACCAAGGCCTGGTTCAAGAGGCAAAAAATCAAGGTGTTGGAGTGGCCTAGTCAGTCTCCTGACCTTAACCCAATTGAAAACTTGTGGAAGGAGCTCAAGATTAAAGTCCACATGAGACACCCAAAGAACCTAGATAACTTGGAGAAGATCTGCATGGAGGAGTGGGCCAAGATAACTCCAGAGACCTGTGCCGGCCTGATGAGGTCTTATAAAAGACGATTATTAGCTGTAATTGCAAACAAGGGTTATTCCACAAAATATTAAACCTAGGGGTTGAATAATAATTGACCCACACTTGTATGTTTAAAATTTATTAAAATTTAACAGAGCAACATAACTTTTTGGTTTGTAAGATTTATGCATCTGTTAATAAATCCTGCTCTTGTGTGAAGTTTGAAGGCTCTAACTTATTTGCATCTTATCAAACCTGCTAAATCTGCAGGGGGTTGAATACTACTTGTAGGCACTGTAGCTCAAAGTGTGTGTATGTGTGTGTGTGTATGTTTGTATGTCCGGGATAGGCATCCGCACCGTCGCAGCTACAGTCACAAAATTTGGCACAGTCACACGTCTGTACCCCGAGAGCGTCCTAAGCTATGTTGTGAGGCGAAATTTTAACCCCGTACGTTCCAATTCACCAAACAATTTTGCCCCTATCTACATACTGGGGGAAAAAGTGTGTGCGCGTCAAGCCCTGCCCCTCATTATTATGTCACAATGCCCCTATTTGCATACTGGGGAAGCAGTGTGTGCGTATCATGCCCCGCCCCTCATTATAATGTCACAATGGTTGCCATGGCGACGCTGATGTCATCAAAGGTTGCAAGCCCTGCCGCCGCTCATTATGATGTCATAATGGTTGACTATGGAATGGAGGATGTGTGATGAGTATATGGGCACCGGACTATGGGATGGAGGATATGTATGACAGGTATATGGGTACGGGACTATGGGATGGAGGATATGTATATGGGCACGGGACTATGGGATGGAGGATATGTATGATGGGTATATGGGAATGGGACTATGGGATGGAGGATGTATGATGGGTATATGGGCACTGGACTATGGGATGGAGGATATGTATGACAGGTATATGGGCACGGGACTATGGGATGGCGGATATGTATATGGGCACGGGACTATGGGATGGAGGATGTGTGATGGGTATATGGGCACTGGACTATGGGATGGAGGATATGTTTGACGGGTATATGGGCACGGGACTATGGGATGGCGGATATGTATATGGGCACGGGACTATGGGATGGAGGATGTGTGATGGGTATATGGGCACTGGACTATAGGATGGAGGATATGTATGATGGGTATATGGGCATGGGACTATGAGATGGCGGATATGTATGATGGGTATATGGGCACGGGACTATGGGATGGAGGATATGTATGTTGGGTATATGGGCATGGGACTATGAGATGAAGGATGTGTGATGGGTATATGGGCACTGGACTATGGGTTGGAGAATATGTATGATGGGTATATGGGCACGGGACTATGAGATGGCGGATATGTATGATAGGTATATGGGCACGGGACTATGGGATGGAGGATATGTATGATGGGTATATGGGCATGGGACTATGAGATGAAGGATGTGTGATGGGTATATGGGCACTGGACTATGGGTTGGAGAATATGTATGATGGGTATATGGGCACGGGACTATGGGATGGCGGATATCTATATGGGCACGGGACTATGGGATGGAAGATGTGTGATGGGTATATGGGCACTGGACTATAGGATAGAGGATATGTTTGATGGGTATATGGGCACGGGACTATGGGATGGCGGATATGTATATGGGCACGGGACTATGGGATGGAAGATGTGTGATGGGTATATGGGCACTGGACTATAGGATGGAGGATATGTATGACAGGTATATGGGCATGGGACTATGAGATGGTGGATATGTATGATGGGTATATGGGCACGGGACTATGGGATGGAGGATATGTATGATGGGTATATGGGCATGGGACTATGAGATGAAGGATGTGTGATGGGTATATGGGCACTCGACTATGGGATGGCGAATATGTATGATGGGTATATGGGCATGGGACTATGGGCTGGAGAATATGTATGATGGGTATATGGGCATGGGACTATGGGATGGAGAATATGTATGATGGGTATATGGGCATGTGACTATGGGATGGAGGATGTGTGATGGGTATATGGGCACTCGACTATGGGATGGAGGATATGTATGATGGGTATAAGGGCACGGGCCTATGGGATCGTGGATATGTATGATGGGTATATGGGCACGGGACTATGGGATGGAGGATAATTATAATTTTCTATAACTAACCACAGCTAGTTACTATGCCCGGGCAGCGCCGGGCTCTTCAGCTAGTCTAATATATAAAGCTCAAAGTGTGTATGTATGTGTGTGTGTGTGTATGTTTGTATGTCCGGGATAGGCATCCACACCGTCGCAGCTACAGCCACAAAATTTGGCACAGTCACACGTCTGGACCCCGAGAGCGTCCTAAGCTATGTTGTGAGGCGAAATTTTAACCCTGCGCGTTCCAATTCACCAATTTTGCCCCTATCTACATACTGGGGGAAAAAGTGTGTGCGCGTCTATCCTCGCCCCTCATTGTGATGTCACAATGCTCCTATTTGCATACTGGGGAAGCAATGTGTGCATATCAAGCCCCGCCCCTCATTATAATGTCACAATGGTTGCCATGGTGACGCTGATGTCGTCATAGGTTGCAAGCCCTGCCGCCACTCATTATGATGTCATAATGGTTGACTATGGAATGGAGGCTGTGTGATGAGTATATGGGCACCGGACTATGGGATGGAGGATATGTATGACAGGTATATGGGCACGGGACTATGGGATGGAGGATATGTATATGGGCACGGGACTATGGGATGGAGGATATGTATGATGGGTATATGGGAACGGGACTATGGGATGGAGGATGTATGATGGGTATATGGGCACTGGTCTATGGGATGGAGGATATGTATGACAGGTATATGGGCACGGGACTATGGGATGGCAGATATGTATATGGGCACGGGAACTATGGGATGGAGGATGTATGATGGGTATATGGGCACTGGACTATGGGATGGAGGATATGTTTGATGGGTATATGGGCACGGGACTATGGGATGGCAGATATGTATTTGGGCACGGGACTATGGGATGGAGGATGTGTGATGGGTATATGGGCACTGGACTATAGGATGGAGGATATGTATGATGGGTATATGGGCACGGGACTATGAGATGGCGGATATGTATGATGGGTATATGGGCACGGGACTATGGGATGGAGGATATGTATGATGGGTATATGGGCATGGGACTATGAGATGAAGGATGTGTGATGGGTATATGGGCACTGGACTATGGGATGGAGAATATGTATGATGGGTATATGGGCACGGGACTATGGGATGGTGGATATGTATATGGGCACGGGACTATGGGATGGAGGATGTGTGATGGGTATATGGGCACTGGACTATAGGATAGAGGATATGTTTGACGGGTATATGGGCACGGGACTATGGGATGGTGGATATGTATATGGCACGGGACTATGGGATGGAAGATGTGTGATGGGTATATGGGCACTGGACTATAGGATGGAGGATATGTATGATGGGTATATGGGCACGGGACTATGAGATGGCGGATATGTATGATGGGTATATGGGCACAGGACTATGGGATGGAGGATATGTATGATGGGTATATGGGCATGGGACTATGAGATGATGGATGTGTGATGGGTATATGGGCACTCAACTATGGGATGGCGAATATGTATGATGGGTTTATGGGCATGGGACTATGGGATGGAGAATATGTATGATGGGTATATGGGCATGGGACTATGGGATGGAGAATATGTATGATGGGTATATGGGCACTCGACTATGGGATGGAGGATATGTATGATGGGTATATGGGCACGGGCCTATGGGATCGTGGATATGTATGATGGGTATATGGGCACGGGACTATGGGATGGAGGATAATTATAATTTTCTATAACTAACCACAGTTAGTTACTATGCCCGGGCATATACCCATCACACATCCTCCATCCCATAGTCCCATGCCCATATACCCATCACACATCCTGCATCCCATATTCCCGTGCCCATATACATATCCGCCATCCCATAGTCCCGTGCCCATATACCCGTCAAACATATGCTCCATCCCATAGTCCAGTGCTCATATACCCATCACACATCCTGCATCCCATATTCCCGTGCCCATATACATATCCGCCATCCCATAGTCCCGTGCCCATATACCCGTCAAACATATGCTCCATCCCATAGTCCAGTGCCCATATACCCATCACACATCCTCCATCCCATAGTCCCATGCCCATATACCCATCATACATATCCTCCATCCCATAGTCGAGTGCCCATATACCCATCACACATCCTCCATCCCATAGGCCAGTGCCCATATACCCATCACACATCCTGCATCCCATAGGCCAGTGCCCATATACCCATCATACATATCCTCCATCCCATAGTCAAGTGCCCATATACCCATCACACATCCTCTATCCCATAGTCCCATGCCCATATACCCATCACACATCCTCCATCCCATAGTCCCATGCCCATATACCCATCATACATATTCGCCATTCCATAGTTGAGTGCCCATATACCCATCATACATATCCGCCATACCATAGTCCTGTGCCCATATACCCGTCATACATATCCTCCATCCCATAGTCCAGTGCCCATATACCCAACACACATCCTCCATCCCATAGTCCCGTGCCCATATACCCGTCATACATATCGTCCACCCCATAGTCCCGTGCCCATATACCCGTCATTCATATCCTCCATCGCATAGTCCAGTGCCCATATACCCATCACACATCCTCCATCCCATAGTCCCGTGCCCATATACCCGTCATACATATCCACCATCCCATAGGCCCGTGCCCATATACCCGTCATGCATATCCTCCATCCCATAGTCCAGTGCCCATATACCCATCACACATCCTCCATCCCATAGTCAACCTTTATGACATCATAATGAGCGGCGGCAGGTCTTGCAACCTCTGATGGCATCAGCGTCGCCATGGCAACCATTGTGACATCATAATGAGGGGCGGGGCTTGATACGCACACACTGCTTCCCCAGTATGCAAATAGGGGCATTGTGACATCATAATGAGGGGCAGGGCTTGACGCGCACACACTTTTTCCCCAGTATGTAGATAGGGGCAAAATTGTTTGGTGAATTGGAAAGTGCGCGGTTAAAATTTCGCCTCACAACATAGCTTAGGACGCTCTCGGGGTCCAGATGTGTGACTGTGCCAAATTTTGTGGCTGTAGCTGCGACGGTGCGGATGCCTATCCCGGACATACACACATACACACACACATACATACATACATACACACATACATACACAATTTGAGCTTTATTTATTAGATATGCTGCTCAAAAAAGTAAAGGTAACACTTAAATAACACATCCTAGATCTGAATGACTGCAATATTCTCAATGAATACTTTGTTCTGTACAAAGTTGAATGTACTGACAACACAATCACACAAAAATTATCAATCGAAATCAAATTCATTAACCAATAGAGGCCAGGATTTGGAGTCACACACAAAATTAAAGTGGAATGTAATGTCCTTAAAACAAGTCATAATGAGGCTCAGTATTGTGTGTGGCCTCCACTTGCCTGTATGACCTCCCTACAATGCCTGGGCATGCTCCTGATCAGGTTGCAGATGGTCTCCTGAGGGATTTCCTCCCACACCAGGACTAAAGCATCCGCCAACTCCTGGACAGTCTGTGGTGCAATGTGACGTTAGTGGATGGAGCGAGACATGATGTCCTATATGTGCTCAATCGGATTCTGGTCGGGGGAACGGGCGGGCCAGTCCATAGCTTCAATGCCTTCATCTTGCAGGAACTGCTGACACACTCCAGCCACATGAGGTCTGGCATTGTCCTGCATTAGGAGGAAGCCAGGGCCAACTGCACCAGCATATGGTCTCACAAGGGGTCTAAGGATCTCATCTCGGTACCTAATTGCAGTCAGGCTACCTCTGGCGAGCATATGGAGGGCTATGCGGCCCTCCAAAGAAATGCCACCCCACACCATTACTGACCCACTGCCAAACCGGTCATGCTGAAGGATGTTGCAGGCAGCAGATCGATCTTCATGGCATCTCCAGAGTCTGTCACGTCTGTCACATGTGCTAAGTGTGAACCTGCTTTCATCTGTGAAGAGCACAGGGCGCCAATGACGAATTTGCCAATCCTGGTGTTCTGTGGCAAATGTCAAGCATCCTGCACGGTGTTGGGCTGTGAGCACAACCCCCATCTGTGGACGTCGGGCCCACAAACCATCCTCATGGAGTCGGTTTTTAACTGTTTGTGCAGACATGCACATTTGTGGCCTGCTGGAAGTCATTTTGCAGGGCTCTGGCAGTGCTCTTCCTGTTCCTCCTTGCACAAAGGCTGAGGTAGCGGTCCTGCTGCTGGATTGTTGCCCTCCTATGGCCCCCTCCATGTCTCCTGGTCTGGTGTACTGGCCTGTCTCCTGGTAGCGCCTCCAACCTCTAGACACTACACTGACAGACACAGCAAACCTTCTTGCTACATCTCACATTAATGTGCCATCCTGGATGAGCTGCACTACCTGAGCAACTTGTGTGGGTTGTAGAGTCCATCTCATGCTACCATGAGAGTGAAAGCACAACCAACATTCAAAAGTGACCAAAACATCAGCCAGAAAGCATTGGTACTGAGATGTGGTCAGTGGTCCCCACCTGCAGAACCACTCCTTTATTGGGGGTGTCTCGATAATTGCCAATAATTTCCATCTGTTATCTATTACATTTGCACAGCAGCATGTGAAATTGATTGTCAATCAGTGATGCTTCCTAAGTGGACAGTTTGATTTCACAGAAGTTTGATTTAATTAGAGTTATATTCTGTTGTTTAAGTGTTCCCTTTATTTTTTGAGCAGTGTATATATATATATATATATATATATATATATATATATTGTGGTGTAGTAACCACTATGTCCGCTAGGGGGCGATGTGTGGATGTCCCAGGAGAAAGGATAAATGGCAGAATACTGAATGGCCGTTATGTATCTCAAAGTGGGTGGCTTTGAGATGGAGACTTATGTGTTGATCAGCAGTGATACTGCTGAGGTGCTGCTTTAATGTTCGGGGAGAAGTCTCCAGGTAACTAGGGAGATGGGTGGGCCAGTTACTTACAAACCCACCCAGGGGTTGTGTTTAAAGAACACTGTTGTAAAGAGTGTGAGTGGTTGAAGGACCTGTGATGAGGTCACAGTCATGTGACCCGGTGGGCGAGGCTATGGACCATATAATGCGGCCAGGGTAGGTCACATGGGGTGAATGCTGGGACCAGATTGGTCCAGTGTGGAAGGTCCCTCTGAGATGGAGCGTCCTGGCTAACAGCCTGTGAAGTGGCTGTGGTCAATGGCTGAACGTGTCTGGAGTTCCCAGGGGAGGGAATGAACGTCTGCAGTAAGCTGAAGCAGCCATGAGAGTGACCCGGACGTGGGTGAGATAAGTGAGGCTAAGAGAGCCTGTATGCTGGACATTGTACAACCTGTGTGAACACAGGGTTTACAGAGTGAAACTCTGCCATGGATGCTCTGCTGTTTATATGAAGTTTTGTTGCTGCTGTGGGTTTATGATGTTGAATAAACCGCATGGACTATGCTTGCTTTATAGAAAATCTGTGCCGGATCTGATTTTGTGGCTGCTGTGCGAGTATCCCCTAATTGAATGACAGCGCTACCTCACAATTGGTGGAGAAAGCTATGGGCATTGTTGTAGCCTTGTTGCTGGGAGCAATGGAAGAGGATTGCAAAGTCGGTTGCTAAGGGCAACGCTGAGCCAGGAGGGCTGACGGTTGGGGAATCCACTGCCCGGCTGTGGTTCTGGAACCGTGGGGCGGCCTAGTGAGTAAGGCACTGTCCGGATCGGTGAGCAGCCGTTTCCCTAGGAGAAAGAGACTTATAGGATACCTCTGCGGTAGAGGGGTCCGAGAACCTGTGCAGCCAGAAGGTGATGGTCATGAAAACCGTGTTGTACTGACCGGGGTCTGTGAGAAAGAGACTGGTGATTGCTATAGGGTGCCTCTGTGGAGAAGAGGTATCCGAGGACCTGTGTGGCCAACACAGGTAATGGATGGGTGTTCGTGTTGTACTGTCCTGGGTCAGTGGGAAAGACTGTGTACCTGGAGGGTTCAGTGAGCAAGGTCCTGCAGGGTCAGTGTTGGGAGGTTCTGGGAGAAGAATCGGATCCCTGGAGCACGTGGTATGACCTTGGACCTGGTGAGGCGTGAGTGTTGTGTAGTCTCTGGAGTAGATGGATGTCCTGAAGAGCACCCGCTAAGCCCCTGGACCTGGTGAGGCCGGTGTGTTGGGAAACCCTGAGAGGAGGGCCGCTCCCTGAATAGCACCCGGTGCGCCCTGTGTGTTGGTCGGTCTCAGGCGGAGATGGAATGTCCTGAATAGCACACAGACAGGACACGTGAGGTTTTGTGTGGTGTTTTTTTTCTTCTTTTCTCAACTCAGCCTGCGGTGGCTCAGTGGAAGTCAAGAAGGTGACAAGCGGCTTCCTGTAACTCGGCGGGGTTATGAAGGGGACAAGTAGCTTCCTGTAACTCGGCGGGGTTACAAAGAGGACACCAGACGCTGTGTGTGAACAGCAGCCGGTGGTGTTGGTGATCGGTGACAGCAGGAGCTGTGGTGGTGCCAGCAAGGACTTGTGTGGTATCTTTAAAAGACATAAACTGTGTTGTGGGAACTGTGGTCTGAGAAGACCGGTATAACGAACATGGGGAAATCCTGAAGGGGGTGGTGGCCCAAATCGGGGTGGTAGCCCAAAAGGGGGTGGAGTCCCAGAAGGGGGCGATGAACCAAATTGGAGTGGTAACCCAAAAGGGGGTGACGTCCCAGAGGGGGGCGGTGACCCAAATTGGCTTGGTAACCCAAAAAGGGGTGGAGTCCCGGGAGGGGGCGGTGACCCAAATTGGGGTGGTTCAGGAAATGGCAGCACTGGTTGCCTCAGTGGGTATGTCTGGGGAACCGCAGTGTGTCTGTATGAGTTTTGAGGAGTGCGGCATGTATTTTCCTAATAACGATGGGCCTCAGGTGTGTACCGTGATGCTGCAGTGGGAAGGAGTCTTTGGTAGACTGGACTCAGAGAGTCAGGAGACTCTGACAGGAACTCCGCTTGTTTTATCTCTGACCGAGAAAAACGCCAGGGTTCGCTGTAAACATGGGGTGACAGTGAACTATGCAGTAGACAGAGTTATGATGGAGATAACAAAGGGGAAGGGTCAAGGTGGTAGTATGCCACCAAACTTAGTGCATACCTTTGAGAGGGGCCGAGACTTTGTTGTGTTTGATGACGCATGGTCGGACGGATGAAGATGTTTCGACTGTGGGGCCAGCAGACACTGAGACAGTGACCGCACCTGACGTGTACAGTTCAGAGGTAGAACTGACCGGAAGAAGAATTACATCTGCCCAACTGATGGACCTGATGTCTCGTGACAAGACAGATAGTGGGCTGGGAGATGAGGTGACTTGAGTGGACACACGGTCAGAGGGTATCTGGAGGGTTGACTCGGACGATTGGCGTGACTCAGACTCTTGGGGTGACTGTGGCTCTGAGAGAGAAAGGGAGCACAAACTAGATGACCTAGAGAAAGAAGTCTTCGAGCTCAAAGGTCACCTGGTGTCATGGCAAGATCTGAATAAGTCCCACAGAGAAGAGGTAGGAGTACTAACAGAAACTGTAAGAGGTCTTCTGCAGGAGAAGAGGTGGGACGAAGACTTACAGCGGCCAGGCCTGAATGAGGAACAGTGTGAAGACAAAAAGAAACTGAAAAGTATGGAAGCAGAGGTGATTCGTTTGCAGACGGAGCTTGCTGCTGCAGAGTGTGCTAAAAGACAAGCACAGCAGGAAAGAGATGAACTGGCTGATGTGATTGCCAACAACAGAGGTGAAGGTGCTCTGGCTTTGGAAGAAAAGAGGCAGTTAGAGTCTCGTATTGTTCAGCTTGAAGAAGAAGCAGAGGAAGAACACGGCAACGTTGAATTAGCCAATGACAAGCTGATAAAGGCCACACTCCAGGTTGACCAGATGGATGCTGATCTGAAGACAGAACATAGTAATGCTCAGAAGAATGAGAATGCCCGTCAGCAATTAATTCACCAGAATAAGGACTTAGAAGCAAAGGTTGCACTACTGCAGGAACAGCTTGATGCAGAAATTAAAGTGCGACAATCTGCTAGCAAACAAGTATGTCGTATGGAGAAAAAACTTAAGGTTGTACTAATGCAAATGGATAATGAAAGGCGTAATTCTGAGCAGTACAAAGGCCTGGCAGAGGGAAATGATGTGCGTCTGAAACAGTTGAAATGCTAGGTGGAAGAAGCATAGAAAGTGGCTCAACGTGCCAATACGTTGCACCGTAGATTACAGTGTGAACTGGAGGTTGCTATGGAGACAGCAGATGCAGAAAACTGTGAGGTTAATGCACTGAAAAGTAAACTTAGATGTGGTGGGATACCATTTCTTACAAGACGCTTAGCTAGAGAAAGGATGGTGACTAACCAGTGTCCTGATGACGCAGACAGATCGTGACTGGAGGGTCAAAGCTAATGACCGATATTCTGACCGCTGGAGGTGGGGGAGGTCTAATGTAGGAACGAGGCCATATGACAGATGGAGATGGTTCTCTCAACCTGTGGGGCAAGGTGTAGTGAGTGCCCGGTCGCGAGATCCTGGTGTAATGTTGTGTGTTCAACCCCACAAGTTTGAACAGAGGGGAGAGGTATGTGGTGTAGTAACCACTATGTACGCTAGGGGGCGCTATGTGGATGTCCCAGGAGAAAGGATGAATGGCAGAATGCTGAATGGCCGTTATGTATCTCAAAGTGGGTGGCTTTGAGATGGAGACTTATGTGTTGATCAGCAGTGATACTGCTGAGGTGCTGCTTTAATGTGTCGGGGAGAAGTCTCCAGGTAACTAGGGAGATGGGTGGGCCAGTTACTTACAAACCCACCCAGGGGGTGTGTTTAAAAAACACAGTTGTAAAGAGCGTGAGTGGTTGAAGGACCTGTGATAAGGACATAGTCATGTGACCCGGTGGGCATGGCTATGGACCATATAATGTGGCCAGGGTAGGTCACATGGGGTGAATGCTGGGACCCAATTGGTCCAGTGTAGAAGGTCCCGCTGAGATGGAGCTTCCTGGCTAACAGCCTGTGAAATGGCTGTGGTGAATGGCTGCACGTGTCTGAGAGTTCCCAGGGGAGGGAATGAACGTCTGCAGTAAGCTGAAGCAGCCATGAGAGTGACCCGGACGTGGGTGAGATAAGTGAGGCTAAGAGAGCCTGTATGCTGGACATTGTACAACCTGTGTGAACACAGGGTTTACAGAGTGAAACTCTGCCATGGACGCTCTGCTGTTTATATGAAGTTTTGTTGCTGCTGTGGGTTTATGATGTTGAATAAACCGCATGGACTATGCTTGCTTTATAGAAAATCTGTGCCGGATCTGATTTTGTGGCTGCTGAGCGAGTATCCCCTACTTGAATGACAGCGCTACCTCACAATATATATATATTTTTTTATTTTGAACATTTCTCATTTTCTGAAAATAAATACAAAATTTAGTGCTTGGAAATTCAAAAACATGTCAGAAGTTTATATAATAAGAGCAATTTACATTTTACTCAAAAATATACCTATAAAGAGAAAAATTAGACAAACTGAAAATTTTGCAGTGGTCTCTTAATTTTTGCCAGAGTCTCTTAATTTTTGCCAGAGTTGTATATCAAAGAATGTTAGCGGTAGGCCTCCCTCCCAAAATTCTTAACGTGGGCATCTTAAATACCCTTTCAAAATTTATAGCGAGGGTAGCATGATCACCTTTTTGATATGGTGGTGGAAGAGATGGAGGAGGACGACACAAAAAAGACAAAATCTTGCAGCGTAGAAAAACACTTGATTTGATTTTATGTTGATTTTATGTTCTGTTTCTGTCATCCGATGGTATTGAGAAGTCTGGGCCAATCCAGCCCTTGTTCATTTTGATAAGTCAGCCTTTCAGCATTTTCAGTTGACAGGAGGATGCATCTATGAGTTATAATACCCCTGGCTACACTGACAAAACACCAGCGGCATGACAGACCAGGACCTTAAGGGCATATAGAGACAGTTCATGCTACATGTCTAAGGCTCAGAGGAATCATGGAGGACAAGATACTCCTTCAGCATCTTCCAAAACTTTTCCCTCCTTGTCAGAGTACCCCGCACATCAGTGCCTGGGCAATGGGAGGGTTTGAGAAAAGTATCACAGACCTTTGATAGTGTTCCCCTGCCTCTGCTGCATCTGGTGTTTTTCTTCCTCGTCTCTACTGCTTGGCTGTCCAAAGAACGGTGACCTCTGCTGCCAGCATTGTCAGATGGGAATTTTTTTTAATAATTCTTTAACTTGGGCCTTTTGGTACAGCAACATTTTATTAGATTTCTCCACCACAGAAAAAAGAGATGTAAAGTTCTACTTGTAGTGTGGGTCTAGAAGGGTGCCCAACCAGTCATTAGTGTTGGCCAAAATCCATACAATGCAAGGGTTATAGGAAAGGCAGCGGAAAATAAACATGTGGCAGGCTGCCAACAGTCAAGACTTCTCTGTCCCCACCAAGAGGACAACTGTTCAATTTCTCTTTCTCATCCTTATCCTCCTCATCCTTCCTCTCCTCCTCATCTTCAGGCCATCCATGTTGAACAAATAGGTTGAAGGTGGTGTGGGTAGTACTATCTGTAGCACAGGCAACCAACTCCTCCTCTTCCCCCTTACTATCACCCAATTTGCATTAAGGAGATGAGGCTGAGCTTTGTAGCATCAGCTTATATAGTTTCTTGCTCCATTTCCATTTCAACTTGCGCTGCCTGCAAAGCCCCCTCTTTAATTGTGAGCAGTGTATTTCAGTACACAGGGAAGCAGTATGACTACGCTGATTATGGCGTCATCACTGCTGACCATCTTGATCAAGTCCTCAAAGTTTTGGAGAACCACACAGATGTCAGACATCCATGCCCACTCATCACCTTTTATGTGCCGAGGCTGACCAGAATAGCGTCAGGCGTGGTGTAGATAGTACAACTACTGCGCTCTGCTGCTCACAAAACCGTGCCAGCATATATAACTTTGAGTTTCAATGCATGGTGACATCGCACACCAGTAGGTGAACTGGAAGTTGCAAATGTTTCTGCAGAGCTGCGAAGGCGGCAACTTTTAGTAACTTGCATAAATGGGCACACATATGGCATACTTTCCCAAGTAGTTCAGGCAGATTTGGATAGATTTTGAGAAACCGCTGAACCGCTAAGTTGAGCACGTGGGCCAGGCATGATACGTGTGTGATACTGCCAAGCTTCAGACCTACCACCAGGTTTTGGCCATTGTCACACACGGTCATGCTTGTTTATAGGCTCAGGCGTGAGAGCCACAGATCAGGCTGGTCTGTTAGACCTTTCAACAATTCTGCGGCAATGTGCGGATTGTCACCTAAGCAGATTAGCTTCAGCAGATTCTGTTTCCACTTGGCAGAGACAGTGCTACAGTGCTTCCAGCTTGCGACTGATGTTGACATTTTCAAGATGGAGAGTGAGAAGCCATGTACCAAGTGATGACTATGGCCATATGGTTGTGGAAAACTTCCATCTCCACAAGCCTAAATGGCAACATTTCCAGGATAAGCAGTCTGGAAATGTGGGCCTTTAGTATTGTAGCCTGTGGGTGTATTTACTATTGCCTTCCAAGAATTGGGGTAGAGATTACGGAACGCTGTGACAAGGACATGGTTACTGATGGTGGTTAAGAATGTGCTATAACAGGTGTAATGTAGGAGGCATCTTTGCATGCATCATGGATAGGGGATTGGCATGCACATAGGGAAGAGGCTATGATATCCCACACAGACACTGTTTCTGGACCCTAACATTCAGCCCAACTAGTCAGGTGCCTTGCTTTCATGTGCTTGGGCATGCTGGTGGTGGTTAGGCTGGCAGTTATGCTGCCCCTGCTAATGCTGGCATAGCAGATGTTGCTTATTGACTTTTTTTGGGTTAACTGGACCGTCTTTAAAAAAAAGCACAACAGTGCCAGAGGTTCTTCCTTGGCGATCCTGTGAGGAAGCCGAACCAGCTGTGTGTGAGCTGGAGGAAGAGGCCCCAATGAGCTGAAGAGGTGGTAGGTGGTGCTGTACATTGGCCTACTTCTTCAGTGTGTCTGTGTAACTCCACCTCGTGCTTGGTCCGCACATGTTTCCACATATTAGTGGTATTGAGGTTGCTGACATTTTTCCCTCTTTTGACTCTCTGATGACACAGCTTGCATTTGACAAAGCAAATGTCATCTGCAACTGTGTCAAAAAAGGACCACGCACTGCAAGTCTTGGGAGCACCCGTTTTGCCTTTTGAAAGTGGAATGCTCCTAACGGGTGCCGAAGTGGAGGCTACAGGCAACCAAGTCTGCGCCCTCCCTCTCCCTCCGGTTTTGGCCGCTTGGGGAATCTTCAATTCCTTGTGAAGTACCTAAAGGGTTAATAAACTTCTTGAATGTGGTTTTGAACACCTTGAGGTGTGAGTTTTTAGAATGGTTTTACTTTTAGGTATTTTCTGTTATATTGACCCTCCAAACTCACTTGAAATGTGAGGTGGTCCCTAAAAAAAATTGTTTTGTAAATTTTGTTGGAAAAATTAGAAATCACTGGACAACTTTTAACCCTTATAACTTCCTAACAAAAAACAATTATGTTTCCAAAATTGTGCTGCTGTAAAGTTGACACATGGGAAATGTTATTTATTAACTATTTTGTGTACATCACTCTCTGATTTAAGGGTACAAAAATTAAAAGTTTGAAAATTGCAAAATTTTCAAAATTTTCGACACATTTCCATTTTTTTCACAAATAAACACAAGTTATATCGAAGAAATTTTACCACTAACATGAAGTACAATATGTCACAAAAAAAACAGTCTCAGATTCAGCAGGATCCGTTGAAGCGTTCCAGAATTATATCCACATAAAGTGACAGTGGTCTGATTTCAAAATTAAGGCCTGGTTATTAACCTACAAAGTGGCTTGGTTCTTAAGGGGTTAAACAATAAAGACAGCTGTGATCCCAGGCTGTCCTTTCTGTATACTCTCTTTTGCTTCCTCCCTTGCCCAGGAAATGTGGAGATGTGGTATGTTTAGACCATTACACAGTACATAGTAGAGCGCATTTATAAGATTATCTCAGCACATGAACATTTTTTTAAACACATCCAGTTGTGAAACTTATTATTATTAATAAAGGATCTATTGTTTAAAATGTTGATTACAATTAACTTTGTTTGTGAGTATTAAATATCTATGTTGTATTCTGTAGTGAACAGGGTGAAAACATCAGTCTAGCAGCTGGACAGAAATATTAACTAGATTGCTACAGTCAATCTATTTTAGAAAGGGTAGAGTTTAGTGAGAGGAAAACTGATTAATAATGAGTTGCAGTTGAAATGAAAAAGATTAAATCTATTGGACAGTAAAGGCCCCTTTACACATAGCGACGCACCAGCGATAACGATCTGACCAGGCAAAGATTGCTGGTGCGTCGTTACATGATCGCTAGATAGCTTTCAAACAGTCCAATCTCATCAACGACGCAAGACAGATCAGCGATCTGCATAACGACATTCGTTGGTCGTTAAGTACGTTTCACACTACTTGTAACCGATTCTGACCTCGGTGGGCGTGCTTCAGCGTTTCCTTTTCAACGCCCCCCAGCACTGACTGGTGGTCACTGCTGCGCTCTCATTCGCCGGCGGCTTCAATAAAGAGAATGTATTAGCGCTTCAGTTTATATCTCTGGAGCACTGTGGTTTACTTCAAAACCAGCATTGTTCTCGTTTGAGACACAAGTGATTTTTTGCAATTCGTCCTTCTTCAGCGACCCTGTTGAAGACGCATCAGCGATATTTTCCAAGACCAGCATTTTTGGCTCCATCTGAAGACGCAACAGTGCTATTTAACAAGACCGTCTTCATTTTTTTTCTCCGCCATACCTTTTGAACTTTTGCCACCGTCAAAGGTAGGTTTTGTTTGGTGTCTAAAGTTATAATAACCTTCAAAAATCCTCAGCGCACGCCAAAATCCTACTAGCGCATGGCCAGTGCACGATCTGCGCACCCTATGCTAAAGATAGGGTGCGCAGATTGCAAGCGTCCATGTGCGATAGTAGGCGGCGATGACCGGATGGGGTGGGCAGGGAGACGGCAGGGGGCGGAGCTTAGCCGTGCCGTGTGCTGCGTCGAATAAACGCTAGTGTGAAACTAGCCTTATCACAACATTTTTTCTACCAAAGGTGAATGTCATTTCATATCCTGTACCGCTTGTCCCCCCCTCATAATATTTTCTGTTATCTATTTATAGCACACTATTTTATTTTTCTGTGTTTTAACCTGGTTTTTCTGTTCTTGCAGGATCGTACAGAAGATCAGTCACCATGTGTCAGTTAGGACACCCCAACGACGCCAATCGCTACCGACGACAGGATGACAATCATCGCAGAGGAGGCAAGTGAGCCAGCGGGACCTTACACAGTACAAAGTGAGTCGCAAAAGAAAGGCCACCGCTCCGCCATTTCCAGAGTTTGTCGATTTGGCAAAAAAGATTTTGGTACAGCAGGACAAACAACCCATTGGTGGCTTTGCACACATGGTAGACGACAGACTTCGGGCGCTTGACGAAACGCAAAGGCTACAGGCCGAGAGGCTAATTTTTTAAACATTAAATAAAGCAGCTGTCGGCAAACTGACTGACACTTTTACTCTTGTGGATGCCCAGTCTCTTTCACAAAACCCATGGTTGCTGATTCAAGACCATGTAACCAGCACACCAAGAAGTGGGATTCAGCCAACCCAAAGCATGAACTTTGGGACCCCCCATTTTCAGTCTGCCCCATTCTTCAATCCTGCAAGGCAGCAACTGAATGATTCTGACTGTTATTACACTCAGTTATAGTTTTATTGTTTTCTTGTAGTTAAATAACTTAATGAAGCCTTTTTTTGTTTTGTTTTGTTATTCGTTTTAAATAATATAATAAAATTATACTTTTTGCATTACACTTGATCCCTGTTTCCATCTCTTTGTTGGCTGCGAAAAGTTGTTTGCCGCGCAACAAAGGCGGGGTTCATTGGCTGGTGTGTAGTTATGTTATGGAAAGCATTCAATTTGGCCTTTACATTTAATCTGCCCTAATAAAAAGTTAGTTATTTTATAACGTTTATATCTAATCTGTTAGGATGCAAAAAATTATGTGACACATGAGCTGTTGAATTGGTTTTTTTTAAAAAAAACAAAACTTTTTTAATGAGTACCAGATAATCTCTGGTTGTAAAAGTGTTTTGGGCTACCAAAAATCGATCCAGCATCACTCCGAGGTGGTTCAATGCAGCCATCGCCCTCCTGTGTACTGCCAGCAGGTCCGGTAAGGTTGGTATTTCTGTTGAGTAAATAGTGAGATTTTAGATTAGTATATAGAATTCCGCAGTGCAGTTATTTTTTATTTTTTTATTTTTGATGCAGCATATGGGGGGCATAATATATGGAGCATTTTATGCGGTGCCGCATATGGGGGGCTTCTTCTATGGAGCAGCATATGGTGGCATAATCTATGTGGCGTAGCATATGGGCCCATATCCTATGGGTCGGAATATGGGGGCATAGTGTTATGTGGCAGCATATGGGGGCATATTCTATGGGGCACCAAATGGGGGCATGATCTATGGGGCAGCATATGGTGGCATAATCTATGTGGCGTAGCATATGGGGCCATATCCTATGGGTCGGAATATGGGGTATTGTCTTATGTGGCAGCATATGGGGGCATATTCTATGGAGCAGCATATGGGACCATATCCAATCGGTCAGAATATGGGGGCATAGTGTTATGTGGCAGCATATGGTGGCATAATCTATGTGGCGTTGCATATGGGGCCATATCCTATGGGTCAGAATATGGGGGCATAGTGTTATGTGGCAGCATATGGGGTCATATCCATTTGGTCAGAATATCGGGGCAAAGTGTTATGTGGCAGCATATGCTGGCATAATCTATGGGGCAGCATATGTGGGCATATTCTATGGGGCAGCATATGGGGGCATATCCTATGGCTCAGGATATGTCTACATAGTGTTATGTGGCAGCATATGGGCAAAAAAATTTGGGGGGTCGGCTTATACACGGGTCGGCATAAAGACGAGTTTATACGGTTCTTTTTAGCGGTCAAACACATACAGTTTTGTGCCGCCTCTGCCTCGTCAGATGAGGTGATTACAGCCCTTCTGGATCCTGTGGCAATGCAAACTAGAAAAAAAAAAATTAAAAAAAATTAAGCCGACAGCTCTCTAACCCACAAAGTATCATTTCCAACATGCTGGAAACAAAAATAATGTGATTCAATTACCGGAGGCCGAGTCTGCACCAACTTCACGGAGTGATGCTGGAGAGAACGCACCCCTCGGTGATGATGTGGATGACCCAATTAGCAGTGGAGGCATAGAAGCAGGCGAGGGGGTCCTTACAGGCTATGGTTCCGGAGATGGTTGCGGTGGCGGGCTTGCCTGTTCAGCAGGGGCTGGTGGTGCTGAAGGTTGTGTCGCAGGTGGTGCTGGGGCTGGTGCCGCTGCATGAGCCGCTGTTGGAAAAAAATTATACTGAGCGCTATACTACTTCATCTTGAATTGTGCGTTTTCACATGGGCCAATGTCTACATTTTTTTTTATTTCTAACTGTATACCCTGACTGCAGACAAAAAAAATAAAAAAATTCATAAAAATGTTATGTAACATGAGGTACATGTAATCAACAACACTCACCTCGCTCCCTTCTCGCTTGTTGTTGGAGGCTGGCGAGGAGGTCTCTGGAGCGGAAGCGCAGATTCGCCAGTTTTTTGTGGATTTGGGTGGTGGTGCGCTCCACTCCACTCCAAAGTGGCGTGACAATCCTCGCCGGATACTCCGCAACGCAGCCCGCTTGTGTCGCATCGGGTGTGCATGCGCCTGTTCGCACGCATAATCCCGCCTCTCCATCTCCTGGACCAGGAAGCACATTTTGGCCTCCCCTATGGAGTTGCTCTCTGCCTGGCAGCCATTGCTTCCTGTATTAACCTCACAACGCAGCAAGGACGCCCACAAGAACATCGTGACGTCACGATGTCTGCGCACCGCAGTTGGCGTTGCTACAGCGTCAACGAAGGGTATCAGCAACAAGTGCGCTCGACGGTGACGCTATAGCGTCCTTAAGAGGGCGAAAACAACATGGCGGCTTCACGCCGGCGCAATAGCATTGTAAATGTGTCGCTGGGCTGTGTGTGGGGCTGTGCTGTATATACTGGGTGGGGCTAGGCTGAATGTACTGTGTGAGGCAGGGCTGTATATACTGTGTGGGGCAGGGCTGTAAATACCGTGTGGGGCTGTGCTGTATATACCGTGTGGGGATGGGCTGTATATACCGTGTGGGGCTGGCCTGTATATACTGTGTGGGGCTGGGTTGTATGTACCATGCGGGGCAGGCTTGTATATACCGTGCGTGGCTGGCGTGTATATACTGTGTGGGGCTGGGTTGTACGTACCGTGTGGGGCAGGCTTGTATATACCGTATGTGGCTGGCCTGTATATACTGTGTGGGGCTTGGCTGTATGTACCATGTGGGGCTGGCCTTTATATACCGTGCGGGGGCAGGCCTGTATATACCATGTGGGGCTGTGCTCTATGTACCGTGTGGGGATGGGCTGTATATACCATGTGGGGCTGTGCTGTATATACTGTGTGGGGATGGACTGTATATATCGTGTGGGGCTGGCCTTTATATACCGTGCGGGGCATGCCTGTATATACCATGCGGGGCTGTGCTGTATGTACCGTGCGGTTATGGGCTGTATATACCGTGTGGGGCTGTGCTGTATGTACCGTGTGGGGCTGGGCTGTATGTTCCGTGCGGGGCTGGCCTGTATATACCATGCGGGCTGGGCTGTATGTACCGTGCGGGGCAGGGCTGTATATACCGTGTGGGCCTGGCCTGTATATACTGTGTGGGGCAGGGCAGTATATACCATGTGGGGCTGTGCTGTACATACCGTGTGGGGATGGGCTGTATATACTGTGTGGGGCTGGCCTGTATATACTGTGTGGGGCAGGGCTGTATATACCGTGTGGGGCTGTGCTGTATATACTGTGTGGGGCTGGCCTGTATATACCGTGCGGGGCTGTGCTCTATGTACCATGTGGGGATGGCCTGTATATACCGTGTGGGGCTGTGCTGTATATACCATGTGGGGATGGACTGTATATATCATGCGGGGCTGGCCTTTATATACCGTGCGTTACAGGCCTGTTTATACCGTGCGGGGCTGTGCTGTATGTACCGTGCGGGGCTGGGCTGTATGTTCCGTACGGGGCTGGCCTGTATATACCGTGCGGGGCTGGGCTGTATATACCGTGCAGGGCAGGGCTGTATATACCGTGTGGGGCTGGCCGGTATATACTGTGTGGGGCAGGGCTGCATATACCGTGTGGGACTGGCCTGTATATACTGTGTGGGGCAGGGCTGTATATACCATATGGGGCTGTGCTGTATATACCGTGTGGGGCTGTGCTGTATATACCGTGTGGGGATGGACTGTATATATCATGCGGGGCTGGCCTTTATATACCGCGCGGGGCAGGCCTGTATGTACCGTGCGGGGATAGGCTGTATACACCGTCTGGGGCTGTGCTGTATGTACCGTGTGGGGCTGGGCTGTATGTTCCATGCGGGGCTGGCCTGTATATACCGTGCGGGGCTGGGCTGTATGTACTGTGCGGGGCAGGGCTGTATATACCGTGCGGGGCTGGCCGGTATATACTGTGTGGGGCAGGGCTGTATATGCCATGTGGGGCTGGCCTGTATATACTGTGGGGGGCAGGGCTGTATATACCATGTGGGGCTGTGCTGTATATACCATGTGGGGATGGGCTGTATGCACCGTGTGGGGCAGGGCTGTATATACCATGTGGGGCTGGCCTGTATATACTGTGTGGGGCAGGGCTGTATATACCATGTGGGGCTGTGCTGTATATACCGTGTGGGGATGGGCTGTATATACTGTGTGGGGCTGGCCTATATATACTGTGTGGGGCTGGGATGTATGTACCGTGCGGGGCAGGCTTGTATATACCATGCATGGCTGGCCTGTATATACTGTGTGGGGCTTGGCTGTATGTACCGTGTGGGGCTGGCCTTTATATACCGTGCGTGGCTGGCCTGCATATACTGTGCTGAGCTTGGCTGTATGTACCGTGTGGGGCTGGCCTTTATATACCGTTCAGGGCTGGCCTTTCTATACCGTGCATGGCTGGCCTGTATATACTGTGTGGGGCTGGGCTGTATATACCATGTGGGGCTGGCTTGTTTATACTGTGTGGGGCAGGGCTGTATATACCATGTGGGGATGGGCTGTATATACCATGTGGGGATGGGCTGTATATACCGTACAGGGCTGGACTTTATATACCGTGTGGGGCAGGCCTGTATATACCGTGTGGGGCTGGTCAGTATGTACCGTGCAGGGCAGGCCTGTATATACAGTGTGGGGCAGGGCTGTATATACCATGTGGGGCTGTGCTGTATATACCGTGTGGGGCTGGGCTGTATGTACCGTGTGGGGCTGTCCGGTATGTACTGTGCGGGGCTGGGGCCGTTTTTTTTTTTTTAAAACCACAAACACTTTGTTAAGTAATAAAATTATGAATTTATTGTAGTAGTTATAACAAATGAAGAAAAGAAACATGTATAATATACACATTTGCTGCCTAGATTTGATGCTGCCAAGTAACAGCACCAGGCCCATTAAAATATTTGCAGTATTTCTCCCTGCAGGCCTTCGCATCATCCCTGTTTCTTCCTTTTGTCAGCGCTTGAAGTCCTGGTATTGCGGGATCATTATCACGCCACCCACCTAGAAGTACTTGACCATTTGTCTGGTCAACACAGTCCACCTAGCCAGGTGGACTGTAATCGATAGCATCGCGCCGCCGCAGGAAATTGTGCAGCACACAACAGGCCATAACGACCGAGTCTATGGATTCCAACTTTTGGTTGATGGGTGTGTGGAAAATCCGAAAGCAGCTGGCCATGATGCCAAACGCATTCTCCACAACCCTTCGTGCCCTCGACAAACGGTAATTAAATATCCGTGTTTGCTCCGTAACACTTTTTTGGGGGAACGGTTTGAGCAGGTTGGCATGAAGTGGGAAGGCTTCATCACCGACAAAAACAAAGTTAAGTTTGCCGGTTGTCTCTGAGTTGGGGGCAAGTTCAGGTCACTGTTGTTCAATCGCTCTCCAAAAAGTGTGTGTTCCAACACTCCCCCATCTGAAACCCTGCCATTCATGCCAACATCAACATTTATGATCTCATAGTTGGCATTAACAAGAGCCATCAGGATTACACTGAAATAGCCCTTATAATTGAAATAATAGAATCCGCTTTTCGGCGGTTGGGTGATCCTCACATGTTTACCATCCAAAGCCCCACCACAGTTTGGGAACTGCCAAAGCTGCTCAAAATCAGAGGCAATACTTTTCCAGTCCACATATGTTTTTGGAAACTGAATGTAGCTCCGTAGACTTTGGACAATGGCATTGCATGTTTCTGGAATCAAAGTGCTAAGCAGTGACAAAGAAACGGCAGAAGAAAATTGCAAATCTTGGAGTGATCGGCCGGTGGCCAGGAATCTCAGTATCATGGCCAATCTTTCGTCTACCGGCACAGCAGCTCTCATTGCTGTATTTTTCCTTTCAATTAATGGCGTCACCCTGGCAAGTAAAAATTTGAAAGAGTCCTCAGACATCCGCAGATAGTTCCTGAAATCCTGAGGATTCTTCTCCTGCAGTTCTCTTACGAGCTACATGTGTGAGAATTTGGACCTTTTCGCCAGCCATTCTCTGGTCCACATGCAACACTTTCTTTTGGACCGCCTCTCTTGCACTTGTGCCTATTCATGTAGCCGAGCACCCTCCAACAGCAAAGCAGCAGCCACTACAGCACGCTCCGCGTCGTTCATGATATTAAAACTGCAAAATAAAATAAAAAGATGAGACAATTTAGAAAAAAGAGCTTAAACTCTATAAAGCCACAAAATATCAACAATGGGGGCGGGCACGGTCTGACACCTAAAATGGCTGCCCAGGCCAGTGCGTACGGACACAATGGACATACAATAGATAAAAAAGAGTTTGAATTGCAGATACATGGTTGCTGAGCTCTAAAAGTATCACGCTAAAAAACAGCAGGAATGGGTGCGGGCGCGGTCTGAAAACTTAAATGGCTGCCCAGGCCAGTGCGTATGGACACAATGAACATACAATAGATAAAAAAGAGTTTTAATTGCAGATACATGGTCGCAGGGCTATAAAAGTATCACGCTCAAAAATAGCAAGAATAGGGACGGGCACGGTCTGAAAACTAAAATGGCTGTCCAGACCACTGCGTATGGACACAATGTACATAGAAAAGGTGAAATTTGAAAACTTGGATCGCAGAGCTAGAAAAGTTAACGCTTATCAATAGAGACAATGGACAAGAATGGTGGACGAGTCAAGAACAAAATAAGGGGAAAGCTAAAAAAAGGGAACGCTACTTTCGGTACAATTGAAAAACATACCTGGCAGACAGAGCAGTCCTTTGCAGAATTAAATGAATCCACGAATAGCAGCACACTTGCGATTCTCACACGGACGCTGTAGCAACTGTGGTGTCAAAGCCGTTAAAATTTGAACGTTGTAGCGACTCACACGGGAACGCAGAAGGCAATCCGGTTAATACCATCCACTGTGCGCGGGAACAAAGTGTGGAAGGAGTCACTACACCGTTGTCTTTTATAACTACGTTGACCAATTTCACACATTGGGAGCGCTGTAAAGACCAATACGGGCAGAGGAGGCGTGACCGGTAACATAGCTAAGTCACGCCTATGTCGCTGAGCTCTGCGCCTCTAACGAGGTCGCTCGTAGTTTTTAAGCTTCAAACACAGCGATAAGTGCTGGCAAGCAGGACTCCAACGATAGAAAAATGGACCAGCACTTTCGAGCATGATGAGCGATAGCCAGCGGGGGGGCCGGTCGCCGCTACATTTCACACGTAGCAAGATCTCTAGCGATATCGCTGTTGCGTCACAATATCGGTGACGCTCGAGCGATATCGTTAGCGATCTTGCTATGTGTGAAGGCCCCTTAAGAGTTTTTACAGTTTCTATGGTTAGAATAGATTGGATTTGGGGGATGTTTCTGAGGTGCAGCTAAAATGAGCGAGGGCATGTCTGGATGTAGAAAATGAATGATCTGAGACAAATGTAACCCCAAATCTGCAGGTGTGCTGCTTGGAATTTATGGTACCACCACAAGGAAATGAAATTTATGGATTGAGGTAGGTTAGTACAGAGAAGAAACACAAGAAGCATGATGTTCGAGAGAGCATGTCCTCAGCATGTAGATGGTACAATAAGTTATATTTGCTGATGGCCTGTTCTATATGGGCGGTATAAAAAAAACTGAGGCTAGGACCTTGGACTGAATTTTAAGAGCCCCAACAGCAAATTGAAGAAAAGAGGAAGAAGAACCGGCAAATAAGATACAGACACAGCAGTCAGAAAGGTAGAGAACAAAGAGAGTGCAGTTTCCTTTAAGAGAATCTGTCAACAGGTTTTGGCTACCTCATCTGAGAGGTAAGCAAAGAGACCCTGAATCCAACCATATATCACTTAGATTATTGGGTGCAGCCGTTTTGACAATTGAAGCAGAGCTGAAAAGGCTAACCCCGCCCACACCACAGCTAACCAAGTCCACACCAGGCTATGTATGTACAGTATGAAGAGATCCAGAAAAATTTATAAAAATACCATGTTTATTAATAATCACATAAAAAACAAAAAAAAAGAAAATTGCCCAATGGGAGGCACACAGATGTCCTAACAAACATAAATAAGTGCAGGTAAAGTATAATTAAATATATATCAAAAGGCTGCATATAGCTAAAAGACTAATAGCATGATATCATATATAAATAGCTGCATGTAGCGGCCACATGACACTAAGGTCTAAGTCCCTACATGAATAGAGAAAAATCAACAGCTGCAGAGTAAGCCAAAAGACTAATAGCATAAGGTTATAAATGTGTATAGCTGCATGTAGCGATAACATGACACTAAAGTCTAAGTCCCCATATCAATAGAACTAAACCGATACCAGTAAGCCAAAAGATATAAAAATAGAGGTGAATCATTACCTGAACACTATGTACAAAATAGTAGATGGGCGCCGTAGCCTCCACTACCCCAACGTGCCTTTCGCAACAAGCTTCTTAGTCTTAGCTATTAGCCTTTTGGCTTACTCTGTAGCTGTTTATTTTTCTCTATTCATGTAGGGACTAAGGCTAGTTTCACACTAGCGTTTATGAGCGCAGCGACAGCCTGCGCACGGCCGCCGCTAAGCCCCGCCCCTGCCACGCCCCTGCCGCGCCCCCGCCGGTAGCTCCGCCCCCCGGCGCATGACGCTGCATGCGCCCTGCGTCCCCTATCTTTATCACAGGGGGCGCAGGCCGTGCGCAGTATGCGTTTGGCGGCGCATGCGCCTTTTTGACGGTGCGCCGACGCAACCAAACTGCAGCAGGTTGCGTTTGGCGCAGGTCGGCGCACCGTCAAAAGGACGCATGCGCCGCCAAATGCATACTGCGCACGGCCTGCGCCCCCTGTGATAAAGATAGGGGATGCAGGGCACATGCAGCGTCATGCGCCGGTGGGCGGAGCTACCGGCGGGGCGCGGCAGGGGGCGGGGCTTAGCGGCGGCCGTGCACAGGCCGTCACTGCGCTCATAAACGCTAGTGTGAAACTAGCCTTAGACCTTAGTGTCATGTTGCCGCTACATGCAGCTATTTATATATGATATCATGCTATTAGTCTTTTAGCTATATTTAGCCTTTTGATATATATATTTAATTATACTTTACCTGCACTTGTTTATGTTTGTTAGGACATCTGTGTGCCTCCCATTGGGCAATTTTCAGTTTTTTTGTTTTTTATGTGATTATTAATGAACATGGTATTTTTATAAATTTTTCTGGATCTCTTCATACTTTTTTGGCCAAGTCATCATATTGGTCTAGAAAAAGGTTTTGATTACATATGTCTTGGAAGTGCCAGATCATTGATTATTATTGGACAAATTTAGTTTATTAATGTATGTACAGTATATACATTGGCTATAGTCCTTGAACTGCTTATCACGGGGGAGGTTGGAGTCTGGCCAGAGGTCATGCCCCGCTGTGTTCGAGCAATGATAAGCTCCTGGTGCTTAAACAATCATTGCAAATAAACAACAGCATGGAGCTTCATAAGAGAAGCATCACTGAAATTTGTGTTTTAACTCAACAGCATGATGTCCTCTGCTTACGTAGCAAAAACTTTCCAACAGATATCCTTTGAAAAGAACTTGTCATCATGGTTTTACATGTTAAGGTAATGACATGGCCATAATTGTGCTGTTATACACATTGAATAGATAACTTTAGTGAAGAAATCTGTTTCCTGGTTGTTCTTTAATCAGCATTTGAAGTTTGGGTGTAAAACCCTTTTGGTGCAAAGTGTGGGACTGTGGGAAGGGTTTTTGGCTCCTGCCCTGGTGTCTGTATCTTCCACCTTCATTAAAGTTTGCATTGATGGCAACTTCTCTGGAAGGTGACAGATTGATTTCCCAGCAGTCTTCAGTAAAATGGCATTGGTGGTGACGCATGCACAAATTGAATTCCCGGTGGTCTTCAGTAGTATGGTGCGGGGGTTGAACATGCACTGATTGATTTTCCAGCAGACTTTAGTAAAATAGCACCATTGGTGGCAAATGAACAGATTTAGATCTTGGATTAATGCACAAACTTTAATCAGTTACAGACACCAGAGACACCCAAAACACCTAACTTCAAATTAGAATTAAAAAACAAGCTAGCTAGCTGCTGAGTCACAACTTTTGTGACACAACAGCGATCTCACCAGCGAGATCGCTGTGTGTGACAGCGATCAGCGACCGGCCCTCCTGCCGGTATTGCTGATCGCTGCAAGAAACCTCTGGACATATTTTTCGTCACTGGTCTCCCGCTGGCCAGCACGCATCGCTGCGTGCGATAGGCGGGAGACCAGCGATCAGCTGTAAAAAATAATAAAAAAATAAAAAATATTGTTATTCTCACCTTCCGATGTCCCGCGCAGCATTCCCGCCTCTCTCCACGCTCCGGTCCCAGTGATCCTTTGCATGAATGACCGCGAGACGTCACGCTGCCACGAGACCGTAACATTCTCGCGGTCATTCTCGCAAAGGATCACTGGGACCGGAGCGTGGAGAGAGGCAGGATGGCTGCGCTGGACGTTGGAAGGTGAGAATAACAATGTTTTTTATTTCAATTCTATTTTTTTACAGGGATATGGCATCAGCGCTAACGAACACAGTGATGCCGCGCGCTCGGCATCGCTGTGCTGATCACTAGTGAAGCTGTCTGTTTGACAGCTCACCAGCAATCACATAGCGACTTACCAGCGATCCTGACATGTTAATATCGTTGTCGGGATCGCTGGTAAGTCGCTATGTGTGACTCCAGCTTTAGTAACTAAAAAACAGATTAGAGACAGGTCAGTAATTACCAAAGCAGTTCTGTTCAAGAGATACTTATCTAAAGTTTGCCATACACATGAAATATTTGGCTACAACAGAAGGCAGTTTGTCACCAACGGGCTAGAAAATTGTAGAACATGAGTACCTGCAGGAAACAGTGACAAATAGTGGAGGATCCTTGCAAATTTGGTGTTGCATTTCATCAAAAGGAATTGAGAATTTAATTAATATACAGGCAGGCACCATAAGGGAGGCAAGTGATTGGTTCCAAATGTATTCTGTGACAGGACAACAACCCTAAACATACAGCCAATGTCATTAAGTATTATCTTTAGAGTAAAGAAGAAACGAGTCAATGATATTGCTCTAATAGATCCCTGATCTCTGTACCTGTTAAGCTGGAGTCACACATAGCAACTTACCAGCGATCCCGACAACGATATCAACGTGTCAGGATTGCTGGTGAGTCACTATGTGATCGCTGGTGAGCTGTCAAACAGACAGCTTCACCAACAATCAGCACAGCAACGTTGCGCACACGGCATCGCTGTGTTCATTAGCGCTGATGCCATATCCATGTAAAAAATAGAATTAAAATAAAAAATATTGTTATTCTCACCTTCCGACGTCCCGCGCAGCATTCCCGCCTCTCTCCATGCTCCCGGTCCCAGTAATCCTTTGCGAGAATGACCACGATGACGTCCGTTCTCGCGGGATCGCGAAGTCTCGCGGTCATTCTTGCAAAGGATTACTGGGACCGGGAGCGTGAAGAGAGGCGGGAATGCTGCGCGGGATGTCGGAAGGTGAGAATAACAATATTTTTTATTTTTTTTATTATTTTACAGCTGATCGCTGGTCTCCCGCCTGTCACACGCAGCGATGCGTGCTGGCCAGCGGGAGATCAGCGACAAAAAAAAATGTCCAGAGGTTTCTTGCAGCGATCAGCGATACCGGCAGGGGGGGCCGGTCGCTGATCGCTGTTACACACAGCGATCTCGCTGGTGAGATCGCTGTTGTGTCACAAAAGTTGTGACTCAGCAGCAATCTCGTTAGCGAGATTGCTATGTGTGACAGGGCCTTAAGTCTGTGAAGGATTAGCTAAAGAGACAGAAGGATTGGTATAAGTCTACAACCACTACAAATCTGTGGCTAGTTTTCTCAGATGTTTGTGCAAGTGTACCTAGAAAATGTAATGCCTTTGTTGTTGTTTTGAAGGCAAAGGGTTGTCACCCGAAATATTAGTTTGGTTTAGATTTCACGTTTGTTCATTAACTTTGTATTCTATTAACTGCTGAAAATATACTTGTAACACATTTATTTTTTAAGGCATTCTTACATTGCAGCATTTTTGTTGGAACATGGTTAGTGCAACAACTCCATTCCTGTCTGAGTGTTTAGTTGCTAGATTTGTATGCTGTTCATAAAGTTGGAACAAAAGAACTCCCAGAGGCTCACACAGGGAGAGCATGTGACTATATTTCCTGTTTTTCCTGTGTCTGTGTATGAGAGAAGCAGCCTGCTGTAGATGATGCACAGATGGAGACACACAAATTATTTACCCCTGATCTATTAAGCATATTGTTCCTGATTGTTCCTAAATAAACAAGTTCTGTTGTCACATGCTTGGAGAGAATCGTGAGTAATCCGTTGCCAACAGGTTATGGGCCCAGATTGACACAGAACCCCAGAGTAACATAGCAACAGAAGCCCAAAGCAAAAGCAGCACAGAGCAACAGAAAATATGTCAACTAGCAACAATCCTGTCAAGTTCTCAGTGCCAAACCTCACTAACCTGAACTACCAGTCCTGGAAATTCAAGGTGAAGATGCTGCTCATAAGAGAAGGTACGCGGAAATGTACTCAGGAACAAGTGCCTCATCCATTACCAGATGATTGGCTAGAGAAGGATCAGAAAGCACAAAGCACGATCTCCCTCAGTATAGATGATAATCAGATTGTGCATATATGCAAGTGTGCAACTGCAAAGAAGATGTGGGATGAGTTACAGAAAGTGCATAAAAGATCAAATCTCAGCAATAAGCTTTATCTCATGAGAAAGCTGTATCAGACTAAGCTAAGTGATGAACTGAATATGCAGGAATATATAAGAAAGACTCTAGATATTGTGGAGCGTCTCAGGGGTATTGGAGAAGAAATTAAAGATTTTCATGTTTCTGCACTTCTAATAAGTGGTCTTCCAGAGAGTTATGACACACTTGTGACTGCACTAGCTGCACGGCCAGATGATGAGCTGACAGTAGAGGATGTTAAAGGCAAACTTGTGGATGAATTCAAGAGAAAAATGAAGCATTTAAGCAGCAGTAATGAATCCAGAGCAGAAACAGCATTAAAGACACAGAATATCCCTAAATATAAGAGCAATATAAATGAAATTTGTGAATGTTTTGTCTGTAAAAAGAGCCTGGCCACCTTAAAGCAGACTGCAGATTTTGGAAATAAAGAATGAGATATCTTAAAAAGCAGAGCAGTCATCAAAGGGTTAAAAACAGCTGTAAAGGAAGATTCTGCATGTGTTGAAACTGCATTTAATGCCAGTACAGGCCCATCTGCAAAGCATATATGGTGTATAGATTCTGGTGCAAGCAGTCATATGACAAATAACATGGATTTCTTCACTGACCTTAATAAAAGCACATCAGAACAGGTCATCCTAGCTAATGGTCAATATATCACTTCTGAAGGAGTAGGAGATGGCTACTTCCTCTGTCCAGTTTCCTCAGCAGAGAGAAAGATCCCAATAAAAGATGTTCTCTGTGTTCCCATCCTTGAAAGCAATCTTCTGTCAGTAAAAGAAGCTCACACAAAAGGGGAATGTAGTACCTTTAAAAATAATAGCTGCGTCATCTCAAAGAAGGGTCACACTCTTGAAGGAAAAATCCAAGATGAACTTTATCAGCTAAAATGTAAAGAAAGAATGTCCAGTGCTAGACAAGATCTACATAAGAACTGTATTCATGTTTGACAAAGACGTGTTGGGCACAGAGACCCAAAAGCAGTAAGGAAGCTAGCTCAACTTGCAAATCGTATTGAAATCAATCAATGTAGTCAAATGATGAAGTGCACTAGCTGTCTTAAAGGGAAAATGTCCAGAAAATCCTTTCCTAAAATAAGCAGCCCTAGATCTGCACAGCCAGTGGATCTAACAAATACAGATGTATGAGGTCCAATGAGTGTTCAAACTCCTAGCAAGAAGAGATATTTTCTCATATTTGTTGATGACTACTCCAGATATATAGTCCCTACCTGCTTCACAGTAAGGATGAAGTTCCACAGAAACTTGAAGAATATCTTGCTGTACTGTTTAACAAATTTGGAAGAATGACAAAAACCCTGCGTGCAGATAGTGGAACCAAATATACAAGTGGTAAGGTGCAAACTATTTTGAAAAAGGATGGAATCGTGTTCCAGACTACCATTCCATACAACTCAGAACAAAATGGCACTGCAGAGAGGAAGAACCGTACTCTCTGTGAAAGTGGAAGAAGTATGTTGTTTGATGCAAATCTACCTACAACATATTGGGGAGAAGCCATCATGACCACTTGCTATCTTCAAAACAGAGTGCCAGGTAAAGCCACATATAAAACTCAATATGAGCTATAGAACTGCGAGAAGCCAAATCTGAAGCACCTCAGGATATTTGGAAACAAAATGTTTATGTATGTTCCCAAAGAAAAACGTTGAAAGTGGGAATCAAACGCTAAGCAAGGAGTCCTGGTGGGCTATAGAGAAACTCAAAAGGGATACAGAATCCTGCACCCGGAGACCAACAGAGTAACAATCAGCAGGGATGTAGTGATTGATGAAAACTCTATTGCTCAAATTCCATGAAGTTACATCAGTTATTCAACCTAAGAAGCAAAAACAGGAATCTCAATCACCAAACCCAGACACCGAAAAGGAAAACATTGAAGTGTGGATAAGCACAGAAGCCACCAAGGAAGACACGGAAGAACCAAGTCAGCCTCCAGTTAGGAGATCAGAAAGGCCAAACAAAGGTATCCCAGCTAGACACCTTTCTTATATGGTCAGAACTGTTGTGAATTCTCTCTCTGGCTTCCCTCTGGTGATTACTGAAGATAATGGAGCTGGTCAGATTGAGAGTTCTCTTTCTGGGCTCCCTCTGGTGGTTACTGGAGGTAGTGGAGCTGATCTGATTTACAGAGGCTTGCCACCTGATAATGAGGAAGACAATTGCAGATCTGGGGTTTCTGATTGGGATTTAAGACAGCTGACTCCCTCTATCCCTGCTGGTGATTTTCTTCCTGTGCCTCCTGAGGTCTGATGTCTGCTGCTCTTTCCCTGCATGTTCAGCTAAGTGGTTAATTCGCTATTCTGTTTGCATTTGATCTGGTTTTGTTTATCTCTGCTTTGGGCGGGTCAACTAGCTCCGGCTGGGGCTGTGCTGAATCACCGCCCATATGTTACTGCATGTGCCACTTTGTTTTGTCCCCTTTTATATTTGTCTCTTTTTGCTTTGCTTTCATAATATACGTGCTGATATAGTGGGGTGAAGTCTTGCGACTTCATTGTTTTTGTGCATCAGACCTGTTGGACTTTTCGCAGGGTTTTTTGCATGATTGCAGACAGTGACTTTCCTTTCCTGTCCTGTCTAGTCAGTGTGGGCCCCATCGTTTGCTCAATCTATTTTTCTGCCTCCGTTTGTGTTTTCATCTTGTCTCACCGACAATAAACAGTACAGACCAAAAGTTTGGACACACCTTCTCATTCAAAGAGTTTTCTTTATTTTCATGACTATTAAAATTGTAGATTCACTCTGAAGGCATCAAAACTATGAATTAACAAATGTGGAATTATATAATTAACAAAAAAGTGTGAAACAACTGAAAATATGTCTTATATTCTAGGTTCATCAAAGTAGCCACCTTTTGCTTTGATTACTGCTTTGCACACTCTTGGCATTCTCTTGATGAGCTTCAAAAGGTAGTCACCGGAAATGGTCTTCCAACAGTCTTGAAGGAGTTCCCAGAGATGCTTAGCACTTGTTGGCCCTTTTGCCTTCACTCCGGATGGAATAGCATGCCGCTGCAAGATGCTGTGGTAGCCATGCTGGTTCAGTATGCCTTCAATCTAATATATAAAGCTCAAGTGTGTATGTATGTATGTGTATATGTATGTATGTGTGTATGTCCGGGATTGGCATCAGCACCGTCGCAGCTACAGTCACAAGATTTGGCACAGTCACACGTCTGGACCCCGAGAGCATCCTAGGCTATGTTGTGAGGTGAAATTTTAACCCTGCCCTTCCAATTCACCAAACAATTTTGCCCCTATCTACATAATGGGGAAAAAGTGTGTGTATCAAGCCCCACCCCTCATTATGATGTCATAATGGTTGCCATGGCGACGCTGATGTCATCATAGGTTGCAAGCCCCGCCGCTCAATATGATGTCATAATGGATGACTATGGGTTGGAGGATGTGTGATGGGTATATGGGCACTGGACTATGGGATGGAGGATATGTATGACGGGTATATGGGCACGGGACTATGGGATGGCGGATATGTATGATGGGTATATGGGCACGGGACTATGGGATGGAGGATATGTATGATGGGTATATGGGCATGGGACTATGAGATGAAGGATGTGTGTGATGGGTATATGGGCACTCGACTATGGGATGGCGAATATGTATGATGGGTATATGGGCATGGGACTATGGGATGGAGGATGTGTGATGGGTATATGGGCATGGGACTATGGTATGGAGGATGTGTAATGGGTATATGGGCACTCGACTATGGGATGGAGGATATGTATGATGCGTATATGGGCACGGGCCTATGGGATCGTGGATATGTATGATGGGTATATGGGCACGGGACTATGGGATGGAGGATAATTATAATTTGCTATAGCTAACCACAGTTAGTTACTATGCCCGGGCAGCGCCGGGCTCTTCAGCTAGTTTTGAATAAATCCCCAACACTGTCACCAGCAAAGCACCCCCACACCATCACACCTCCTCCTCCATGCTTCACGGTGGGAACCAGACATGTAGAGTCCATCCGTTCACCTTTTCTGCGTCGCACAAAGACACGGTGGTTGGAACCAAAGATCTCAAATTTGGACTCATCAGACCAAAGCACAGATTTCCACTGGTCTAATGTCCATTCCTTGTGTTCTTTAGCCCAAACAAGTCTCTTCTGCTTGTTGCCTGTCCTTAGCACTGGTTTCCTAGCAGCTATTTTACCATGAAGGCCTGCTGCACAAAGTCTCCTCTTAACAGTTGTAGAGATGTGTCTGCTGTTAGAACTCTGTGCGGCATTGACCTGGTCTTTAATCTGAGCTGCTGTTAACCTGCAAATTCTGAGGCTGGTGACACGGATGAACTTATCCTCCACAGCAGAGGTGACTCTTGGTCTTCCTTTCCTGGGGCGGTCCTCATGTGAGCCAGTTTCTTTGTAGTGCTTGATGGTTTTTGCCACTGCACTTGGGGACAGTTTCACTCATTTATCTTTACTTAGCTGCTTTTTTCTTGCCATAATACAAATTCTAACAGTCTATTCAGTAGGACTATCAGCTGTGTATCCATTAGACTTCTGCACAACACAACTGATGGTCCCAACCCCATTTATAAGGAAAGAAATCCCACTTATTAAACCTGACAGGGCACACCTGTGAAGTGAAAACCATTTCCGGTGACTACCTCTTGAAGCTCATTTAGAGAATGCCAGGAGTGTGCAAAGCAGTAATCAAAGCAAAAGGTGGCTACTTTGAAGAACCTAGAATATAAGACATACAGTATTTTCAGTGGTTTCACACTTTTTTGTTAATTATATAATTCCACATCTGTTAATTCATAGTTTTGATGCCTTCAGAGTGAATCTACAATTTTCATAGTCATGAAAATACAGAAAACTCTTTGATTGAGAAGGTGTGTCCAAGCTTTTGGTCTGTACTGTATGTTTGGGGGCTATCTATTCCTTTGGGGTCTGCTCCGGAGCAGTTTAGATTTCCCCTTACTTGCTTTAGGCTTAGTTAGCTCTCCAGCTGTGCCGAGGCGTCTAGCATCATCGTCTAGGATCATCGTAGGTACGCTCCACGGCTACTGCTAGTTGTGTGGACAGGATCAGGGATCTGCATCCGCTTAGTTACCAACCTCTCTGGCTTTTTGTGGCTTAGCTTGGCCTGCTATCCTCCTCGGTGACCCATTCATAACAGAATCACCAGCCTAACTGTAGACTCTAGGGTACTCTAAAGAAGGAAAGAATTTAAAAAAAAAAAAAAGAAAAGTGTCAGAATTTTTTTTTTCCATATATTTTTCCTCTTTTTTTTTCTGGGGCTGTAGGAGGATATTTTTTGTCTAAATGGAGACTAAACAATTGTCTGATTGTGTTGAGCAGCTCGCTGCTGAAGTGCGGGGAATTTCTGCCGATATCGCTCAATCATCTGCTCTTGAACCAAAAATCCCTACTCCTGATGTGTTTTCTGGGGATCAGTCTAAATTTTTGAATTTTACGAATAATTGTAAATTATTTTTTGCTTTGAAACCTAACTCATCAGGGAGCTCTGTGCAGCAGGTTAAACTTGTCATTTCCCTGCTATGCGGCGATCCCCAGAATTGGGCCTTTTCTTTGACACCCGGAGATCATATTCTGGCTAATGTGGACGTGATTTCTCAAGCTTTGGGATTGTTGTATGATGAACCTAATGCTATTGATCAAGCTGAGAAAACTTTATTGGCATTGAGCCAGGGTAAGGATTCTGCAGAAATTCCGAAAGTGGGCGGTCCTTACTAAATGGAATGACGATGCCCTAGCAGCTCTCTTTCGGATGGGTTTGGCAGAAACCGTAAAAGATGTTATGGTGGGATTTCCTGTTCCCTCTGGTCTTGACAACTCTATGTCATTGGCCATTCAAATTGATCGGCGTTTACGTGAACGTAAAACTACAAGAGATGCGTTGCCGCCTTTTGAATGAACTTCTGAACCCATGCAATGTGATAGGGTTTTGTCTAGGGCGCAACGTCAGGAGTTTAGAAGGCGTAATAAGTTGTGTTTTTTCTGCGGAGACGCCTCTCATACTATTGCTGTCTGCCCTAAACGAGAAAAGTGTTTTGCTCACGCATTTGCAGAGGGCAGTGTACAGTCTATGTTCCTTTTGGCGATTACCCTGATCAGCTCCTTGTCTACATTTTTCGCTAAGACTTTTGTTGATTCAGGAGCAGCTTTGAATCTGATGGATTTGGACTTTGCTAAATGTTGTGGTTTTCACATGATACCCCTGCGGACTCCTATCCCTTTGAGGGGTATTGATACTACTTCCTTGGTGGAGAATAAACCCCAGCTTTGGACCCAGGTGATAATGCGGGTCGCCCCGGACCACCAAGAAAATTGCAAATTTTTGGTGTTGCATAATTTGCATGATACTATTGTTCTGGGTTTCCCTTGGTTGCAAACTCAGGATCCTGTTTTAGATTGGAAATCTGTGTCTGTGGTAAGTTGGGGTTGTCGATGTGTTCTTAGTGACACTCCTGTTTTCTCCACCTCTCCCCAGTCTCATGATATTCCTGACTATTTGGCTGATTTTTCTGATGTATTCAGTGAGAAAAAGTCTGCGTCTTTGCCTCCTCATAGGAGTTATGACTAGAGTTGAGTGAAACGGGTCGGTCATATTCAAAAGTCGGCGACTTTCGCTGAAGTCGGGTTTCATGAAACGAAACCGACCATAGCGTGAGGTCGGCCACGAGGTTGGCGACAAGAGCGCCAAAGTCGCGTTTCAAAAGATGCTTTCAGCGCCCTTTTTCAGCCAATGATGGAGGACGCACACTGTGGGCAACGCGATGACATAGGCATCGGTCACAACCATCTTTGAGAAGGGCATGCAAGTGATTTTCTGGCTTTGTGTGGCGTCACAGGGGCTATAAAAGGGAGTGAACGCCGACTGCCATCTTACTTCTTCCGATCTTAGCATTAGGGAGAGGCTGCTGGCTGCTGCTGATTCAGAATAAGGGAGAGCGTTAGGCAGGGAAGAAGAACCAAAAAACTGCTTCTGCTGTTAGCGATTTCCACTTACAATAAAACACTTTGTGTGCAGTGACAGGGGAGGCTCTATTTTTGTGCATCAGCTCTGTTAGTTATTAGGCTGCCTTATAAGGCTCCCTGATAGCTGCATTGCTGTTTGCAGACTGCTATGCAAACCGCTCTTTTAAAAGCAAAAATACTTTTCTTCCTCTTTTCTGCACAGTTACCAAGCGTTCATTTTTCCACCCTTTTGTGTATGCAGCAGTCCTGCTTATTATGCTGCCTGCGTCCATACTTGGACTGAGAGCATCATTGTCAGCGTCCTCAAAGCTCTAGTGAGATCCAAATTCTCACCAATCCTATAGGCACCCTCCACCTTGTCATACACCATCCAATTTCAGCCTGTTACATTGAGGTGTAATACTGGGCCTGAGACAATAGTTCTGCATCCTCAAATCTAAAGTAAGATTCAAAATCTCACCAATCCTATAGGCACCCTCCACCTTGTCAAACACCATCCAATTTCAGCCTGTTACATTGAGGTGTAATCTCTACTGGGCCTGAGACAATAATTCTACGTCCTCAAATCTATAGTGAGATTCAAATTCTTGCCAATAGTAGATACACCTTCTACCGATGGTGGTGGTGGTGGTGTTGCATCTGTTGGTAGTGGCAAAAGCACAATAGCACCTAAGGCAGGAGGTGTTGAGCCTGCTTCATCGTCTGGCTCCACAAGGCCTTTTCTGGGAGTAGATAAACCACTTTTAAAGCCGGAACTTCGGGAACAAGTTTTGGCTTACATTGCTGACACAGCCTCCAGCTCTCTCGCCTCCTCTTCTGAAGTTTCAAAAAATAAAAGCACTGAGTCGTCAGTGGAGGCTCCTGGTCAGGAACAACACATTTCCTTGTGTCCTTCACCCCTACCAAAAGTGAAGGATGTGGCAGGCCACACTACTGATTGCTCCATGGAGCTCTTTTCAGATACCATGCCTGGGTTAGCAAGTCAAATCGTGAATTCCCCAGTCCAAGATGAATCTGACATGGAGTGCACTGATGCACAGCCACTGCTAGATTTTTCTGCTGGTACATTCACTCAGAGCACTACATTGTCTCGCAGTGTACTGAGGCAGAATCAGACCCTGATGAAACTCAGGTGCCCCTTCCCGCATACCATACCACCTTACACAGTGACACAGAGGAAGGTGCACATGAAATTGAAGAGGAGGTGATGGATGACCCAGTTGTTGACACAGATTGGCATCCAATGGGGGAAGAGGGTGCCGCTGCCAATAGGTCAGAAGAGGAGGAGGAGGATCCGCAGCAGGCAACGACATCACAACAGCTGTTTTCTGGCATGACCGTAGCAGTCCAAAAACGTGTTACAAAAACCAAAAGAGTTGCAGGACAGCTTGGCCAGACAGTCAAATTAGCCCAGTGTGCAAGGTCTCAAAATGTCTTCCATAGTAGGAAGAGTGCAGTGTGGCACTTTTTTGAACAAAATCCTAATGATCAAGCAAAAGCTATCTGTAAGAAATGCGCAAAGACCTTTAGCCGAGGGAAAAATCTGAGAATTTTGAATACCAGTAGCATGCTTAGACATTTAACCACCATTCACTTGCAAGCGTGGACGGGCTACCAAACCTCACGCAACACAGATGCACCTGCTCCGAATGAAGGTAGTCAGCAATGCTACATCGCTTCCCCCACTGTAAGCCCACCGGTTAGCACACCACCAGCAGCAAATGTCAAGGTGTCTTCGCAAGGGCAAAGCAGTCACGGAATCACAATGTTATTGCTACGAAAGACTGAATCTAGGCCATCAGCAACACCACCAACACCATCACCATCACCAACCCTCTCTCAGTCCGCCATGTCCACCGCTAGTTCCACCATATGCAGCTCTCAAGTCCAGCTCACCCTACCAGAGACTCTGAGTAGGACAAGAAAGTACTCATCCTCTCATCCGCGTACACTGGCTTTGAACGCCTACATCGCCAAACTAATCTCGTTAGAGATGATGCCCTACCGGTTGGTTGAAAGCAAAGCTTTCCGCGAGCTCATGGCCTACGCAGTACCACGCTATGACCTACCCAGTCGGCACTTCTTTTCGTGAAAAGCCATACCAGCCCTCCACGTGCATTGTCCATGCACTCAAGCAATCAGTGAGTGGAAAGGTGCACCTCACAACAGATGCATGGTCCAGTAGGCATGGGCAGGGCCGTTACACGTCCATCACTGCGCACTGGGTTAATGTGGTGTATGCAGGGTCCATAGGGGACAGCGGCGGTGGGACAGTGCTGCCTAGCCCACGGTATAGGAAAAAGTTGGCTGTAGGCGTTCGACCCTCCTCCTCCTCCAGAAGCGAAAGCTCGTCGACAGAGTGCAGTGGCACGAGCACTCCATCCGCAGCTGCCAGTGTTGCACACGAGCTGTCCCACTATCGAACAGCTAGTGGCAAGCGTCAGCAGGCTGTGTTGAAGATGATGTGTTTGGGCGACAACAGACACACCGCGGAGGTACTGGCCGACTACTTGCAGCGACAAACTGAGTCATGGCTGCGCAGACTACATCTTCAGGCAGGCAAGGTAGTTAGTGATAACGGCCGGAATTTTGTGGCAGCCGTAGCCCTTTCAAAACTCCGACACATACCTTGCCTGGCTCACACCTTGAACCTGGTGGTGCAGTGCTTCCTCAATAATTATCCGGAGTTAACACCCCTGCTCCATAAGGTGAGAAGACTGTGCTCGCACATCCGCCGGTCGCCCGTACACTCCAGCCGTATGCAGAAGCTGCAGCGATTGCTCCACCTTCCCAAGCACCGCCTAATTATCAACGTTGCAACAAGGTGGAACTCCACCCTGCACATGGTTCAGAGGCTGTGCGAACAGAGGCATCCTGTAATTCATTTGAGGGAGGATACATGGGCAGGCAGTTTGCAGGCAGACATAGAGTTGTCTGATGTGCAGTGGTCAAAGCTGAATGACCTCTGTAAAGTCCTTCAGTGTTTTGAGGAATGCACACAGCTGGTAAGCGCAGACGACGCCATCATAAGTATGAGCATCCCACTTATGCGTCTGCTCATGCAAACTTTGACGCACATTAAGGAGCAGGCGTCTGCAGCCGAGGAGGAAGAGGAGGAGGGAAGCCTTGATGATAGTCAGCCATTGTCTGCTCAGAGAAGTCTCGTGGACGAGGTGGAGGAAGAAGAGGAAGAGGAGGAGGATGCTTCTCAGGGGGCAAGAAAAAATGTTGGCGTGGCAAGGTCAGGTACAGGGTTTGTGCGTGACTGGAGGGATGTTGATTTGCCAGAGAGTGCTCCTCCACCCAGCACTCACGGTGCATCATTGACACCTGGAACATTGGCCCACATGTCTGATTATTCCTTGCAGATCCTAAAAAGGGACCCCCCGCATTGCCAAAATGATGAACGATGATGACTACTGGTTGGCCAGCATCCTGGATCCACGCTATAAAGGCAAATTCCAAAACATCATGCCACAGGAGAACCTAGAGCTAATATTGGCTAACAAACAAGCAACTCTGGTAAACCGTTTGTTTGAGGCATTCCCAGCACACAGCGGCGGTGATGTTTTTCCAATGAGCCATAGGGGGCAACATGGAAGAGGTGTTCGTGGTGCACACAGCCGAAGTGGCGTTGGACACAGGGGTTTCATGACCATGTTGTGGACGACTGGTAATACTGCATCGATCGAAAGTGACAGGAGACAGCAGTTGTCAACTATGGTAACAAACTACTTCTCCCATATCGATGTTCTCCCTCACCGGTCATTCCCCTTTGACTACTGGGCCAGTAAACTTGACACCTGGCCTGAATTGGCACAATATGCCTAATAGGAGCTCGCTTGCCCTGCTGCTAGTGTGTTATCTGAACGAGTCTTCAGTGCTGCTGGATCAATCCTGACAGAAAAAAGGACCCGTCTGTGACCCAAAATGTTGATGATCTAACCTTCATTAAAATGAACCATGCATGGGTTTCAAAGGATTTTGCCCCACCCTCCCCTGCTGACACGTAGGTTGCCAGAAAAATGGCTTGCTTTTGTCATCCGCTTGCGCGGACTTCTCCAATTACTCCATTTGCAGCTGCTGAATGTCCAACATCAACATATGCCATTTTTTCCACCTCCCTAACTGGGCTGCCTCCCCCCACACAGGGGTCACCACCTGGCGCACGAACCCGTGTGAGTGCCGTTGCCCTGGACAGGTGGGTGGGCACACTCTTTGGCAACGGCACTGGCACAAGGTCCCTCATAGTAGAATCAAGTGTCTCTGGGGGTGGGGGTGCTCACCCGCCATCAGACACACCGGCGTACTATGAGGGGCCAAGTGCCAGTGCCGCTGCCCACGAGTGGGCCCCCCCTGCTTGCTCAGGGCCCCAGCACTTGCAATACTTACCTCTCCCTGCTCCATCACTGTGTAGTCTGGCCTGTTAAATACTTCACTGGGACTGCCAATACAAATTTGGTGAAATGATATATGATGATTAAGACTTAGCTATGCCCTGTCCTGCTGGGCTCTATCTTCAGATGATCAATGGATTCCATTTGTTATGGACGTCGACTCACAATGAGATGCAGTGGTGGTTTATCATCAGCTTTCACGGTTTTCTGACTCACAGACGTGTGACATTCCTGCCCACATTTTTAAATGTGTCCTCTCATGCCAATCCAATAGAATCGCCTATGGCCTGTGGCTTGTGTCTTTTGCACTCCAAAGTTACCTGACGGATCATGATAGGCAGTGAGGAGAATGTCTACATCTGTCCCTGTGATCACAATTTGATGGAGATGAGTAACAGTGATGGGTTCCACGGTACTGCGATACAGCAAACCTTTCTTCACAAGAACTGTTTTCGCTGTCTCCACAGACAAAGTAATTGAGGGTCAGCAACGCCTCTGAGAATTCTCCCGGGAGTTTTTACCGTGATTAGTAATTCTAAAATTTCTGCAATCAGTCGACTTTCCGTCTGTACTTGTATCCATCTCGTTTTTTCTTGCGGAGAGTCTGGACTGTCTTACTGAGACTGAAATATATATGAAGATTGAATAATACCCCAACAGTGTATACTGTGTACGCTTCAAATACATAACCCTTTTTCTACTTTTTAGATTCTTGTCTAATCCATACTGAGGCTGTGAGTGTCTTTGTAGGACTCTGGAAATATACACGCAGATTTTTAATGTTTAAACTATGCTATAAATACCTGCTATCCAGTGATACTGTAACCTTTCTCAACTTTCTACAATCACGTTGAATCCATACTGGGCCTGAGACCCTCTTAGTCTGCCTCCTGATATATAGACATAGGTTTTTAATGTTTAAACTATGCTATATATACCTGTTATCTGGTGATACTGTACCCTTTCTCAACTTTGTACAATCACATCAAATCCATACTGGGCCTGAGAACGTCTGAGTTTGCCTCCTGATTAGAGATGAGCGGTGTTCGCCAAGTTAAAATTCCAGCTGTTTTGAGCGGTGTTCGAGACGTTTGTCGAACTCGAACACTTTGCTTAAAATTCAGCTGTTCGAGGTTCCGTTCGAGAACGGTTCGCTCACCAAAAGCGTAACTTCATTTTCACATTAATAATGGTTTCAATGTTAATAGACTGTTTCATGGCATAGTAGCGGTATGTGGTAGCAAGCGGTGTAGTACACTTGTCAAGGAGCTACACCGTGTGTGTTTCTAATTATTTTTTACCGCATCTTGTCCAGAAAATCCTTTTGAGCCTTGTAGCACTGTCTGCTACTCAGCAGAGGAGCCCACCAGTGAACCAAGCTATGCCGCCTGTTTATGTAAGAACTGCGTGCTACACAACATAGGAGCCAAGCTGTTAAGCAAGCTACAGCACCTGTGGTTTGGACACTTAATTTTTTCATTTTTTCTGGAATGCCGGTTAGGCCTAATTCTGGAAATCCGGTTGACCTGCACTTACTGGGAAATCCTTGTTCGCGGGGAAGTCTTGTAATCCCAGATCCCCATCACTAACGGGGTTAAGCGGGTTATCTGCACCTGTAAGCGACACACGCTGGACCTTTCAGTGTAGCGCGCATGCAGCCCCGTGCATGTAAGGGCATGACAGACCTGTTATTGATCGATCTCGTGTGCCAGAGCCTCGCGTGTCCCTCTAGTAAGCTTGACGCATACCGCAGGGGCATGCCGGAGTCTCGTTCGTTAACGGAATTAAGATGACAAATCGCTAGCACAACTAAAAACGGACATCCACCACCACCCACAGAATCAACAAAGCTTGCAATCTGTCAATCTTTTCTATAGCTGGCATGGTTGAGGTTTCCTGGGTGGAGTCAAAATAAGCCGCTGGCTCCACTCCTGGTGGTGCCCTTCTGGACATTCCTTTAAGGTTCAGCTTTGCAACCATACTGCCCCCGGAAACCAAACACTTTACCTTCATGGACGCTGTTCGGAGGTTCGTGGGAATAACACCGCCCAATCAGCAGTTGGCCTAATTTATGGTGGGAAGTCCGACGGTATATGATCGTCTTCGATTTCATGTTTATTACTGTTTTTTGGTATTTTACATTTTTATTCCAACCTTTCTTGACTTCATAAGGGCATGACATGCCTATATCTGTGTCTCCTTCTTTTACTCCTCCACCTCTTTTCTATATGTAGTTGCCGTTTTCTATATGTTATTTTCTGAGCATTTTGTCTGCTTTGGGACACCTTTTAAGGTGGTTTGCAATTGTTTTCTATGTGTTTGTATGTGTTTGTTTTTGCCTGCCATTGTTTTCAATGGTGTTCGACCTTGTTCGTCGAATGTTCGACAAACATTCGACGAACTTGCCTCGTGTTCGACAAACCAAAACGAACTGGAACACTAGCGGGGTGGCTCAACACTACTCCTGAATATATAGACGTACATTTTTAATGTTTAAACTATGCTATATATACCTGGTATCTGGTGATACTGTACTCTTTCTGCCAGAAAGTCCTCCACCCACAACTCTAAGTGTATCATTGACACCTGGAACATTGTCCCACATGTGATTATTTCTTGTGGATCTTCTTGTTATATTGTGGTGTGATCCATCCTGAGCATGTGACAGTCCGTGGGTTACTCCTGCAATTTAGATGTACATTTAAAAATTACACCAACACTAGTGTATACAGCTCTACGCTTGTGATACATTACCCATTTACTGCTTTTTATATTCTGGTCTAATCCAAACTGACCAAGTGAGAGTTATTTTCTGACTGTGGAAATAAATACTGAGATTGACAGCAATGACTCCTACACTGTGTACAGCTGTGCTCTTCAGATCCATTACCGTTTTACGGCTTTTTACATTGTGTTGTAAACCATACTGAGCCTTAGAGCGTCTGTGTCTGCCTCCTGAAATATCTACGGAGATTTAGAATGTTTAAACTACACTATATATACCTGCTATCTGATGATACTCTACACTTTTTCTACTTTTTATATTCTTGTCTAATCCATACTAAGCCTGGGAGCGTCTCTGTGTGACTGATGGTATATATAGGGAGATTGACAATCATCCTTTGACTGTATAGAGCTGTACACTTCTGATACAGTACCATATATCTGATGTTATTTTGAGTTCATGTTCTGCAACATTTTGAAGTTTGGTGGAAGAGGCCGCGGACGTGGGCGTGGGGGGGCCAGCTGGTGCTGATAGTGGTAGTGCATCTGCTGGTAGTGGCAAAAGCAAAATAGTAGCTAAGGCAGGAGGTGTTAAGCCTGCATCATGGTCTGGCTCCGGAAGGCCTGGAAGACTACCTTTTCTGGGAGTAGGTTAACCGCTTTTAAAGCCGGAGCATCAGGAACTGGTTTTGGCTTACATTGCCGAAACAGACTCCAGCAAATATGCCCACCTCTTCTGAAGTTTCAAAAAATGCAAGCACTGAGTCATCAAGTGCTGGCTCCTGGTCAGGAAGAACCCCTTTCCTTGTGTCCTTCACCCCCACCAAAAGTGAATGATGCAGCAGGCCACACTTCACATTAGTCCATGTAGCTCTTTCTATCATACCATGCCTGGGTTATTAAGTCAAATTGTGAATTCCCCACAATGAATTCTCCAGATGAATTTGACATGGAGTGTGGGTGGCCAGCCAGGGCAGTGGGGTTAATCGGTACCAGGCCGGTGTCTCAGAGGGATGTGTCATGTTGGTGGTGATGACCCGTTCCGTGGCCCTGGGCATCCATGCAAAGGGGTGAATAACATTTATAGGTGAATGATATGTGACGCCACTTGTGGTTTCTGATCAGATTGACCCGCGCTGCAGTGTCGCTTCTCTGGGACAGATGTTGTGGTGCAGCTAAGATGTAGAAGCCCTGCACAGGTAGAGCCGTAGTCGCAGGGCAGATGAAAGAGTTGGTAGATGGTGTGCAGTGCAGGATGTAGCAGAGCCGTACGCCAGGCGCAGGAGAAAGATGACAGAAACAGTCGTGCAGTTCCTTTACCTGTACTTGGTAAGTGCCGTGCAGGACCCAGAGTACAGATGTAGAAGGAGTTGGTCAGCCTGGAAGCAAATTTGGAATTCTCTCTATGGAGATAGGTAGTGTGGCCTCCGTTCTAGCGCTTATCTGAGGTACTCGCAGTACTGAGTTCACTGAAGTTCCCCCTGTGGACTCTCTTTTGGAACTTTCTCGTATGGCAGGTAGCCATAGCCTTTTCCTTCTGGCTCACACACGTCGCTGCTGGGGCCTCCGATCCTTAGTTGGGAACAGAGCATTTACAGCTGCTACTTCCTCCGGTTTCTGCTGCAGGACCGTCAGTGTCCCTACAAACTCGGAGACCGGAATCCCGACCATGCGCTCCAGCTAGGAGTGAGCCTTAACTCTGCTCATCCTCCAGCTTCCCTTCTCACGTCCACACACTTCCCCTTCCATTCACAGACTACCCTAACTTACCTCCTCCCGACCACAGAGAGCAGCTCCTCAACCGTCAGGTTCAGAGGTCTCCCTGCTGGCCTGGAGTGGGAACTGTGTTGTGTGTTGGTTTAACTGCTGGTGAGATCCTTCATTGCTCCCAAGCATGACATCACACTCCCTAGGAGGAAGGTAATGCCACTGTGGTGACCGTACTCCTGGGGGCGCCACAAGTGCACTGATGCCTAGCCACTGCTAGATGATTCTGCTGGTACATTGACCCAGATCACTACATTCCCCTTGCACTCTACACAGCCAGAATCTGACCCTGATGAAACTCAGGTTCCCCTTCCCACATACTATACCACAATACAAGGTGACAAAGAGGAAGGTGCAGATGAAAGTGCAGGTTCCTTGAGCAGCTGGGGAAGGGCATACTCATGAGCGACGGCTCTGGCACAGGGCCCCTCATAGTATGCAAAAGTGTCTCTGCCGGTTGGAGGGCCCACCCGCCGTCAGACACACCGACGTACTATGAGGGGCCCTGTGCCAGTGCCGTCGCCAACGAGTGGGCCCCCCCACCATGATGTCTTCCATGTTTACTGACAGTGACATTCTGGTCAGAGAGCGCAATGACGTCACGTCTGTACGCCCTCTGCCTTAACAGCCCAAGTGCAGTGAGATGGAAGATGGGGACGATGAGGAGTCCAGACTAGTACAGGGATTCCCTAGCGAGGAGACTTATTTAATTGTTTTCAATGTTGGGACAGCTATTTTTGGGGAGCACTATACTCTGAAGAATGATATATGAGGCCCACCATACAATGGATCATTCCAAAGGTGGACATCAGACACTGGAGCAGCATTTACAAGGCACATTATGCACTGGAGCATTAGAAATGGGGCCCATTATATATGGAGCATTATTTGGGCCCATAACACAGTGGAGCTTCATCCATGGGGACCAACATATACTGTAGCATTATGTGGAGCTCATCATATACTGTTTCAAACATTATATGGGACCAATGATTCTGTATGGAGAAATAGATGGGCCTCATTACTCTGTATAGCGCACTATGCGGTGGCCATAATACTGTATGGAGTAATATACTGTCCGTTTTTGGAGCTATTGGAGAATTTAAAATGGATATCAGTCATGAGATGTAAGAAGTGAAGTATTTTTTATTGTACTATACCGCTATTTCTCTGCAATATCAGAGGATCATGAATTGTGGCATGTGTTAAAAGAGCCCAGTGACACTCTTTGGCCCAGGGCCCACGAAAATCTGGAGCCAGCCCTACCCCCCCACAACTTTAGCCAAATAACCCCAGTTTTCAATGCCTATTATAATAAAGTAAATTAAGGTTGACAAGCTTAAGTAATAATAGTTTGGAGAGACATTTTGAGGACCTGGTGATGCCTTTTGGGCTCACTAATGCCCCTTATGTCTTCCAGTCTTTTATGAACGATATTTTCCGGGACTTTGTGGATAAGTTTTTAATCATTTATCTGGCTGATATTTTGATCTTTTCCGGTGATTGGGATTCTCATGTGGAACATGTCCAGACTGTGTTCCGGATTTTGAGGGAAAATTCTCTGTATGTTAAGGGATCGAAGTGCCTCTTTGGTGTACAGAGGATTTCATTTTTGGGATTCATTTTGTCCCTGTTGGCTATTGAAATGGACCCGGCCAAGATACAGGCCATTTATGATTGGGTTCAGCCCACTTCTTTGAAGGCCCTCCAGAAGTTTTTGGGTTTTGCTAATTTCCACCATAAATTTATAAGTAATTTTTCTGGTATTGTTAAACCACTGACTGATCTGACCAAAAAGGGCGCTGATGTGGTGAATTGGTCTCCAGAGACAGTTTCTGCATTTCAGGAGCTTAAGCGGAGATTCACTTCTGCTCCGATTCTACGGCAACCTGATGCCTCACTCCCATTTCAGGTGGAGGTAGATGTTTCTGAGATTGGTGCAGGAGCTGTTTTGTCCCAAAGAGATCCGGTGACTTCTAAGATAAATCCCTTTGCCTTCTTTTCTCGAAAATTCTCCCCATCTGAATGTAACTATGACGTGGGAAATTGGGAATTGTTGGCCATGAAATGGGCATTTGAAGAGTGAAGACATTGGTTGGAGGGAGCAAGACATCAAGTTGTGGTCCTCACCGACCACAAGAATTTGATTTATCTTGAATCAGCCAAACGCTTGAATCCTAGCCAGGCTAGGTGTGCCTTGTTTTTCACGCGTTTTAATTTTGTGGTCTATTTTCTTCCAGGCACTAAGAATGTTAAGGTGGACGCCCTTTCTAGGAGTTTCTTTGCGGATTCTCTTGATGTGACCGACTCTAGTACCATTCTAAATGAGGGTGTAGTTCTTTCCGCCATCTCACCCGATTTGAGACGTGCCCTGGAGGAATTTCAGGAGGACAAACCTGAACGTTGCCCTATGGGAAAAATTGTATGTTCCTGACCAGTGGAGGAAAAGAGTAAAGTCTGAAATTCATTGCTCCGCGTTGGCTGGTCATCCAGGTATTTTTGGTACCAGAGATTTGGTGAGTCAGTCTTTTTGGTGGCCTGCCTTATCTCGTGATGTCAGAAATTTTGTGCAGTTCTGGGGAACTTGTTCTCGGTCCATGCCCTGTTCTCGTTCTAGAGGGTTGTTGATGCCCCTGCTGGTGCCCAGGAGGCCATGGACTCATACCTCAATGGATTTTACTTCCTGATCTTCCTGTCCCTCAGAGAATGACTGTTATCTGGGTGATCTGTGATTGATTTTCTAAGATGGTCCATCTTGTACCACTCCCAAAGTTGCCATCTTCTTCAGAGTTGGTGCACTTGTTTTACAACAGGTGGTTTGGTTGCATGTGATTCCTGAGAACATTGTGTCGGACAGAGGAGTCCAGTTTGTTTCCAGATTTTGGAGAGCTTTTTGTTCCAAACTGGGAATTCAGTTATCTTTGTCCTCTGCATTTCATCCTGAGACCAATGGGCAGAGTGAGAGAACAAACCAGACTTTGGAATCCTAGTTGAGATGTTTCATATCTGCTGATCAGGATGACTGGGTCTCATTTTTGCCCTTGCCCTAATTTGCACTAAACAATAGGGCTAGTTCTGCCACTTTGATGTCGCCCTTTTTCTGTAACTTTGGGTTTCATCCTCGATTTTCTTCAGGGCAGGTGGAATCTTCTGCCTGCCCAAGTGTGGATTCTGTGGTAGAGAGAATGCAGCAGATTTGGGACCAAGTGGTGGATAAGTTGTTCCACTCTCAGGACAAAGCCCAACGGTTTTCTAACATAGGATCATTGGTCCCCGGTTTAAAGTGGGTGATATGGTTTGATTGTCTACCAAGAATGTTCCTATGAAGGTTGCGTCTCCAAAATTCAAGCCAAGATTCATTGGACCTTATAAGATTTTGGAAATCCTTAATCCTGATTCTTTCCATTTGGCTCTTCCAGTTATGTTTAAGATTCATAACGTGTTCCATAAATCCTTGTTGAAGAGGTTTGTAGAGCCAGTAGTTCCCATGGCGGCACCTCCTGACCCTGTATTGGTTAAAGGTAATTTGGAGCATGAGGTAGAGAAAATATTGGATTCTCATTTGGCTAGACGGAGACTCCAGTACCTGGTCAAATGGAAGGGTTATGGCCAGGAGGATAATTCTTGGGTCTCTACTTCTGACATTCATGCCAATAGATTGGTTCGTGCTTTTGGCTGGGCCCATCCTGACCGGCCTGGTGGTGTGGATGAGGGTTCGGTGACCCCTCCTCAAGGGGCAGTACTGTTGTGAATTCTCTCTCTGGCTTCCCTCTGGTGATTAATGAAGATAGTGGAGCTGGTCGGATTGAGAGTTCTCTTTCTGGGCTCCCTCTGGTGGTTACTGGAGGTAGTGGAGCTGATCTGATTGATAGAGGCTTGCCACCTGATAATGAGAAAGACGATTGGAGATCTGGAGTTTCTGATTGGGATTTAAGACAGCTGACTCCCTCTGTCCCTGCTGGTGATTTTCTTCCTGTACCTTCTGAGGTCTGATGTCTCCTGCTCTTTCCCTGCATGTTCAGCTAAGTGGTTCATTTGCTATTCTGTTTGCATTTGATCTGGTTTTGTTTATCTCTGCTTTGTGTGGGTCAGCTAGCTCCGACTGGGGCTGTGCTGAATCACCGCCCATATGTTACTGCATGTGCCAGTTTGTTTTGTCCCCTTTTATATTGGTCTCTTTTTGCTTTGCTTTCAGAATATACCTGAGTGCTGATATAGTGGGGCGAAGTCGTGCGACTTCAGTGTTTTTGTGCATCAGACGTGTTGGACTTTTTGCAGGGTTTTTTGTGTGATTGCAGACAGTGTCTTTCCTTTCCTGTCCTGTCTAGTCAGTGTGGGTCCCATCGTTTGCTCAATCTATTTTTCTGCCTTCGTTTGTGTTTTCACCTTGTCTCACCGACAATATATTTTTGGGGGCTATCTGTTCCTTTGGGGTCTGTTCCGGGGCAGTTTAGATTTCCCCTTTCTTGCTTTAGGCTTGGTTAGCTCTCCGGCTGTGCCGAGGTGTCTAGGATCATCGTAGGTACGCTCCACGGCTACTGCTAGTTGTGTGGACAGGATCAGGGGTCTGCATCTGCTTAGTTACCAACCTTTGTGGTTTTCTGTGGCTTAGCCTGGCCTGCTATCCTCCTCGGTGACCCATTCATAACACAGAACACTTCCTGAACCAGAGCCACAGTCATGGCAACAGATGCAAAAACTGCCTGTTCACGAGAAGCAGAAGTGGATGAATGCCGAAAGGAAAAAAAGATCTGCGACCCAGCAATGAGAATTACAGACAAGCAGTGGGGGCGTTTCTGTGCATAGGAACCACAATTCGTCCGGATATCGTAGCCACAGTTGGAATTCTCTGCCGACGTGTAAGCAAGCCACGCCAAAGAGACTGGAATGCAATTAGTAGAATTATTCAATATCTTAAAGAAACTCAAAGGCTATATCTTAAGATATCTGCATCAGGATATTTCAGTCTCAGAGGTTATATGGATGCCGATTGGGCTGGAGATTCAAGTGATCGGAAATCAACAAGTGGTTACTTGTTCAAGTTAGGAGAAAATTCAAATTCTTGGTACAGCAGAAAACAAGTGTCAGTTGCATTATCTTCTACAGAAGCGGAATATATGTCTACTGCTTACGCAAGTCAAGAAGTGTTTTGGTTGAAACAACTTTTGGAAGATTTCAGCAAGCCATTAGCTCAACCAACAGTTATGTGTGAGGACAACCGAGGATGCATTAAACTTGCCAGCAGTGAGAAGATTAGTGCAAGGACCAAGCACATTGATGTAAAACATAACCACTTACGTGACTTATTGGAACGTGGTGTACTCGAGTTTGTTTATTGCAAGAGTGAGAAAATGATAGCTAAGGGTATGACAAAGTCATTATCAAGAGCCAAGTTTGTGGACTTCAGAACCACAATGGGACTAACAGGATAAGTAGTTGTTGAGTGGGGTGTTGAAATATGTTTGATGCAACAACTCCATTCCTTTCTGAGTGTTTAGTTGCTAGATTTGTATGCTGTTCATAAAGTTAGAACAAAAAAACTCCCAGAGGCTCACACAGAGAGAGCATGTGACTGTATTTCCTGTTTTTCCTATGTCTGTATATGAGAGAAGCAGCCTGCTGTAGATGCTGCACAGATAGAGATGCACAAAAAATGTACTCCTGATATATTGATCCTGATTGTTCCTGAATTAACAAGTTCTGTTGTCACACGCTTGGAGAGTATCGTGAGTAATCCACTGCCAACAATTTTCAACACCTATTCATCTATTTATCGATATATTCACAGTATATATAAAGACTGACAAGCAAAAGCATAACGATGTTTTGAACTATTGACTTTCAGACTCCATATCTCACTATCCACCACTGCTTCAAATGTGCAACTACCATCATTTTATAGATAATCATCTTGGCTATCTAATACATAAATTTGACTTGCAATTATTTTCCATATACAGATTCTTGTCATGTCACTACATTTTTTCTGTTTTGCTCCAAAAATCAAAATTTTTATTTTTATTAATTTGTTACTATTTTGAAAATCCATATTTGGCTTTCAACACTGCCTGAATGCATCTTGGCAAGCTCTCGATCAGATTCAAGCATGTACTCAACCGAAATCTGATTCTAGGTCTCTTCTACACATTCCAAAAGTTGGTGCATACTGGTCAACTCACTAGAGTATGTACACAGTTTTTTCTTCAACTATACCACAAGTGTTTGATTATTTTGAGGTCTGGGAACTGTGGGGACCAATCCAGCACCTCTACAGTACTTCATTGTCTTTGAGCCATTTCTTTACCAAACTCTAATTACCGTATATACTCGAGTATAAGCCGACCTGAGTATAAGCCGAGGCCCCTAATTTTGCCACAAAAAACTGGGAAAAGTTATTGACTCGAGTATAAGCCAAGGGTGGTGCTGCACAAGGGTTAATGGCGGTCCAAAAAGATGCTCCATAGATAAACACCCCCCATACAATGCTGCACAGGGGTTAATGGTGGCCCAAGAAGATGCTCCATAGATAAATACCCCCATAAAATGATGCACAAGGGTTAATGGTGGCCCAAGAAGATGTACCATAGTCAATAATTGCAACAACATATTTTAAAGTACATATCACATATTCATGTCCCATAGATAATGTACCATAAATTATACTACAAAAGGATATGTACCAAAAAAAAAAAACAAAAACAAAAAAAAAAAAAACCACAATCAAATATATGGGTAAATTCAGTATCCACCAAAACATCATCCCATCATTATTAGGAACAATTCCTGAGAGAGATTTTTTATCCAAATTAAATAAGTATGATGTCTACTGGATACACAAAAATCACATCATCTGAACTGTATCAAAGAGCAGTCTTTTCTCTTCCCTATTTCTCTCCTCCTACCCCTTCTTCCTTTCCTCATTCCTTTCTTTATCCTATTTTTATTTATCAGATTAATATGAAGGGAAAAAAAAAAAAAAATTCCAAAAAAAAAAAAAAAAAAAAAAAATTCTCCAAAAATTTTTTTCTCTCTTTTTCCTTCCCTTCTCTTTTCCCTTCTCTTTTCTCTTTCTTTCTTTTTATTTTATATAAAAATATTTAATAAATCTCTAAATGAGAAAACCCCAACCAATACACAACAAACGATCCATACAATATATTACAACTCCCGAATGAAAATCTGGGATAAACATATTTAATAATGCAATATAAGATCTTGTCGGCTATTCATTCCATCTGGATATCTTGTGCCCAGGGTGAAGATCCAGAAGGACTCCCTGTTCAAGAGTTTCCTTCTGTGATCTCCACCCCGAATCGGTCTGTGCACCTGTTCTATTCCCATGAAGTAAAAGCCACTAACATCCCCCTTGTAAACTGTGGCAAAGTGCTTTGAAACTGCCGAAACCGCAACAGCATTATGATAAGACACATCTGAGAGATGCCTCCTGATTCTGACCTTCAGGGGTCCCGTGGTGCAACCAGTGTATTGGATGTTACAAATTCTGCATGATATTAAATATACAATGTAGGAGGAATTACAATTTATTAAATTTTTAATGGTAAATGTTTTTTTATTTACCATAGAAAAAAATGTTTTTCCTTTTTGTGCAAAATTACAGGTTTTACATCTAGCTGCACCACATTTATAAAAACCCTTTAGTGTCATCCATGAGGATCCTTCTGTCTGGCCACTCTCACTAGTAAAAAGATTGGAGGAAAGAATAGTGCTAAGTGTAGGTGCCCGTTTGGCAACATACCTAATATTATTCTGAATCACCTGTTTTAGAATGGGATCCTCATTAAGGATTGGTAGGTATTTTCTCACAATGCTAGTAACCGTATTATACTGATTACTGTAATTGGTTGAAAAGACAATATTATTATTAGTTTTATTTTTCAGATAAGATGATTTATGTTTAAACAGTAAGTCTTCCCTGTTGATTTCACGTACAATTGATTTAGCTCTATTGAGAATCCAGGGACGATACCCCCTCTTGGAAAGCCTGCTGCAAACCTGACTTTCTTCCCTATTGTAATCACTGGATTGGGAGCAGTTTCGTTTTATTCGAATCAGTTCCCCCACCGGAATATTATTCTTGGTCTGTACCGCATGGCAGGAATCTGCCATTAAGATGGAATTAGTGGCAGTAGGTTTGCGGTAAGGAGTGACTATGACCACATCCGAATCACTAATAGATAAGGTGACGTCCAAAAAATTCATTGTGGTCAAATGATGATAAGAGGTAAATTTTAGATTAAATTCATTAGTATTCAAATATGAAACAAACCCTGTATACTATCTTCTGGACCACACCAAATCATCAGCAGATCGTCCAAATATCTGCCATACCATAGCAGGCATTTGGAAAATGGATTCTCATCCGAATACAGGAAATCCTCCTCCCACCTCGCCATAACGATATTTGCAAGGGAGGGGGAGAAGCGAGCTCCCATACTAACTCCTCTGCACTGCAAATAAAAATTTTTATCAAAAGAAAAATAATTATGCTTTAGGAGAAAATCAATAGATGAGATTAAGAAATCTTTCAAACATGTGTCATAGTCACTAAATCTGTCTAGATGTTGGGATAGGCAGCGTAATGCAACGTTATGAGGTATAGATGGATATAAAGATATCACGTCGCATGAGAGCCAGGAATAATGAGATTTCCAACAAAAATTGTCCAGAGCCTTAACCACCTCTTTTGTATCCCTGATATAACCTGGTATATCAAGAATCAAAGGTTGAAGAAAATGATCTATCCAGCCTCCCAAATTCTCCCCCAATGAGCCAATGCCTGAAACTATTGGTCTCAGTGGGGGAGGAAAAATGTTTTTATGAACTTTTGGGAGACAATGGTAAATCTGAACCACAGGCTTTTTATTAAATAAAAAATCCTTAGTTTTCTCACTAATAGCACCCACACAGACTCCCTCCTCTAGATTTTTCAATAATAAATTATTATAATGTCTAGTGGGGTCCTGATCTAACTCTATATAGGTGTCTATATCCTGTAGGTCCTGAAGAATCAATTTTTTATATAAACCTGAATTCAACAGTACAATGGCACCCCCCTTGTCAGCCTCCCTGATTATAAGATCAGGGTTAAGTTTTAACTCTTTCAGAGCCAATCTTTCCCTGTGTGTTAGATTATCCTTAGGGGGAACCATTGTATCATTCAATTCTATAAGTTCAGTGACAATAAGCTCCTGGAATAAATCCAGTATTGGGGGTCGTGATTGTACCGGATAATATTCCCGATTAGAAAGTGCAGGTTGAGCAAGCATGGTGGATTTAACCAAGGCAGTATCACAATTGGCAGAAAGGAGTCTAAGATCCATTACAGCTTTCTGTTCACAAAAGGAAAAAAAAGTGTTACTACAATTAGGAATAACCATATCAGTATTAATATTGACATCAACGTCCTGTGGGGGGATCCCATTGTTGTTGTAAAAAAAATGACGTTTTAATGTGATGTTACGTGCAAATTTATTCAAGTCCAATATAGTCTGGAAATGTTGAAATTTGTATTAGGGGCAAATCCCAAACCCCTACTCAACAAAGAAATCTGCTCTTCAGATAGCACGTAACTAGACAAATTCCACACAGGAAGGGTTAATGTCTCTGATGTTGATGGTATACACGAGAGGCATTGTTTCTGGTGTTTCCTGCCCGCTCTTCTGGTACGTTTTTTGACTTATTTTTTTGGAACACTTGTGCTGGATTCTTGTTTATATATTGTTTAGATCTAGTAGTGATGCCAGATATGTCCAATGAGGAATTGGAAAAATCAGTTACTCCATCTGAGGTGGAGGGCAGAGATGTATCACCTGTAGAGTCAGAGTTGTCAAAATTGACTCGATTAAAACTGGAGTGACGTCTCCTTCTAATAATCGATCTTGGTATATAGTTCCAGGTGTAAGTCTCATTTTTGGCATAATCTGTGGAGTCTCTCATAAACTTCTTCTTTTTAATCTCCATAATATTTCTCTCCAATTTTGACATTTTTGTTTGTATTTTGTCATAGGAGATTTTATATGTTTTCTTGTTCTTAACCTGTCTGGACTCATTTTAACGATATGAAATAAAGGAGTTTTTATCCATATCCAGCTGGTCAATCATTCTTTCTCTTTTTTTTGCTTGTATTTGGTGGTTAGATGGACTTTGGATCCCAGCTGCAACATTGGAGGCTACCTATTATTCACATGGTGAGGCTCATTTCTCTTTTGTTTTTTGTTTTATCCAACGCCTTTGGCTGTGAAACATCCCCTTCCGGCACCAAATTTGACAGTTCCTTCAATTTCTCTGTTAGCCCCATTTCCCCATGTCTCATTCAGACACATTTGCACCCATCAGAGTGTAGTCTATTCATCTCATCACTCCTAATCACCAGTTTCCAATCTTTTACTGTTCACTTTTCGTACTTTTTTACAATCTCGAGTCAATGCTTCTTATAACAAAATTGAAGTTGAGGCTTCTTCACCTTTTTAAGGCAACCTTTCCAAACTTATGTAACATGCATCACACAGTGCTTACATGGATGTCTGTGATCTCGCTATTATAAAGCATACAAGCCACCTCCACTGCCATATTTGTCACATCAGAACAGATAGATCTTGTGATGAGGCCAACTTGTTGACAGTTATTTTGCCTGGACATCCACCTCTTGGTTTTTGAATGGATGGATGGACTTCATTTCATATTCTTCCAACTCACATGATGCAGTTTGGCAATTTTCTTGGCCGAAAGACCGCTGTCGATGAGCTGGATGATGCTGTTTCTCTTTTCTTGGGACATTTTCTTCATTGTTGATCCTTTCACTTGGGAATCAACGTAATAACACACTGAGCTATTAGGTAATGTGAGGGTAAATTGTAATTCGAAGTAAACAGGAAGAAGTCAAATTTATGTATGAGACAGCCAAGATGGTTGTCTATAAAATGATGGTAGTCTCAAGATCGAAGCAGTAGTGGATGATGAGATATGGAGTCTGAAAGTCAGAAGTTCAAAACACAGTTACCCTTTTGCTCATCAGTGTATATACTGTAATATAATTCAGGAAACTTACATATATATAGCTAAGTATTAACTAGTATTTTACCTACATTACAGACAAACTCAGAAAGTTGAGCTAGTTGTAGCTGTTTAATTATAATAATTACTTAAAAACTCTCAAAAAACAACTAGAAATGCACACCCTCTAACTGTAAATCTTAGTTCGGAGATGCTTCTTACGTCAGCATTGTAATATCGATGGTAAGTTAGTTTTTTTTCTGTGCGCTCAGAAAGTTTATTCTTTAAACTTAGTAAATATACAATATCAAAGCTTTTCAGCTTTAAGAGAACAACCTTCCCTCAGCTCTTTCCGGTGATTTGGTTTGCTTCCTAAGCATATTTTGAAGTCTGTTTGTCTCCTGCTCCGTCCTGCATTTTTCAGATAAGTTATTTGTCTTCTTGAATCTTTTTTTGCATTGGATCCATTTTTGCTTGTTTCTGATTTTTGCTTAGCTGGTGTGAGTTCAGCCTGATTCCCTAATGGGACCTGCGCTGGACTCTGTTCCATATGCCACAGCGTATGTTCGTCTTTTTAGTAACCAGTTCACACCAGAGTTCTGATTTAGTGGGGGAGAGGTTGTGTGGCCTCAGTATTTTTGCATATCAGACGTGTTGGATTTTTCTTAGAGTTTTTTGCGTGATTGCAGACAGTATCCTTTCCTGTCCTATTCTATCTAGACAGTTTGGGCCCCATCATTTGCTTACTCTATTCTCTGCCTGTGTTTTGTGCTTCATCTTGTCTCACCGGCAATATATGTTTGGGGGCTATCAATTCCTTTGGGGTTCTACTCCGAGGCAGTTTAGCTTTCCCATTTCTCTCTTTAGGCTTAGTTAATTCTGTGGCTGTGCCAAGGTGTCTAGGGCATCGTAGGTATGTCCCACGGCTAATTCTAGATGTGTTGTCAGTTTAGGGGTCTGCAATCCGCTAGCTACCGATCTCTCTGGTTCTCTGGTTGCCTAGTCTATTCCCCCGTTATCCTCCTTGGTTACCTATTCATAACAGACAGCCTTCTCAATGCCTGATGGGTATTTTCAATACACCAGGAAGCCCTTTGGTCTGCAGGGGGCCCCAGTCACCTTCCAGATGGCGATGGATTAGATCCTGGCTCCGCATAAGAAGTATGCCCCAGCGTACCTCGATAACATAGTGGTCTTTAGCCCTGAGTGGGCTAGTCATCTGCCAAAGGTACATGCAGTTCTGGATGCTTTAAGAAATGCAGGGTTCACAATAAAACCCAAAAATGTGCCATAGGGAAGGAAGAGGCCACGTACCTAGGCTACGTCATTGGGATAGATGAAATTAAGCCACAAATCAACACGATCAAGGCGATTCAAAAGTGTCCGCAACTGCTTTCCAAGAAGCAAGTGAGGACATTTCTTGGAATTGTGCTGTACTATCGGTGATTCATTTCGAATTTTACTATGATCACTGCGCCATTGACAGATCTTCTTAAAGGTACCAAATCGACGATAGTTAAATGGACTGATGACACAGAAATGTCGTTCCAGGACCTGAAGAGAACTCTGTGTCACACCAGACTTCATCAAAGAGTTCGTGGTCCAAACGGATGCATCAGAAGTTGGCTTGGGAGCCGTGCTGTCTCAAGTAATAAATAGAGAAGAATATCCCATCCTGTATTTGAGCCAGAAGCTCTAGTCATGCGAGAAGAACTACGCCACCATTCAGAAGGAGTGTCTAGCCATAAAATGGGCCATGGATACATTGATGTATTATCTACTAGGCCGGAGGTTCAAACTTGTGTCCGATCATGCCCCTCTGAGATGGTTAAAGTAGAAAAAAATAAGATCACCCGAGTCACTAGGTGTTTCTTAGGCCTCCAGGATTTCAAGTTCCATGTAGAAAACAGGACGCCACACGGGAATGCAGATGCCCTCTCCCGAATTCCCTGTTTGGTGTCTGAAAGTGCCAAAGCCCTTGGCTTTGGGCAGAGGGAGGGAATATGTGACAGGGTCACTGGCACTGTATGTGAGGGGAGATGTGTATCACAGACTTTTCTTTCCTCTGTGTGCTGGGATTCTCCCACTGCACAGGATAGATCCCAAGCCTTGTCTGGTGCAGTGGTCTCCCATTCAGGCTCAGCCACTGGGATGACTTCTCAGCACAGACTCTGGACCCTGTGCTTTGCCCAAGCTTCTGTTGCATGTGTAGTTGCTGCTGGCTCTCCAACTAAGCCTATGGTGACTACTGGTATACACGTGCATCGTTATACTCTGGAGCCTAAGTCCAGATTTCACCCTACTGAGCATGTCCATGATGTGGTGCCTTCTCATTGGTGCTCGGACGTCAGCTGCTCTGGTGATGTGGCAGCTTCAGATTGGTCCACAGACATGGTCCTCTCTGTCTGGACTTGAGCTTAAGGTATAAAAAGCTCTCAATGGGGCATGCCTGTGCACTAGTATCATGTGTGTTTTGTGTGTTGGCTACTTTATCATCCTGTGTGCACATGTGCCGCTAATAGCACTTCGAGTGTTTGTCTAGACAGGTAGTGTAGGGTGGGAACTCCCGCTTGAACTTAGCAGCTGCATTGGGCATCCTCTGGGGGGTTAAGTTATAGGGACCCTAATTAGTATTTTTCTATACGCCTGCTCAGTCTAGCAGGGTATAGTCCTTTTTTGTGCTGCTTCATAGTACCGCTCCGTGGTGTAACAGAGCTTGGTACTTTATACTCTGTGCACACTGAGTGACATTTAACTCAGTGTGCGTAAAGTGTGTTCTCGCAGTCGTACTCTGCCATTGTGCTAGCTGCGGTTTCTCCATCATCGCACGGTGGACCCCAGGTTGCGAACTCACCGTATTATTTCATATTTGGTGCGTTCCGCCAGTCCTAACACCCATAAGTTTCTTTTCAGCATGATATGTGCTGAAGGAGTTAAGCGACCATGTTATGGGATGGTTTTTAGGTGAGTACGTTAGAGATGGTTGGGACGCCTACTCATCATATCTCTACCTCAAGGGTGTGGCTGGGGAAATAAATGTCCACACAGTTTTCTTTTCCTCTGTCTGTGTTGTGTAGAGGCAAGGAAGCCTCTACAGTATGCTGATGCTCCTGTGAGAGCTGTCATATGTGTTGTCCCAGAGGACTTGGGCAGGACTGTGTATGAACTGCTTATTTTCTTTTGAGCCAGAAAGGCTGTTTTTCTGTTACCATTTTGTTTTTTTTGTTTATGATACAATAAACCACCCAGAGACTTTAACCCTATGTGTGCCTCGACGAGCAGCTTAGTAAGCCGACCTTCCACAATATGTACACTATATACTGCATACAGTGACTTGCGTAAGTATTAACCCCTTGGCTTTTTACCTATTTTGCTACATTACAACTTGTATTTAAATATTTTTGTAATCCAATCTATGTGTGATGCATTGCACTAAATAGTCTAAGTTGGTGAAGTTCAGTGAGAAAAAATATATTTCAAGTGTTTATTTCTGTTAATGTTGATGATTATGGCTTATAGCCAATGAAAAACCAAAAGTCATTATTTCAGTAAATTAGAATTATTAGCAAAAAAAACCCTGAAAAGGCTTCCTAAGCATTCAACAATGTACCTTTCAGTAGGTTCCACAATCATGGGGAAGACTCCTGACTTGACAGACATACAGAAGGCAGTCACTGACACACTCCCCAAGAAGGCTAAGTCACAAAAGGTCATTGCTAAAGAAGCTGGCTGTTCACAGAGTGCTGTATCCAAGCATATTAATGGAAAGTTGAGTGAAGGAAAAACTGTGATAGAAAAAGGTGCACAAGCAAATGGGATCAGCGCAGCCTTTGAAGGATTGTTAAGAAAAAGCCATTCAAAAATTTGGGGGAGATTCACAAAGAGTGGACTTCTGCTGGAGTCATTGCTTCAAGAGCCAGCACACAAATGTATCCAGGACATAGGCTACACGTGTCACATTCCTTGTGTCATGCCACTCATGACCAATAGACAACACCAGAAGTGTCTTACCTGGGCCAAGGAGAAAAAGAACTGGACTGTTGCTCAGTGGTCCAAGGTTTTGTTTTCAGATAAAGGTAAATTTTGCATTTCATTTGTAAATCAAGGACCCAGAGTCTGGAGGAAGAATGGGAGGCACAGAATCTAAGCTGCTTGAAGTCTAGTGTGAAGTTTCCACATTCAGGGAGGGCTTGGTGAGCCATGTCATCTGCTGATGTAAGTCCACTGTGTTTTATCAAGACCAATGTCAGTGCAGACGCCTACCAGGAAATTTTGGAGATGGAAATTTAATTCTCCAGCAGGATTTGGCACCTGTCCAAACTGCCATAAGTACCAATATCTCCTTTAAAATCAACAGTATCACTGTGCTTCATTGGCCAGCAAGCTCGCCTGACCTTAACTCCATAGAAAATCTATGGGGTATTGTCAAGAGGAAGATGAGAGACACCAGAACCAACAATGCAGATGAGCTGAAGGCTGCTATCAAAGCTACCTGGGCTTCCATAACACTTCACATAACATTGATGCAGTAATTGATGCAATAGGAGCCCCGACCAAGTATTGAGTGCATTTACTAAACAAACATTTCAGTAGGCCTACATTTCAGATTTTAAAATTGTTTTTAAAGCTGGTGTTATAAAGTATTTTAATTTACAGAGATAATAACCGTTGGGTTTTCATTGGCTGTAAGCCATAATAATCAACATTAATGGAAATAAACAGTTGAAATAGATTACTCTGTTTGTAATGACTCTATATGAGTTTCACTTTTTGCGCTGAAGAACTGAAATAAATTAACTTTTTGATGATATTCTAATTTTGTGAGAAGCACCTTTATATACATACACCCTGTATAAATGTGTGTGTAAATACATAAACTACATGTATGTGTTTCTGTGTACAGTCTATATATTAGTATAAAGTATATATAAAATAGTATATATAAAATATGTGTGATACATTGCCGATTTTGTAAGTTTTCCCATCTACAAGGAATGGGGAGGTCTGTAATTTTTATTGTAGGTACACTTCAACTGTGAGAGACAGAATCTTAAAAAAATCCAGAAAATCATATTGTATCATTTTTACCTAATTAATTAGCATTTCATTGCATGAAATAAGGAAGGATAGGATGTTAATGGCCAAAATCTCGCTGTACATGACCCCATTCATCCTCCCTTCTATACGGTGCAGTCGTCCTGTCCCCTTTGCAGAAAAGCACTCCGAAAGTATGATGTTTCCCTCATCATACTTCACGGGTGGGATGGTGTCCTTGGGGCTGTACACGCCCTTCTTCTTCTTCCAAACACGGCAAGTGGAGTTCATACCAAAAAGATCTATTTTGATCTCATCTGACTATATGACCTATTCCCATGCCTCCTCTGACTCATCCATGGTCATTGGCAAGCTTCAAATGGGCCTGGACATGTGCTGGCATAAGCAGGGGGACCTTGCGTGTCCTGCAGGATTTTAATCCATGGCGGTGTAGTGTGTCACTAATGGTAATGTTTAAGATTGTTGTCACAGCTCTGTTCAGGTCATTGACCAGGTCCTGGTGTGTAGCTCTGGGCTACATCCTGATGTTTCTCAGAATAATCTTTACCCCACATGGTGAGATCCTACATGGATTCCTAGATGAAGGAAGACTGGCAGTAGTGATGAGTGAGTATACTCGTTGCTCTGGTTTTCCCGAGCATGCTCTGGTGTCCTCCGAGTATTTTGGCATGCTCGGAGATTTAGTTTTCATCGCCTCAGCTGCATGATTTACGGCTGCTGGACAGCCTGAATACACGTGGGAATTCCCTAACAAGCAGGCATTCTTCACATGTATTCAGCCTGTCCAGCAGCCGCAAATCATGCAGCTGCATAGACAGAAACTAAATCTCAGAGCACGCCAGAAAACTCAGAGGCCACCCGATCATGCTTGGGGAAACCCGAGCAATGAGTATACTCGCTCATCACTAATTGACAGTCATCTTGTGTTTCTTCCATTTTCTAATAATTGTGCCAAGAGTTGTTGCCTTCTAACTAAGCTGCTTTCCTATTGTCCTGTAGCCCATGGTGGTGTCTGTGCTGTGCCATGATCGCATATATACTGTGTATATAAAATTAATTATATAGACAGTACATATGCGATCATGCTGCAGCGCAGGCGCCACTGACCAATGCCTGCCTGCAGAAGGTTTTATTTTCCAAGACATATATAATATTCATTATGTAAATTAGAATGTAGGTCACTGAGGGATTAGTGACCTGTCAGAAGCCATACTGGAGAATACCTAATCAGAGCACCACATGTAGGTCCTCCCATAGGACGGCCCGAACATGAGCATACCATTAACTGAAAGCTAAAAATAAACATAAAACAACAACCACAAGACGGATTTCATCAACCAAGGTATCATTTTAATCAGTATAATGGCGCCAACTTGACACTGTCTGTAAGTTACTTTGCACAATCCTGCTGACAGGTTCCCATAAAGAAAAACTAACAGGTCTGTGAAAGCCAGAATTCTTGATGGTTGGTAGGTGATCAAATACTTATTTCATGCAATAAAATGCATTTTAATTATTTAAAAATCATACAATGTGATTTTCTGGTTTTTAATTTTAGATTCTGCCTCTCACAGTTGAAGTGTACCTATGATAAAAATTACAGACCTCTCCATTCTTTGTTGGTGGGAAAACTTGCAAAATCAGCAGTGTATCAAATACTTATTTTCCCCACTGTATGCTTTTCTTGCATATATAGTACTGTAATTGTAATGCCACTATTTTATGCAAAGTTTATGTCTAATGTGTGTGTTTTACATCAGGGCCTGTTCACACTGCCTGAATCTCCTATGGAGCCATAGACAGCAATGCCTGGAATCGGGATCAAATGAGCTTCATTTGTGATTTTTTTTTCTAAAAAGTGTCTGCATGTTCCAACAGCCACAGAAAAATGGTCTGATAAATTTCTCTGGCCATCTGAACAGACAGACACTTTCAGTAGAAAAAATACAAACTAAAGCCGGGGTCACACTTGCAAGTGTGATGCGAGAAACTCGCGCGAGTCTCTTGCATCAATACCCGGAACTGCCACCGGCACTGCCACCGGCACTCTGGAGCGGAGTGTTTGGTTGCATGTATTTCTATGCAGCTGAGCACTCTGGTCCCGAGTGCCAGCAGCAGTGCCTGGTGTTGAGGTGAGAGACTCGCGCTGTAGTTGCAAGAGTGATCCCGGCCTAAGACTTTAAGAAAAAGAGAAACACATGGTCAATTTCAGGAAAAAAAACACTCAAATGAAATTCATTTGAACTTCATTTGTGTCATTGCAGTCTATGGCTCTGTTGGGGATTTGTCTGAATCCTATTTTAGAAGGATTCACAAAGAACCCCTGGACAAACTACTGAAACACGGTGTGAACCAAGCTGTACAGTATATTCTATTGAATGGCATAGTACAGTCTTCTACACTATCCATACTATCCTGGTGTTTCTGCCAAACACAAGCAGGATGACACTGTTTTTATTTTTTTAAATCCATATTATGTCAGTTCTTTCAGCGCTTTTAGAGCATTTTTTCCCCTATTCAAATAAATGGTAAACAAAAAAACAAAAAATGCAAAAATGCACAAAAAACACATAACAATGTGCACAGCATTTTGTCTGCCAACACTCTGGTTTTCAATACAGAACAATTCATTTTCTGAGAATGTAAGAAAAAGTAGAATAGAAATGCTAAATCCTCCGCGGCTCCAGCACCGATGCTTCGGTGGTCTCTGCCAGTCTTGGCACATGACTGCAGTAATCTTGTTGCTGTACCTTATGTTATAGCTGCAAAGTGAATAACCATCAGGGACACCGGAGCATTGGCACGGAAGTCAAAGGGAATTTAGCTGGGTAGTGTGGGGACATATTATTTTTTTTGATTTTTGGGAGATAGCATGTACAAAAAGATGGCAGTCCTGCTATTTTTGGTCTGAGTGCCATCCATTAAACAAAAAAAAAAAAAATTGCACTACGACCAATGTTATTCAATGGGGCAGTATAGATGAACAATATTTTTCACTGACTGAATCTGCATCTGAAAAAAAATCACTGTGTGCAGGATTTTCCTCTGAAACTAATCCATTCAATTTAAACTATGAGTGTGAGAAAATCGTATGCTATACGGAGACACAGTATAACATCCAATTTTTATGGATATATTACAATTCTGCAGCATAGGAAACTGTAAATGGTCTTGTAAAAGATTAATAGCTGTTGAGTAAAAAAAAAACTGCACATGGATGACAAGTGAGAAAAAATACTGGATGAAAATCGGACTGATTTTTTTATACTATCGTGTGGCCCTAGCCTTACCCGATTGCGCTTCTATGTTTTTCACCGACCCAAGGACTTGAATAGGCCAGCCAAAAATCGGACATGTGCATTGCCTCATTGAATAACCCAGGGGCAAGTGCTATGCGTCAAAACGACGGATAGCGCTTATCTTATTTTTACGGTCATGTGCATGGGCCCTTACAGTGTTGTTGGCGGAAAATTTCAGGATTGGGGGCCCCACTTTGCCCAAGTCTCTAAAGCCGGTACTGTTCATTGAACACATTCACATACTTCTTTTTCCTTTTTGGCACGTTATCTATTACATTATGATGTTCTTTTTTGCCTATATATGTTACTTCTCCCTTGCTCCCTTTCCAGTTCTCAGACAGCCTCCTTACACAGTCAGTATGATTTCATATGCCCCAGGCTCTAGTCCTATTGATTTTACCTTTATCATATACACATTTCTACCACCTCAATAATTTTTATGATTTATTTCCTCTATCTTTTTTATTTTATTTTATATCACACTTCTTTTTTGTCCTTTATTTTCACAGCTCACGCCACATTTTTTACAGTTCCACACACCTTTCATCATTGTTCCTCTCATTCCTTAAACACCATTTTTTATATTATTTATACTATGTATACGGATTTAATTTTTCAGAGCGCACCTAGGGGGTATTTCCTAACACTCTAGCTCTGTTTTTGAACATTTTTAAACCCTCTTTTTTGCGATTTATTCTAGAGAAAGAAACCATGTTTGTCCATCAACAACTCGATTAGAGTTCTTATATACACTCAGCAGTGCAGCAATCTTATCCGTGATAGCTATTCATTCCACGATAATTCCATGCATGGAAATCAGACACCTTATTTAAGATACGACAAGAAAGGAAAAATAAGGAAAAGAAACCATATTATCTTTATATTTCCTACAAAGATGGCACATAATTTAGATTTTGTAGACACCATTTTATCTGTAATCGTGGAGCTAGTCCACCATCTAGTGGCAAATCTCAGGTATTTATGTACAAGTATCTTTTGCTTGCATAATTTCCAGATTTTTGTGATCTTTTGCTAGTTAGTTGTTAGTTGTTCAAAACAGCCAACATTTAATAATCACGGTATAAGCTGAAATCGTTTTTTTGGGGATATCAATCTTTCAAGTTAGGAAGAATAAGCGATTGTGAATATGTGATCACATTGCGGGATGAAGTGACAGACAGAAGGCAGAGCAAGGGTTAATAACTTTACTTGAACAGGGAATACTCCACGCAGGGAGGTAAATGGTTAACAGGTGGGCATAAGCAGTTCAAAGTATAAGCAATATGCCGAGCTAAAGAACAGCAGAAAGGGTATCACAGTTCTTGTTGGGCCACTTATCCAGTCAGACATTCCCCAGGATGGGTTGACTCACAGAGCAGGAGATGACGTCCACAACAGCCGCCGTGGTACTTGTCTGTTGGGGGTTCTGAAGATAAATGCGGATCCCTCTTCTGGCAGCAGCAGTCGGTCTCTGGTACCTTCCACTGCCCCTAGTCCATATACTGATGTAGCCAGGAGAGTGTGGGCCGCTGCGCTGTCTCCGCCCACCGTGGTCCGACTGATTACACTGGGGAATCACGGAGCGAATAATGGTCCCATACCCAGTCTCTCTTGGGTGGCACGCACACGGTACTCACAGGCCCAGATTGTCTGGCACCTCGCTTCGTGGTGATCGACGGGCACACTGCATGTCTCTCCTCACAGTCTTTGCCAGCAGCGGAGGTGGCAGTGCTTGGGTGCAGGCCTGTGCTGTATGGATGCTCTGGGGCCGGGGCACTGTCTGTTCCTGACAAGTCTGCCTGTTTCCGCGCTCTGAAACTGTACCCCTTTAGGCTGGTTTCACACTTGCGTTTTTTTGCGCAAAAAAAGCATGCGTTTTTTTCCTATACTTAACATTGGTGCGCAATAACATGCGTTTGCACGCGTTTGTATGCGCATGCGTTTTTTTGTAGTGTGCGCCCGGGCGCACAAAATGCACCCTGTTGCATTTTTTGTGCGTCCGACCTGGCTCAAAAAAACGCATGCGCACGCAATGCACACACAATTCACCCAAAAACACATTATAGTCTATGGGAGCGCTAAAACTATGCGCAAAAACACAAAAAACGCATAAAATCGCATGATGCGTTTTTTATGTGCGTTTGCACTGCGCACACAGCGCAAAAAAACGCAAGTGTGAAAGTAGCCTTAACTATGCCTCCTGCTTCCGCATACAAGGATCAGACCAGTCCCTTAAGCTTTTCCCTGGACAACAGAGGAGACAGTCCCAACAGTTCCGGAACTGGCAAGGAACAGGTACCCTCGGTAGAGTCCTTCTTCTTACACTCCCCTTCTACTTTAGGTCGCCATTTCACGGGCGAGAGTTCTTGCAGTAGATGTTGGCATTCCTCCATCTCCTCAATGATCCACTGCCAAATAAATTGGTCTTGTTCGTTTAGGTTGGGTGGTCTTCCTGCTGTTGTCTGTTCTGTATAACGTAAATCAGGTTGAGTAGTAGAGTCAGGTTGGGTAGTGGAGTCAGGTTGGGTAGTGGAGTCAGGTTCAGCAGGCAAAGATGGGGACACGCCCAGATTTAATGGAGCAGCCAGTTCGGGAGCTTCAAGTTCCTGTTCTTGTTCTGGGTCAATGGGTCACAGGTTGGAGAATTCTCCCTCATCATCATTAACAGCTGTGCAGGAGAGTGTTTCAGGAACAACGGGTGTTCTCTCTGTTTGATCAGGAGCTTCACCAACTTGCAGTTCCTACATTGCCGACAACTTCATCCTCTGTGACTTTCAGTCGAGGATGGTAGACCAACTTCTGCAGCCACTGGAACATCTTTTCTGGGCCAATGTGGGCTCCTCCCTCGTGAGCTTTGGTAGCCACCTCCCAGAGCAACTTTTCTGGAAGCACTACTTTCCAGGTGATCCCCAACTCTCTAGCCAACTGCACCTTCCTATACAGCAGGCCATCTTCCAACTGGAGCCTCTCCCACTGTTGAAGGATCTGTGGGGCTCCTGGAGACAGAGCGCTTCACTCTCTTTGGTTAGGAAGTTGCTTCAAGGCCACCCATTGTGTCATCTGAGTGAGTTCCCATCTTCCTGTTGAAGCCATACCCAGTCATCACAGGGTCGTCCCAGCATGTGTCCCCTGGACGTCTCCCCGATCTGTCCCTGCATTGCTGCCATCGCCCTGTCGGAGTTATGAACCTCAGGGATTTCTTGAGCCTCCGGCTCTTCGACTCGGTTAGGTCCAGGTCGTTCGTGAGTCACTCTGTATAAAGCGTCAGCATATACGTTCTCTGCTCCTCTCTGATAGGCAATCTTGTACCAGTTCTTGGCCATTCGAGCCACCCATCTCTTCTCCATTATGAGGGTCATGGGGTGTATCCTCAACATGCCTCTGACCTGCACAGTCCAGTCCCATAGCAAAGTATTTCTCCCTGTAAACTTTGGGAGGTTGCTCAGCATTGTCCCCAGAGGGATACTAGCCTTGGCGTTCCCATGACTGCTTGGTCTGTCCCATCTGTGCCTGTAGACTGCATCCTGCGGACTATGCTAAGTGTGAGAAGGTTGCGGGATGCAGTGACAGACAGAAGGCAGAACAAGGGTTAATGACTTTACTTGAACAGGAAATACTCCACGCAGGGAGGTAAATGGTTAACAGGAGGCGTAAGCAGTTCAAAGTATCAGCAATATGCAGAGCTAAAGAACAGCAGAAAGGGTATCACAATTATTGTTGGGTTATTTGTCCTGTCAGATGTTCCCCAGGATGGGATCAATCACAGAGCAGATGATGTCCACAACAGCCGGCGTGCTTCTTGTCTGGTGGGGGTTCTGAAGGTAATGCGGATCCCTCTTCTGGCAGCAGCAGTCGGTCTCCGGTACCTTCCACTGCCCCTAGTCCACATACTGATGTAGCCGGGAGAGTGTGGGCCACCACGCTGTCTCCGCCCACCGTGGTCCGACTGATGTACACTGGGGAATCAGGGTGCGAATAATGGTCTTGCACCCAGTTTCTCTTGGGCGGCACGCACACGGTACTCATAGGCTTTGGATTGTCTGGCACATCGCTTTGTGGCGACCGACGAGCACACTGCACGTCTCTCCTCACAGTCTCTGTCAGCGGCGTAGTCGGTGGCGGTGCTTGGGCACGGGTCTGTGCTGCACAAATGCTTTAGGGTGGGAGCATTCACTGGTCCCTGCTGCGCACTGTGTGTTCCTGCCAAGTCTGCCAGTTTCCATGCGCGCTTAGGTTGTACCCCCTTTACTATGCCCCCTGCTTCCGCATGCAAGGATTGGTCCGGTCACTTAAGCTTCCCCCCGGACAACAGAGGAGACAGCTCCGATAGTTCCGGAACCAGCACGGAACAGGTACCCGCGGTATGGTCTTTCTTATTACAAATACATTTCGCCTGCTTTGGTGCAAGTGAAAAGATAATAGTTGCACTGGAGAGGCAACAGCAAGTAAGCCCCCAAAAGGGGAATGGTTTTGCAAGTGCTGATCACAGATACAGGGGCGGTTTTAAAAAAGTTGTGCCCTGGGAAAAAGTTTAAAGTGGGACCCCATATGCTAACATAATGCACCATCACACAGAAACATTTTGGTTGCATTTACATAAGCTGAGTTCAGGCCGTTGAACAAGCATGATGAATAATATTGTAACCATTCAATGCTTGTTTCCCAGCCTCTTTACAGCGGCTGAGCACAGAAAACTAGCTAGTAGATCAATCTGTCCCCATACAGCATCATGTTATCAGCAGCATATCTGCAGTTTTCACTGGGGGATGTAGTGCTGAGAAAAATTATTTCTTTTCTGGCATAAACAATCTAATCATTCGATCAATAGTCAGCATTTTGTTCTTTTAATATAATTCACCCCATAGTTCTCCACATAGTATAATGCACACCATAGGTATCCACATAGTTTAATGTGCACCACAGTCCTCCACATAGTATAATGTGCCCCATAGTTCACCATATAATATAACACACACCCCATAGTCTTCCATATTGTATAATGCACACCTCATAGATCTCCATATAGTATAATGCACTCCCCACAATTTTCCATATAGTATCATGCACTTCTCATAGTCCTCAATATAATGCATCCCATAGTTCTCCATATAGTATAATGCACTGCACATAGTCTTCCATATAGTATCATACACTTTCCATAATCCTCAATATAGCATAGTGCATTCCATAGTCCTCTATATTGCGTAATGCACCCCCATAGTCCTCCATATGCAGTAGTGTGAAAAAGTGTATGCCCCTTCCTGATTTCCTATTATTTTACATGTTTGTCAGGGGCCCTGTGGACTTGGATTTCTTTTTACCTTAATAATAAGGACTTTCATTTAAAAACTGCATTTTGTGTTTACTTGTGTTATCTTTGTCTAATATTTAAATTTGTGTAGTGGTCAAACATTCACCATAGTAGAACTGTCACGCTGTGACAGTTTTCGGTAAGGAAGGGGGGACTCAAGTGTCCCTGGAACTGGGACCCTAATTATCCCTGTCCCAGCAGTACTTTTAAAGGTAGAGAGACCAGAGTCTCTGACCTTACTACTGTATGCTCCTGTTAATGTCCTAAGCTGTCCCCTCCCCAAGGAGGCCTGGGACATATATTTTAGTTTATATACATGTAAGACAAACAGGGATAACAAAAAGCAACTTACATGCAAAAACAATCAACAAGGGTAGAGAGGAATAAAGGGAAGGATAGGAAGGTACAAACCAAATGGGAATAGGATAATGGAGAAAGCATGCACTCAAAAACATCAGAAAACAATCTCCAGCAGCAGCTACAAATACAACTTCAGCACACCAACTCCAACAAGCTAGGAAGCAAAACTCTCACAGTCAAGGATGAGAAGGTCTGGTTAGGTTTTATAGAAAGAAAAAAGGAGCAGGTCAGGAGCAGCTGTGACATCAATATTATGTTAGGCGTCGAGTTTCCCCCACTGCACAGGGGGAATCTTAATCGATGTCCTCTGCAGTCTCCCATTCCTCTGTGGCAGCAGAGATTCTTTTTCAGCAGAGATGTTGGTCCCGGCGTCTTGCCCAGGCTGATGCTAGGCGTCTGGTTACTCCTTCAGGCTCTGCTATAACACCATGCTTGAGTCAGCAGCAAGCAGACGCTCCTGGGACTAAGTCTTGTCTTTTGCCTACTGAGCATGCCCATGGAACGACCTCTCATTGGAGGTCAGAGGTCATATGCGCAGGTCCCATTCCTGCTCGGAGGTCACATGCGAAGGTCCCGTAAGGACACCGCTATAAAGGAGTCGCATGGCCGCTTGGCCATGCGCTAGTATAGACTCTTATAGTTAGTTGTGTGTGAAGATGGATGCTTGAAACTGTGACTGACTCATTATGGTCCCCTCCCTCTGGTTGTGCTTGTGCATAGGGAATTGGAGTAAAGAGTCAGCACCTACTAGTGGCATTGCCTTGAGTCACTGTGTCTCCACACCACACTTAGCGCCATATTGTGCCATCCAGAACAAGGCACAATTGTACTGCATCGACAGCAGCATCCACCAGTAGTGTCGCCGTGTGCAAAATAGTGCGCTTTCCTACCCAAAGCTTAGGGTGGTTAGTGGCGTCCGCCTGGAAAGTGCTGTATGCACATTAAGTGCTTTATCTTCAGTTTGCAGTGCTGAATGCTAGGGGGTCTAGAAGGTCTCTAACCCCGTGCCATTGGGGTAGGTTCCTGTGACCAAACCCTAGCATTCATCCTGCGCTATTGCGGCCCTGTGAAGCATCAGGGATCGCCTTCTAGTTCACCAGGTGAAGTTAACCTGTTATGATTGGGTCACCGAGGAGGAGAGCAAGACCAAGCTAAGCCAGAGAAAACCAGAGAGGTTTGTAACTAAGTGGATAGCAAACCCCTCTTCCTATCCACACAACTAGCAGTAGCCGTGGAGCATACCTACGATGATCCTAGATGCCTCGACACAGCCAGAGAGGTAAATAAACCTAAAGCAAGAAAGGGGAAATCTAAACTGCCCCAGAGCAGAACCCAAAGGAATAGATAGCCCCCAAACATATATTGTCGGTGAGACAAGAAGAAAAAAAAAACGCAGGTAGGAAAATGGACTGAGTAAACAATGGGGCCCACACTAACTAGACAGGACAGGAAAGGAAAGACACTGTCTGCAATCACGCAAAAAACCCTGCAAAAAATGTCCAACACGTCTGATGGAAAAATACTGAAGTCGCACGACTTCGCCCACTATATCAGCACTCTGGTATATTCTGAAAGCAGAGCAAAGAGAGGCCAATCTAATAAGGGACAAAAACAAACTGGCACAAGCAGTAACATATGGATGGAGATTCAGCACAGCCCCAGCCAGAGTTGGCTGACCACACAAAACTGAAATCATAGAATCATAGAATCATAGAATCGTAGAGTTGGAAGGGACCTCCTGGGCCATCTGGTCCAACCCCCTGCTCAAAGCAGGATTCGCTAAATCATCCCAGTCAGATGTCTGTCCAGCCTCTGTTTGAAGACTTCCATTGAAGGAGAACTCACCACTTCTCGTGGCAGCCTGTTCCACTCATTGATCACTCTAACTGTCAAAATTTTTTTTCTAATATCTAATCTGTGTCTCTTCCCATTCAGTTTCATCCCATTGCTTCTAGTCTTTCCTTGTGCAAATGAGAATAAAGTTGATCCTTCTACAATGTGACAGCCCTTTAGATATTTGTAGACAGCTATTAAGTCTCCTCTCAGTCTTCTCTTTTGCAAACTAAACATTCCCAAATCCTGCAACCTTTCCTCATAAGACAGGGTTTGCAGACCGGTCACCATTCTGGTCGCTCTTTTCTGAACTTGCTCCAGTTTGTTGATGTCTTTTTTAAAATGTGGTGCCCAAAACTGGACACAATATTCCAGATGAGGTCTGACCAAAGAGGAGTAGAGGGAAATAATGACTTCACGTGATCTAGACTGTATGCTTCTGTTAATACATCCTAGAATTGCATTTGCCTTTTTTGCTGCTGCATCACACTGTTGACTCATATTCAGTCTGTGATCTATTAGTATACCCAAGTCTTTTTCACATGTGCTGTCACTTAGCCCTATTCCTCCCATTCTATATATGCTTTTTTCATTTTTATTGCCCAGATGTAGTACTTTGCATTTCTCCCTGTTAAAAACCATTCTGTTAGTTGCTGCCCACTTCTCCAGTTTATTTAAATCTTTTTGAATCCTCTCTCTCTCTTCTCTAGTATTAGCTATCCCTCCTAGCTTTGTGTCATCAGCAAATTTAATCAGTTTACCCTCAATTCCTTCATCTAAATCGTTGATAAAGATGTTGAACAATACAGGGCCCAGGACAGAGCCCTGTGGTACCCCACTTGAGACATTCTTCCAACTGGATGTGCAGCCATTTACGACCACTCTTTGGGTCCGATCACTAAGCCAGTTATGAATCCACCTAACAGTTGCCTTGTCCATTCCATACTTAGTCATTTTTTCAATAAGGATTGTATGAGAGACTTTGTCAAATGCTTTGCTGAAGTCAAGATATACTATATCTACAGCATTTCCTTGATCCACCCAATCAGTGATACCGTCATAGAAGGAAATTAAGTTAGTCTGACATGACTTATTAGTTAGAAACCCATGCTGACTCTGTTTAATCACTTCATTCTTATCCAGGTATTGACATACATGTTGTTTAATAATTTGTTCAAAGATCTTTCCTGGTATAGAAGTCAGACTCACCGGCCTATAGTTGCCTGGGTCCACCTTCTTCCCCTTTTTGAAGATAGGAACAACATTTGCTCTTCTCCAGTCTTCTGGCACTTCTCCTGTTCTCCAAGAATTTTCAAAGATTATGGAGAGGGGTTCAAAAATTTCTTCTGCTATCTCCTTCAGTACTCTGGGGTGTAATTCATCTGGACCTGGAGACTTGAATTCATTTAGGTTAGCTAAGTGTTTCCTCACTATCTTTCTGTTTATAGATATCCTGGATTCTTCTATTCCCTTAATAGGACAGTGAATAACAGTTGATGTTGCATTTCCTTTCTGAGAGAAAACAGATGCAAAATAGGAATTTAAAAGTTCAGCCTTCTCAACATCCTGTCTTACCATTTCATCATTTTCATCCTGTAAAAATCCTATAGCATCTTTGACTTTTCTTTTACTTTTGACATATCCCCAAAATCCTTTATTATTGCTTTTGACATCTCTTGCAAGCCTCAGTTCATTTTCAGCTTTAGCTAATCTGATTTGTGCCCTGCAGGTTCTGCAGACAGCATTATATTCTTCTTTAGATATGCCTCCCTCTTTCCATTTTATAAACATTTTTTTCTTCCTTTTTAGCATGTGCTTAAGTTCTGTGTTCATCCATCCTGGTTTCCTTAAATGCTTCCTACTCTTCCCTCTTTTCGGAATTGTTAGCAACTGTGCTTTGAGAATTTCATTTTTCAAGATTTCCCATCCTTCCTGGACAAATAGACAAAACCAGATCAAATGTGAACAACAGCAAAAGAACACTTAGCTGAGCATGCAGGGACTGAGGTGGAAACTAAGACCTCAGGAGGCAGGAAAAATCACCAACAGGGATAGAGGGAGTCGGCTGTCCTAAATCCAGTCAGAAACCCCAGATCTCCAATCGTCCTCCTCATTATCAGGTGGCAAGCCTCTGTTAATCAGATCAGCTCCATTATCTTCAGTAACCACCAGAGGGAGCCCAGAAAGAGAACTCGCGACCCCTCTGTCAATATAACCAGCTCCACTACCTTCACTAGTAACCAGAGGTAGGCCAGAAAGCGAATTCACAACAGTGTCCCCCCCCTTGAGGAGGGGTTACCGTACCCTCATCCACGCCACCAGGCTGATCAGGATGGGCCCAGTGAAAAGCACGAACCAATCTATCAGCATGAACGTCAGAAGCAGAGACCCAAGACCTCCTGGCCATAACCCTTCCATTTTACCAAGTACTGGAATCTCCGTCTAGCCAAACGAGAATCCAATATTTTTTCTACCTCATATTCCACATTGCCAATACAGGGTCACGAGGCACCGCCATAGGAATTACTGGCTCCACAAACCTCTTCAACAGAGATTTATGAAACATGTTATGGATCTTAAACGTAACAGGAAGAGCCAATCGAAAAGAAATAGGATAAAAAATCTCCAAAATCTTATAAGGTCCAATGCATCTTGGCTTGAACTTTGGAGACGCAACCTTCATAGGAATATTCTTTGACGACAACCAAACCATATCACCCACTTTAAACCGGGGACCAATGGTCCTATGCCGGTTGGAAAACCGTTGGGCTTTTTCATGAGAGAGGGACAACTTATCCACCACTTGGTCCCAAATCTGCTGCATTCTCTCTACCACAGTGTCCACACTTGGGCAGGTCGAAGATTTCACTTGCCCTGTAGAAAATCGAGGATGAAACCCAAAGTTACAGAAAAAGGGCGACATCAAAGTGGCAGAACTAGCTCTATTGTTTAGCGCGAATTCGGCCAAGGGCAAAAATGAGACCCAGTCATCCTGATCAGCAGATATAAAACATCTCAAATAGGACTCTAATGTCTGGTTTGTTTTCTTAGTCTGCACATTGATCTGAGGATGAAATGCAGAGGAGAAAGATAACTGAATTCCCAGTTTGGAAGAAAAAGCTCTCCAAAATCTGGAAACAATCTGGACTCCTCTGTCCGACACAATGTTCGCAGGAATCCCGTGCACCCGAACCACCTGTTGTAAAAACAAGCGCACCAACTCTGAAGAAGATGGCAACTTTGGGAGTGGTACAAGATGGATCATCTTAGAAAATCTATCACAAATCACCCATATAACAGTCATTCTCTGAGAGACAGGAAGATCGGAAATAAAATCTATTGAGATATGGGTCCATGGCCTCTTGAGCACCGGCAGGGGCATCAACAACCCACTAGAACAAGAACAGGGTTTGGACCGACAACAAGTCCCACAGGACTGCACAAAATTCCTGACATCACGAGATAAGGCAGTCCACCAAAAAGACCGACTCACCAAATCTCTGGTACCAAAAATACCTGGATGACCAGGCAATGCGGAACAATGAATTTCAGACATTACTCTCTTCCTCCACTGGTCAGGGACATACAATTTTCCTATAGGGCAACGTTCAGGTTTGTCCTCCCGAAATTCCTCCAGGGCACGTCTCAAATCGGGTAGGATGGCGGAAAGAACTACCCCCTCATTTAGAATGGTAGTAGGCTCAGTCACAATAAGAGAATCCGCAAAGAAACTTCTTGAAAGGGCGTCTGCCTTAACATTCTTAGTGCCCAGATGAAAAGAGACCACAAAATTAAAACGCGTGAAAAACAAGGTCCACCTAGCCTGCCTAAGATTCAAGCGTTTGGCTGATTCAATATAAATCAAATTTTTGTGGTCGGTGAGGTCCACAACTTGATGTCTTGGTCCCTCCAACCAATGTCTCCACTCTTCAAATGCCCATTTCATGGCCAACAATTCCTGATTCCCCATGTCATAGTTACGTTCAGATGGGGAGAATTTTCGAGAAAAGAAGGCACAGGGATTCATTTTAAAAGTCACCAGATCTTTTTGGGACAAAACAGCTCCTGCACCAATCTCAGAAGCATCTACCTCCACCTGAAATGGAAGTGAGACATCAGGTTGCCGTAGAACCGGAGCAGAAGTGAATCTCCGCTTAAGCTCCTGAAATGCCGAGACTGCCTCTGGAGGCCAATTCACCACATCAGCGCCCTTTTTGGTCAGATCAGTCAGTGGTTTGACAATACCAGAAAAATTACTTATAAATTTACGATAGAAATTAGCAAAACCCAAAAACTGGAGAGCCTTCAAAGAAGTTGGCTGAACCCAATCATAAATGGCCTGTACCTTGGCCGGGTCCATTTCAATAGCCGACGGGGACAAAATGAATCCCAAAAATGAAATCCTCTGTAAACCAAAGAGGAACTTTGATCCCTTAACATACAGGGAACTTTCCCTCAAAATCCGGAACACAGTCTGGACATGTTCCACATGAGAATCCCAATCAATGGAAAAGATCAAAATATCATCCAGATAAATGATCAAAAACTCATCCACAAAATCCCAGAAAATATCGTTCATAAAAGATTGGAAGACAGAAGGGGCATTAGTGAGCCCAAAAGGCATGATCAGGTACTCAAAATGTCCCTCCGGAGTATTAAACGCCATCTTCCATTCATCCCCGTGCTTGATGCGAATAAGATTATACGCCCCCCTGAGGTCAAGCTTGGTAAACCAGCAGGCACCTTGAACTCTGGAAAATAAACCAGAAATCAGGGGTAACGGGTACTGATATTTAACAGTGATTTTGTTAAGGGAACGATAGTCAATACAAGGCCTTAATGAACCATCTTTCTTGGCCACAAAAAACCCCAGCACCTAAAGGTGAAGAGGATGGTCTAATATGACCCTTCTCCAACGACTCCTTGATATAAGATCGCATTGCATCATGTTCGGGTACCGATAAGTTGAAAAGCCAACCCTTGGGAAATTTACACCCGGGCATTAACTCAATTACACAGTCATAACTCCTATGAGGAGGCAAAGACGCAGACTTACTCTCGCTAAATACATCATAAAAATCAGCCCAATAATCAGGAATATCATAAGACTGGGGAGAGGTGGAGAAAACAGGAGTGTCACCAAGAACACACTGACAACCCCAACTCACCACAGACACAGATTTCCAATCCAAAACAAGATTATGAGATGCAACCAGAGAAACCCCAGAACAATAGTATCATGCAAATTGTGCAACACCCAAAATTTACAATTTTTTTGGTGGTCCGGGGCGACCCGCATTATCACCTGGGTCCAAAACTGGGGTTTATTCTCCGCCAAAGGAGTAGCAGCAATACCACTCAAAGGGATAGGAGTCCGCTGGGGTATCATGGAATAACCACGTCTAGCAAAGTCTAAATCCATCAGATTCAAAGCTGCTCCTGAATCTACAAAAGCCTTAGTGGAAAATGTAGACAAAGAGCAGATCAGAGTAGTTGCAAAAAGGAACTTAGGCTGTACACTGCCCACGGCAAATGTGTGCGCAAAACGTTTTTCTCATTTAGGGCAGACAGAAATAGTATGAAAGGCGTCTCCACAGAAAAAACACAGCTTATTACGCCTTCTAAACTCCGGACATTGCGCCCTAGACAAAACCCTATCACATTGCATGGGTTCAGACGTTCGTTCAAAAGGTGGCAACATCTCTCGTGTAGTTTACGTTCACGTAAACGCCGATCAACTTGAATGGCTAATGACATAGAATCGTCAAGACCAGAGGGAACAGGAAATCCCACCATAACATCTTTTACAGTTTCTGCCAAACCCTTCCGAAAGAGAGCTGCTAGGGCATCGTCATTCAATTTAGTAAGGACCGCCCACTTTCGGAATTTTTGACAGTATAACTCTGCAGAATCCTGACCCTGGTTCAATGCCAATAAGGTTTTCTCAGCTTGATCAATTGCATTAGGTTCATCATACAACAACCCCAAGGCTTGAAAAAATGCATCCACATTAGTCAGAATAGGATCTCCAGGAGTCAGAGAAAAAGCCCAATCCTGGGGATCGCCGTGCAGCAAGGAGATGACAATTTTAACCTGCTGCACAGAGCTCCCCGATGAGTTAGGCTTCAAGGCAAGAAATAGTTTACAATTATTCTTAAAATTCAAAAAATTAGACCGATCCCCAGAAAATACATTAGGAGTAGGGATTTTTGGTTCAACAGCAGATGATTGAGCGCGATAGACGTAAATTCCCTGCACTTCAGCAGCGAGCTGCTGAATACAATCAGACAATTTCTTAATCTCCATTAAAGAAAAAAATCCTCCTACGGCCCCAGAGAAAAAGAGGAAAAAATATATTTAAAAAAATTCTGACACTTTTTTTTTTTTTTTTTACAATTCTTTCCTTCCTTTGAGTACCCTAGAGTCTGCGGTTTAGGCTGGTGATTTTGTTATGATTGGGTCACCGAGGAGGAGAGCAAGACCAAGCTAAGCCACAGGAAACCAGAGAGGTTGGTAACTAAGCGGATTGCAGACCCCTGATCATATCCACACAACAAGCAGTAGCCGTGGAGCGTACCTACGATGATCCTAGACGCCTCGACACTAGTGTTGAGCGATTCCTTTCGATATCGGGAAATAACAGATCGGATTGGATCGGACCGATACCCAAAAAGTATCGGATATCGCCGATTCCGATACCGGAAACCAATGCAAGTCAATGGGACAGAAATATCAGAATTAAAATAAACCCTTTCTTTCTTTGTAGGTTAATTCTACATGAAGGAAAACAACTAAGAATAATGTAGAATGTACAGTCATGGCTAAAAGTTTTGAGAATGACACAAATATTATATTTTCACATGATCTGCTGCCCTCTGGTTTTTATGTGTGTTTGTCAGATGTTTTTATCACATACAGAAATATAATTGCAACAATATTATGAGTAATAAAAGGTTATATTGACAGTTAGAATGAGTTAATGCAGCAAGTCAATATTTGCAGTGTTGACCCTTCTTCTTCAGGACCTCTGCAATTCTCCCTGGCATGCTCTCAATCAATTTCTGGATCAAATCCTGACTGATAGCAGTCCATTCTTGCAAAATCAATGCTTTTATTTTGTCTGAATTTTAAGGTTTTTGTTTGTCCACCCGTCTCTTGATGATTGACCACAAGTTCTCAATGGGATTAAGATCTGGGGAGTTTCCAGGCCATGGTCCCAAAATCTCTATGTTTTGTTCCCTGAGCCATTTAGTTATCACCTTTGCTTTATGGCAAGGTGCTCCATCATGTTGAAAAAGGCATTGTTGATCACCAAACTGCTCTCGGACGATTGGGAGAAGTTGCTCTTGGAGGACATTCTGGTACAATTCTTTATTCATGGCTGTGTTTTTAGGCAAGACTGAGAGAGAGCCCATTCCCTTGGCTGAGAAGCAACCCCACACATGAATGGTTTCAGGATGCTTGACAGTTGGCATGAGACAAGACTGATGGTAGCGCTCACCTCGTCTTCTCCGAATAAGCCGTTTTTCAGATGTCCCAAACAATCGAAAAGGGGATTCATCAGAGAAAATGACTTTACCCCAGTCCTCAGCAGTCCACTCCCTGTACCTCTTGCAGAATATCAGTCTGTCCATGATGTTTTTTCTGGAGAGAAGTGGCTTCTTTGCTGCCCTCCTTGAGACCAGTCCTTGCTCCAAGAGTCTGCGCCTCACAGTGCGTGCAGATGCACTCACACCTGCCTGCTGCCATTCCTGAGCAAGCTCTGCACTGCTGGTAGCCCGATCCCGCAGCTGAAACACTTTTAAGAGACGGTCCTGGCGCTTGCTCGTCTTTCTTGGGCGCCCTGCAGCCTTTTTGGCAACAAGGGAACCTCTCTCCTTGAAGTTCTTGATGATGCGATAGATTGTTGACTGAGGTGCAATCTTTCTAGCTGCGATACTCTTCCCTGTTAGGCCTTTTTTGTGCAGTGCAATGATGACTGCACGTGTTTCTTTAGAGATAACCATGGTTAACAGAAGAGAAACAATGATGCCACGCACCAGCCTCCTTTTAAAGTGTCCAGTGGTGTCATTCTTACTTAATAATGACAGATTGATCTCCAGCCCTGTCCTCATCAACACCCACACCTGTGTTAATGGAGCAATCACTGAAACGATGTTAGCTGGTCCTTTTAAGGCAGGGCTGCAATGATGTTGAAATGTGTTTTGGGGGATAAAGTTCATTTTCTAGGCAAATATTGACTTTGCAAGTAATTGCTGTTAAGCTGATCACTCTTTATAACATTCTGGAGTATATGCAAATTGCCATTAGAAAAAATGAAGCAGTAGACTTTGTAAAAATTAATATTTGTGTCATTCTCAAAACTTTTGGCCATGACTGTATTGGGGGAGGTGGAGGAGACATTAAAGGCATAGAGGTTTAGCCCAATCTAATGTAATAGCAGGAATTAATTTTTTTTAAGACGTTCGGAGTTACAAAGATATTGACTATGTTAACCTTTTTTATATTTTGTCAAATATGTATGTTTCACTACTTCCATGCTCTTCACCTTCTTTTTTTACTTCTCCCACACTTTCTCCTTCATGATCCTCAGCAGGAGCAGCATCTTTTTCAGCAACTTCTTCTTCACCTTATTCATCTTCTTCTTCTTCTTCACCTTCGTACTATTCTTCTTAATTTTTTACATTCTTCATATTCTTCTTATTCAACTATGATTCTTCTTCATATTCAACTTCTTCATCTTCTTCATCATATTCGTATTTGTGACAGGCATTCCTGTAGTTGTTATCTATAAAAGTTTGAAGATTGCACCTTCCGTTCTGACTGTCACAAAAGATTTACAACAGGATTTGTCCACGCTCAGTTTGGACTGCAGAAGCAGGCATTTTCCAGGGGCACCACGAGGAGGAACGGACACACCCCCATACACTGCTTAGTCTTCTTCTGCTTATAATTTAGATAATATCTTTTGCTCTGATTTTTAGTCTCATGCTTAATGTTCTTCTGCTTTTTGTTCTTCAGCTTTTTGTTCGTCTGATTTTTGTCTTCTGCTTCTTGGTCTTCTGTCTCTTGTCGTTCTGTATCTTGGTGGTTGTCTTCATGTTCTTTGTCCTCTTGGTCAACTTTTTGGTCTTCTTTGGGGTGGTCTTCAGGGTTGTCGTCTTCAGGGTCATCGTCTTTGGGGTCGTCGTCTTCTTTGGGGTGGTCTTCAGGGTCGTTGTCTTCAGGGTCATCGTCTTCGGGGTCGTTGTCTTCTTCGGGGTGGTCTTCAGGGTCGTCGTCTTCAGGGTCATCATCAGGGAGATCCAGAGTGATTACCAAAAACCATTTCAAAAAGCTTGAACTTGGAAATGTAGCAGAAGGTACGAGAAGGCTGAGGAACTGCCGAGAACCAGCTGACGGTACTGGAACCTGGATGGGTAGCAGAAGGAACAAGAGCCAATGGCACTACCGAGGACCAGCTGATGGTACTGGAACCTGGTTACTAAGCAGGAGGTACCTGTGCTAGAAAGCACTACCAAGGACCAGCAGACGCTGCTGGAAACTCGGATACCGAAAAAGAGGCACCTAAGCCAAAGGCACTGCCGAGAATCAGCTGACGGTACTGGAACCTGGATGGGTAGCAGAAGGTACCCATGAAAAACAAAGTTGCAAGGCTGTGAGCCGGCCTCAGTTACCGAAACCCACAGTCCTACAGGGGGTGCTTGTCCTATTGGCACTACGGAACCAGCCTTTATTGCCAGATCCCGCAGCAGACATAGCAAGCACCTAAACTGCAGGGACCATAGAGTCGGCTAACCCGACCGCAACACGACAGGACAACGTATTGGTGGCAAAGTGACGTTGACACTACCTGGAAACAGCCGGCGTGCTGGACCAGGCTGGGCAGGAGGGAGTACACGTGCCAAAGACACTGCCGAGAATCAGCTGACGGTGCTGGAACCCGGATGGGTAGCAGAAGCTACAAGAGCCAATGGAACTACCGAGGACCAGCTGATGGTACTGGAACCTGGTTACTAAGCAGGAGGTACCTGTGCTAGAAAGCACTACCAAGGACCAGCAGACGTTGCTGGAACTCGGATACCGAGAAGGAGGCACCTAAGCCAAACGCACTGCCGAGAACGAGCTGACGGTACTGGAACCCGGATGGGTAGCAGAAGCTACCAGAGCCAATGGAACTACCGAGGACCAGCTGACGGTGCTGGAACATGCAGGGGCAGCAGAAGGAACAAGAGCCAAAGGCACTACCGAGGACCAGCTGATGGTACTGGTACCCGGTTACTAAGCAGGAGGTACCTGTGCCAGAAAGCACTACTAAGGGCCAGCAGACGTTGCTGGAACTCGGATACCGAGAAGGAGGCACCTAAGCCAAAGGCACTGCCGAGAACCAGCTGACAGTACTGGAACCCGGATGGGTAGCAGAAGTTACCTATGAAAAACAAAGTTGCAAGGCCGCGATCCGGCCGCAGTTACCGAAACCCACAGTCCTACAGGGGGTGCTTGTCCTATTTGCACTACGGAACCAGCCTTTATTGCCAGATCCCGCAGCCCACATAGGAAGCACCTAAACTGCAGGCACCATAGAGTCGGCTAACCCGACCGCAACATGACAGGACAAAGTTTTGGAGGCAAAGTGACGTTGACACTACCCGGAAACAGCTGGCGTGCTGGAACCAGGCTGGGCAGGAGGGAGTACCCGTGCCAAAGACACTGCCGGGAACCAGCTGACGGTGCTGGAACCCAGAGTAAATACTACAAACAGAGTGGAGACAGAGGCCTAATTGGAGCAAGTGTAAAATCTGTAGTTGTGTGAGTGTGGACAGAGCAGGAGAAATTGCCTGACACACAGCTGGGGATCAGCTGACATTACTGAACCCCAATAACACTGGAGCATCTGTTGACTGTGCAGACGGCACTTCTGAGCAGCAACTGGTGGTGTTGGAGCCCAGAGTTAATACTACAAACATAGTGGAGCAAGAGGCCTAATTGGATCAAGATTAATATCTGTTGTAGACTACTACTGATTTTAAACTTGCTCCAATTATGCCTCTGGCTCCACTCTGTTTCTAGTATTTACCCTGGGCTCCAACACCGCCAGTTGCTGCTCAGAAGTGCCGTTTGCACAGTCAACACTTGCTCCTGTGTTATTGGGGTTCAGTAAAGTCAGCTGATCCCCTGCTGTTTGTTCCGCAATTTCTCCTGCTCTGTCCACATTCCCACTAGTGAAATTGCCGGAAACACAGCCGGGGATCAGCTGACGTTACTGAACCCCAGTAACATAGGAGCAAATGCAGACGCCACTTCTGAGCAGCAACTGGCGGTGTTGGAGCCCAGGGTAAATACTAGAGACAGAGTGGAGCCAGAGGCATAATTGGAGCGAGTTTAATATCAGTAGTAGTGTGAATGTGGACAGAACAGGAGACATTGCCGGGCACACAGCAGGGGAGCAGCTGGTGTTACTGAACCCCACTAACACAGGAGCTAGTGTTTTTCTCTGTGCAGATGGCACTTCTGAGCAGCAACTTGCGGTGTTGGAGCCCAGGGTCAATCAGGGTGTAGGCTGAAGCCTAATTGGAGCAAGTTTAATATCTGATGTTGTGTGAATGTGGACGGAGCAGGAGATATTGCTGGACACACAGCAGGGGAGCAGCTGGCGTTACTGAACACTACTAACACAGGAGCTAGTGTTTTTCTCTGTGCAGACGGCACTTCTGAGCAGCAACTGGCGGTGTTGGAGCCCATTGATTACAGTTCAGGTGGTAGAAACATGAACACAACAGGAGACCTGGATACTATTGCCAACCAATTATTTAATCTGGAAGAGGACTGGCAAATTCTGGCGAGATCCAGGCCTTGTTCAATTTCAGAAAAGTAAACCGGTCAACGTTATCGGAGGATAGTCGCATGCGATGGTCTGTTAGTACACTACCTGCGGCACTAAAGACGCGTTCCGATAATACACTAGCAGCAGGGCAAGCCAGCACCTCCAATGCATACTGGCTAAGCTCTGGCCATGTATCCAGCTTAGAGACCCAAAACTTGAAGGGGGAAGAGCCGTCTGGGAATACACTGAGAGGGCAAGACATGTAGTCTGTCACCATCTGATGGAAATGTTGCCTCCTGCTGACTGGAGCCGTCTGTGATGGTGTAGACATTTGTGGCGGGGACACAAAACTTTGCCACATTTGGGCCATACTGGTCTTGCCTTGTGCTGAGGCGCTGCTTCTGCTCCCTCTTTGTGCAGAGCTTCCTCCACTGCCTCGACACACAGAGCTGCTTTGTAAAGCACTAGCAGCACTGCTCTCGGGTGGAATGGAGAACATGATGGAATACACCAGTGTGTCTTAGTATTCCCGCATTTTACGCTCCCGGTTCAACGGTGTTATGAGGCTTTGTAAGTTGTCCCGTTAGTGAGGATCTAGCAGGGTGTACACCCAATAATCAGCCGTGTTGAGAATGTGGGCAATGCGGCGGTCATTTCTCAGGCACTGCAGCATGAAATCAACCATGTGCTGCAGACTCCCAACTGGCCAAGAAATGCTGTCCCCTGCTTGAGGCATCATCTCTGCCTGCTCTGCATCACCCCACCCTCACTCTACATACTAACTGCTAGAGCATTGTGTACCTCCCTCCTCTGGAGAGAAGTCTTCCTCCTCCATTGACTCCTCCTCATCCTCCTCACAAAGTGTCCCCTGCCTAGGCCTTTGTGAGGAACCAAGTTGCGCAGACTGTCCAGAAGCAGATGGCATTTGTGACTCCTCATCCTCCACCTCTTCCACAACCTCCTCCCTTAGTACTTGCAGTTTTTTTTTCAAGCAGGCAGATAAGGGGGACAGTCATGCTGACTAGTGCATCATCTGCACTCGCCATCCGCGTGGAATCATCGAAGGCATGCAAAACGGGGCAGATGTCCTTCATAGAGGCCCACTCAGTGGTCCTGAAGTGTGAACGGCGCGCAGTGCGACTTGTTTGCGCCTGATGCAGCTGGTACTCCATTACTGCTGCCTGCTGCTCACACAACCGCTCCAACATATGTAACGTTGAATTCCACATAAGTCACATATGATGCGATGTTCCGGAAGGCGGAATTGGCGCTGCAGAGCTGCAATGCGTGATCTTGCCATGCTGGAACGCTGCAAGTGAGCGCACTCTATGCGGACCTTGTGCAGCAGTGCATCAAGATCCGGATAGTCCCTCAAAAAACTCTGCACGACCAAGTTGAGCACATGTGCCAGACATGGGATGTGAGTGAGGTTGCCTAGGCCCAGAGCTGCCACTAGATTTCGGCAATTGTCACACACTACCAAGCCTGGCTGGAGATTTGCTGGCACAAACCACACCTCGCTCTCCTGCTTGATGGCATTCCAGAGCTCCTGCGCTGTGTGGCTTTGATTCCCCAAAGAAATTAACTTCAGTACGGCCTGTTGACATTTGGCCACGGCTGTGTTCATATCGGTTGTAACAGGTAGGTGTTCACGGGTCCATGTGGAGGTAGACTGTGACGGCTCCTGCAGCGCTGATTCAGAGGAACTGGAGTATGAGGAGGAGTCAATGTTGTGTACAGACTGGATTCCTGCAATCCTTGGAGTTGGCAGAACACATACAGCACCACTCTCAAGATCTGTACCTGGCTCCACAACATTTACCCAATGGGCAGTGAGGGAAAGGTATCGTCCCTGTCCATGGTTACTGGTCCACGTATCGGTGGTCAGGTGGACCTTGCTACTGACGGCGTTTAGTAGCGCATGTTTAATTTTTCCCTCCACATGCTTTTGCAGGGCAGGGACGGCTTGCCTGCTGAAATAAAAGTGGCTGGGCACGTTGTATCGTGGGACTGCCAATGCCATGAAGTTAAGGAAGGTGTCAGTCTCCACCAGCCTGAATGAGAGCATTTCAAGGGACAGTAGTTTTGCAATGCCAGCATTCAGAGCCTGTGCTCGGGGATGATTTGCCGAGTATGGCCGCCTTTTCTCCCATGCCTGTGCTACAGATGACTGTAGACTGGCCTGGGCGTGTGAGGATGACAGGGAACTTGGTGCTGTGGGTGGAATTACACTGGGTCTCTGTACAACAGTGCCAGAGGTTCTTCCATGGCGATCCTGTGAGGAAGCCGAACCAGCTGTGTGTGAGCTGGAGGAAGAGGCTATAACACGAGCTGAAGAGGTGATAGGTGGTGCTGTAGGTTGACCTACGTCTTCAGTGTGTCTTTGTAACTCCACCACGTGCTTGGTCAGCACATGTTTCCACATTTTTGTGGTATTGAGGTTGCTGAAACTTTTCCCTCTTTTGACTTTCTGATTACACAGCTTGCATTTGACAAAGCAAATGTCATCTGCAACTGCGTCAAAAAAGGACCACGCACTGCAAGTCCTGGGAGCGCCCGTTTTGGGTTTTGGTAGAGGAATGCTCCTAATGGGTGCTGAAGTGGAGGCTACAGGCAACCAAGTCTGCCCCCTCCCTCTCCCTCCTGTTTTGGCTGTTCGGGGAATCTCTTCCTCCGAGCTGCTCCCACCACCTTCCTGTTCCTCACGCCATGAAGGGTCAAGGACCTCATCATCTACACTACCCTCTTCAAACACCTGCTTCTCTTGGGTAGTCTCTCCAGCACAGTACGCACCAGAAAGTGGCACCTGAGTCTCATCATCAGATGCGTACTGAAGTGTGCTGACCATAGGCACTGGCCCACCTGCCTCTTCAGATTCAGAGAGACAAAGCTGTTGCGCATCACTGCATACTCCCTCTTCTTCACATTCTAGAATGCTGCTTGGCTGGCCCCCTCTTTCCAAGCCAAGAGATTCAGAGAACAGAAGTAGAGATGGCTCCTGTCCAGGGCTCTCTGACTGCCTGGGCAATTTGGCAGGTGGTGAAGAGACAGATGGCTGCTCTTTAGTGCTCTGGACCTGAGAGGATGTGGAAGTAACTGAAGCCGATGCGTTAGCTGCCATCCATCCAACTACGGCTTCAATTTGTTCCTCCCGCAGCAGTGGGGTACGGCGAGCTCCTGCAAAGCTGCGCATAAAGGACTGTTCCCTGGGAAAACTGGGGGATGCTGAGTCACTGGTGCCCGCAGCATTCACAGAATCTCCACATCCTCTCCCTGTTGAAACTCCACGCCCACAACCACGTGCCTCACTCCCTGCCTTCTTCATCTTGGTAGACTGATAAAGATAGGCAGAAAAGTACTAAGGGCTTAGTGTGCTTATTCCTGAACAGCTGCTAACAGGTATAAGAAACACTAATTTTATAAAGTGTGGACTACACTTTAATATGAGCTAATGTGGCCTACACAACTGTAAAGTGGAGTGTTTGGTGAACTTTTTTTACATGTTTTTTTTCACAAAAAAACAGATGTGACCAAAGATGTAAAAGTATCACAAACTTTTTGTAGCTATTACAATGCAGGAATGTAACCTACAATGCAATAGATTAGGCTACAAAAAATAGGCTAATACTAATCTGGCTGGGGCTGCAGGGCACAAGCCAGCAGAAAGGCTCCTCTATCTACTCCTATATAGTGTTTGCAACCAATCTAGCTGGATACGGATGGAAGCACACTAATAGGAGAAATTCAGGAAAAATAAGCAGCACTACAGCAAAAAAGGACAATGTATGAGGCAGTGACGCATGCTGAGTGGACTACAACCAGAGGTGGCTGCAGAACACTCTACAGCATGAGCTGCACTCACACATAGAGACCACACAGACAGCCGTGAACAGTGCAGAGAACTGTGCACTAGCACTGAAAGGCTGAAGAAAGGCTCCGCTATCGACTCCTATATAGTGTTTGCAACCAATCTAGCTGGATATGGATGGAAGCACACTAATAGGAGAAATCAGGAAAAATGAGCAACAACAAAACAAAAAAAGGACTATGTATGAGGCAGTGATGCACGCTGAGCGGACTACAACCAGAGGTGGCTGCAGAACACACTGCAACGTGAGCTGCACTCACACACACAGACCTTGCAGACAGCTGTGAACAGCGCTGCAAGGCAAAAGAAAGCTACAGCGGTTGATAAAGTAGCCTGGGTAAAGCACTATATAGAAAATCGCTATCTCTAACTGTCCCTCAGAGTCTGAACAGCAGCATCCTGTCCCTAACTGAATTCACAGCAGAGTGAACCCAAAATGGCGGCAGTGGCTTTCATAGTGCATCATGACATCATTTCAGCATCCAATCACAGCCATGCCATTAGTTAACATGCCTACATGCCTAACAGGATGTGCCCACACTTCTTAGGATTCCTCATTGGCTGAATCAAATCAAACTGGCTCATAGCATTATGGGAACTTCCGATTCCGGTATTCGATATGCAAAAAGTATCGGAACTCAGTATCGGAATTCCGATACCACGAATATCGGCCGATACCCGATATTTGCAGTATCGGAATGCTCAACACTACTCGACACAGCCAGAGAGGTAAATAAGCTTAAAGCAAGAAAGGGGAAATCTAAACTGCCCAGAGCAGACCCCAAAAGAATAGATAGCCCCCAAACATATATTGTCGGTGACACAAGATGAAAACACAAACGCAGGTAGGAAAATAGACTGAGCAAACGATGGGACCCACACTAACTAGACAGGACAGGAAAGGAAAGACACTGTCTGCAGTCATGCAAAAAACCCTGCAAAAAATGTCCAACACGTCTGATAGAAAAATACTGAAGTTGCACGACTTTGCCCACTATATCAGCACTCTGGTATAGTCTGAAAGCAGAGCAAAAAGAGAAAAAGAGGCCCATCTAATAAGGGACAAAAACAAACTGGCACAAGCAGTAACATATGGATGGAGATTCAGCACAGCCCCAGCCGGAGCTGGCTGACCACACAAAACTGAAATAGACAAAACCAGATCAAATGTGAACAATAGCAAAAGAACACTTAGCTGAGCATGCAACGACTGAGCTGGAAACTAAGACCTCAGGAGGCAGGAAAAAATCACCACCAGGGATAGAGGGAGTTGGCAGTCATAAATCCAGTCAGAAACCCCAGATCTCCAATCGTCCTCCTCATTATCAGGTGGCAAGCCTCTGTTAATCAGATCAGCTCCATTACCTCCAGCAACCACCAGAGGGAGCCCAGAAAGAGAACTTGCGACCCCTCTGTCAATATAACCAGCTCCACTACCTTCACTAGTAACCAGAGGTAGGCCAGAAAGCGAATTCACAACATTAACCTGTGTATTTTCTATACCACCAGTCACTGTCCGCCATTACAGAGCAGCAGTTCTACATCTCTGCACGGTGGACCCCAGGCTGCGAGCACATCTCATTATCATTTTTATTATTTCGTGCGTTCCGCCAGCCTAGCATATTACATTAGCAGGTTCACATGGTAAGGTCTCTGGTCTCCCCACTTGTACCAATGTAACATTCCTTACCCCCTGGGTGCACGTAAGGTCAGCTTGGCAAAGTTTTACACAGACACCTCCTGTCACATGCGTCCAGGGAGGCACAGGGAGAGAGAGGATTTTACCTACACAGTTACTGTTGTGGCACCACACTCACTCACAACCCTGACAGGCTGAGAGACCCCTTTCACTAGCAGCAGTGAAACAGAGTGCTGCCAGCCAGGTAGAACTGCGACCAGTTCCTCGTTCCATATAAGCCCCCGTCCTTTAATGGGAATTATATTGGATCAGAAACCAGTCCCGGTAGCAAGGGAATTAAACCGAGAAATGGACATGTGCATTTGTGGATCGAGGTAAAAGACCAGACAAAGGTTAAATTATATATTTAATCGACTTAAGGGCACAATAGACAATACATGTAGAAACAAAAGGAAAAACCAGCTCACCTGCAGCGGCATGTGGTGTGCAGAAGCACGGAACTCGTTTAATCTCATGTGCAAGCAATGGAAAAAAAATGGAGGAAGTTGTTCCAGCTTCTGATAAAAGTCCAAAATTTATTTAAGTAATAAAAAGGTCATGGCAAAATTCTGTTCATTCAGACATATGTGGCAACGCGAGTTTCAAGCACTCAAAGGTGTTCTTTCCTATAGCTACATGCAAAGAATACCATAGTAGTTTTATACAGAGAATGGCCAATGAAAAGGATCAATTATAATCACATGACCGAGTATAATTAATTAAAACTGTGGTCAACAATTTTAATGAAAATAACAAGCCGCAAAAGAAAAAGAAAAAATGTAAATTTAAACAAAATATGATGAATAAAAATCATACAAAATAATACAATTCTAGTATATATACATTAATAATGAAACATAATTTCCATGATGGTGTTGTGACCCACAGGGTGGCAAGTTCCTAGGCAAAAAAATCAGAACACCTCCCTTGTCATCAGCATTCTTTTGATGTCTCCACCTAACATAATAACATAGTAACATAGTTAGCAAGGCCGAAAAAAGACATTTGTCCATCCAGTTCAGCTTATATTCCGTCAGAATAAATCCCCAGATCTATGTCCTTCCAAAGAGCCTTATAACTGTAAGATACAATATTGTTATGCTCCAGGAAGACATCCAGGCCTCTTACAATATTGCTACACTCCAGGAAGACATCCAGGCCTCTGTTAAAAACCTCAACTGAGTTCGCCATCACCACTTCCTCAGGCAAGAAATTCAAGATTCTCACTGCTCTAACAGTAAAGAATCCTTTTCTATGTTGGTGGTAAAACATTCTCTCCTCCAGACAGAGAGAATGCCCCCTTGTGACCGACACCTTCCTTGGTATAAACAGATCCTCGGAGAGATATTTGTATTTTCCCCTGATATACTTATACATGGTTATTAGATCGCCCCTCAGTCGTCTTTTTTCTAGACTAAATAATCCTAATTTTGCTAATCTCTCTGGGTATTGTAGTTCCCCCATCCCCTTTATTAATTTTGTTGCCCTCTTTTGTACTCGCTCTAGTTCCATTATCCATCCTTCCTGAGCACCGGTGCCCAAAACTGCACACAGTACTCCATGTGTGGTCTAACGAGGGATTTGTACAGAGGCAGTAAAATGCTCTCATCATGTGTATCCAGACCTCTTTTCATGCACCCCATTATCCTGTTTGCCTTGGCAGCCACTGCCTGACATTGACTGCTCCAGGTAAGTTTATCATTAATTAGAATACCCAAGTTCATCTCCATGTCAGATTTACCCAGTGGTTTTCCATTCATTGTGTAATGGTGATATTGATTCCATCTTCCCATGTGTATAACCTTAAATTTATCATTGTTAAACCACATCTGCGTCCTTTTGGCCCAAGTTTCCAACTTATCCAGATCCATCTGTAGCAGAATACTATTTTCTGTTGTATTAACTGCTTTACATAGTTTTGTATCATCTGCAAGTATCAATATTTTACTGTGTAAACCTTCTACCAGATCGTTAATAAATATGTTGAAGAGAATAGGTCCCAGTTAGAGAATATACTATTTATAACCGCCCTCTTCTTTCTATCACTAAGCCACTTACCCATTTACACACATTTTCCCCCAGACCCAGCATTCTCATTTTGTGTACCAACTTCTTGTGTGGCACGGGATCAAACACTTTGGAAAAATAAAGATACACCACGTCCAATGACTCACCTTGGATCAGTCTATAGCTTACCTCTTCATAAAAACTGATTAGTTTGGTTTGACAGGAACGATTCCTCATAAATCCATTCTGATATGGAGTTAAGCAGTTATTCTCATTGAGATAATCCAGAATAATATCCCCCAGAAACCCTTCAAATATTTTACCAACAATAAAGGTTAGACTTACTGGCCTATAATTTCCAGGTTCACTTTTAAAGCCCATTTTGAATATTGGTACCACATTTGCTATGTGCCAGTCCTGTAGAACAGACCCCATCACTATAGATTCCCTAAATATAAAAAAAATAATGGTTTGTCAATTACATTATTTAGTTCTCTTAGTACTCGTGGGTGTATGCCATCTGGACCCGGAGATTTATCTATTTAATCTTATTTAGCCGCTTTTGCACCTCTTCTTGGGTTAGATTGGTGACCCTTAATATAGGGTTTTCTTTGTCTCTTGGAATTTCACCTAGCATTTTATTTTCCACAATGAATACTGTGGAGAAGAAGGTGTTTAATATACACTGCTCCAAAAAATAAAGGGAACACTCAAATAACACATCCTAGATCTAAATGAATGAAATATTCTCATTGAATACTTTGTTCTGTGCAAAGTTGAATGTGCTGTCAACATAATCACACAAAAATCATCAATGGAAATCAAATTTTTGAACCAATGGAGGCCTGGATTTAGAGAGACCCCCAAAATGAAAGTGGAAGCAAATTAAAATGAAAATCAAAACAAGACAAAATTAAAGTGGAAACAAGTCAAAATGATGCTCAGTATTGTGTGTGGCCTCCACGTGCCTGTATGACCTCCCTACAACACCTGGGCATGCTTCTGATGAGGTTGCGGATGTTCTCCTGAAGGATCTCCTCCCAGACATGGACTAAAACATCCGTCAACTCCTTGACAGTCTGTGGTGCAACGTGATGTTGGTGAATGGATGCTGTCTCAGATGTGCTCAATCGGATTCAGGTCTGGGGAACGGGCAGGCCAGTCCATAGCTTCAATGCCTTCATCTTGCAGGAACTGCTGACACACTCAAGCCACAAGAGGTCTGACATTGTCCTGCATTAGGAGGAACCCAGGGCCAACCACACCAACATATGGTCTCACAAGGGGTCTGAGGATCTCATCTCGGTACCTAATGGCAGTCAGGCTACGTCTGGTGAGCACATGGAGGGCTGTGTGGCCTTCCAAAGAAATGCCACCCCATACCATTACTGACCCACTGCCAAACCGGTCATGCTGAAGGATGTTGCAGGCAGCAGATCGCTCTCCATGGTGTCTCCAGACTTTGCTACGTCTGTCACATGTGCTGAGTGTGAACCTGCTGCCTACAACATCCTTCAGCATGACCTGTTTGGCAATGGGTCAGTAATGGTAGAATCTTAACTATGAACTGTTCCAATATTTATGTTTATCCCTCTCCCATAATGACAATTCTGCTTCACATCACTTGTCTTATCTATTGTGTTATTTCTGTGCTGTTTTGTGTATAAATATGTGATTCTTCAGATGTTGTGTTAGTTAACCTGATGAAGAGACCTGAGTAGTCTGGAAAGCTTGCGATGTGTTACCATCTTTTCAGTTAGCCATTAAAAGGTATCAACCACTGAAGACTTTCAATTCGAAATATCTCTGGTAATCACTAGTGTTGAGCATTCCGATACTGTAAATATCGGGTATCGGCTGATATTCGTGGTATCGGAGTTCTGATATTTTTACAATATCGAATACCAGAATCGGAAGTTCCCATAATGCAATGAGCCAGTTGAGGATCCTAAGAAGTGTGGGCACATCCTGTTAGGCATGCTGAAATGATGTCATCATGATGCGTTATAATGGAGTGTGGGCGGTGCGTGGGCGGAGACTGCATGTCTGTGTGTGCGGGCGGGGTCTGTGCGTGACCGTGGGGGTAAAAAATATTAAAATAACAAACAACATACTCCCTGATCCACAGAAATCCACGAGTATCCCACGACGATCTCCCCTGTAGAACAGTGACATCTATAGGACTTTCAGTGACACACTGACAGGAGACAATGGCTCCTGCAGTGCATCACTGAGAGGTTACAATAGTTCACTGGTCTCACTTTATGGCAAAAGCTGCATGGGAACTTTCTCACACAGCAATGCCAAAAGTAAGACTAGGGACTATTTTTTTACAGTGGCGGAGGAATACAGTGCGGAAGGTTACCTTCATCCCATCATTGTATTCCTGGAGCCCCTAGAGAGCGGTCGCATCAGCTGATGCTGCTGTTCTCCATGGGAGATCGTCGTGGGACACTCGTGGATTTTTGCGGATCAGGGAGTATATTGTTTGATTGTTATTTTAATATTTTTTACAGATGACACTGGCTTCGGGGATCAAAGTGACAAGTGATGGTGAGTATGTACTCTATGTTATATGTACTGTATGTCTATATGTATGTATTGTATGAATGTATTGTATGTAGTATGTATGTAGGTAGTATGTATGTAGTATGTATATAGTATGTACTGTATGTAGTATGTATGTATGTAGTATGTATGTATGTAGTATGCATGTAGTATGTTGTATGTAGTATGTATGTTGTATGTAGTATGTATGTACAGTATGTAGTATCTGTTTATTTGTGGGGTTTTTTTTACATTAAACACATTAGCCGGATGATGGGACTACTACTGTCCCATCAGTGGCTAATGTGACAATCACTGTCATTGTAGCAGGCATAGCCCGATGGGACTTGTTGTCCCATTGGAAGATGCCTGCACACAGACAAAAAGACCCCTGAGAGGCCTGCACAGACCCCCGGCAGCCCGCACAGACCCCCGGCAGGCCTGCACAGACCCCCGGCAGGCCCGCACAGACCCCCGGCAGGCCGCACAGACCCCTGGCAGCCCGCACAGAACCCCAGCAGGCCCGCACAGACCCCTGAGAGGCCCGTACAGACCCGCCTGCACACACAGACACGCACAGTCTCCACACACGCACCGCCCACACTCTTCCCCCCTCCTGAACTGGATGTGCAAGGAAAGAAAGGGTTTATTTTCATTCCGATATTTTTGTCCCATTGACTTGCATTGGTTTCCGGTATCGGAATCGGCGATACCCGATATTTTTGGGAAATCAGTCCGATCCAATCCAATCCGATATTTCCCGATATCGGAAGGTATCGCTCAACACTAGTAATCACAGATGCGGTTCGTGAAATTTTTTGTAATTTTCTGCTTAGAACAAATCCTATTAATATAGGGTCCATAATATCTCACGTAACAGAGTTCATATCATACAAGACCCAGTTTGTTGTATACATCCTTTTCTGTCCATGTAAAAGGTATTATATAGGAAAAACAATCAGACCTCTATGCGTGAGATTTAGAGAACACTACAAATCTATATCATCTGGTAAAGGCTCCACTAGATTAATAGAACATATTCAAGATACACACAGTTACGATAATGAAGTTATATGTTTCGCTGGCCTAGAAAACATCCACCTGTCTGAGCAAGACGGCAATTTAAATAAATTACTTTTATGTAGAGAAGCCAGATGGATACTACATATGAAAGCTCAAGATCCATCAGGTTTCAATGATAAGGTATTATGGATAATCTTGGCACTCATTGCAGAAGATAGAATTTTTAAATGGTTTTAATAGCAGTGTGATTGTACAAGTGTGGCGTTTCGGTCAACAAAGACCTTCATCAGAGTGTAGGGAGGAGGACCCCCATAGAGTGTCCGGGCCGGAACCAAGGGGACAGCCATCTGAGTTCCTAAGGAAATAGTACCCGGGGGACAGAGGAGGAGAGTGGACTGTTGAGAGTGACAGGACAGCAAGGGGAGGGGCGAGTATAAAAGGGACAGGGAGCGCGCAGAGGAGTCAGTTGCTGATATGTCAGACACGGAGCAGGAGACGGAGGAGGCATGAGAGAGCGGGAAGGACACTGACAGTTCAGAGAAGAGACCAGCAGCAGAGGGTAGATACGCAGTGGCCCTCAGGAAAGAGGCGCCGAGCTTACCGACAGGGAATGTCTCTTCACCCCAATCCCGGGTTACGATCTGCCACCGGTTATCCTCGGCCGTTACTGCTAAGCTCGAGCCCTCCATGGCCTGTCCGCTCCTTCTCTCGGCTGCTGCCATTCCCCTTCAGCCCGCGGTTGCGGCCTGCCTGCTGCCACCCGCGGACACTGCCGGTTCACGTCAGCCCATGGTTGCGGCCTGTCTATCACCGCACACAGCCGCTTTCACCCCGCTGCAGTCGGCAGTTGGGGCATGTTCCTCGTCAACAGAGACACCCTGCATACAGCCCCAGGCTGTGCGCGCAGCTAGTAAACCGCCACTCTTGAGCACTGCGACACAACCCTGCTTGGGGACAGGAGTCCAATTGAACTTGCTAAAAAGTGCAACCCCGCTGTTACAACAGGGGGTTACTCCATCTCAGGACTCCATCAGGGTCTGTTGTGCCCCAACTCCTCCTGGGTGCTGGGGCGCCCAAAGACTATTCCAAATCTTCAGCAGCTGGGCCCAGCGGCTGCTACGCCAAGGCAACCTCATCAAAGACACCACAGCAGCCTCATCAAAGACACCAAAGCAGCTTCATGAACAACGCAGCTTCCACAGAGGCGCCGAGGGACGTCATGACAGATAAGTGACATTATAGAGTATAAGGACCCGTAGACGGCCATACCGTGGCCCCATAGTAACCGGCCTCGGCCGGGTTAGTTGTGTTCTTTTCAAATAGTGTTTGGTTGTACTGAGTCCCTGCTAGGACAACTGTTGTTACCCCTTTTGGTTGCTTAGTATAGCCCTAGCGGCTTTAAATTATTAAAAGTTTGCTTTTTAAAATTCAACCAGTCTCGCGTCTCGTCACTGCATCCTGCGAACCTGCTGTTACCTACAAGAGCATGCACTGCATTGAGTAAATGTGTAAGGGGACTCAGTGTCCGGCGATGTTGCCTCAGAAGCTCCTAGGGGTGCCTTAGTGGTGCGAGCGCAGTATACGCTGCTGGTTCATGGAGACTCTAGTGTATAGTGAGGAGCAAGCGACCCAAAGGATAACAAAGTGCCACTTTTTCACTTCATTTGGATACATACTATAGAGTCCAGACTCACAAGACAGATTCACAAGGTGAACACCACCAAAATATACTTAAATCATAAAAGGGAAAGGGGAAATGGGATTTTATGTGAATAAAATTAAACTTTATCAAATCCTTACATCAAAAATAATTATATTGTGATTTAAAATAATCATCCATACATAATAGATGTATATAGAATTGCAATATGCTATTGCCAATATAAATTCACCACTGTAACCCACTAGATCCAAATTGTTTAGACCTCAGAATCAAATAAAAGAGATGGATTCCCTGCAACTGACCCTTTAAATTTAGTGCTGGAGTCCAATCTCATAGGGCATTTAATAAATCATAATGGTCTGAAGACCTATTATTAGTGTTGAGCATTCCGATACCGCAAGTATCGGGTATCGGCCGATACTTGCTGTATCGGAATTCCGATACCGATATCCGATATTTTTTCAATATCGGGCATCGGAATCGGAAGTTCAAAGTTGATTGACAGCCGAAATGACGTCATCATGATGCGCGGTGTGTGCGCATCATGATGCGCCATCATTTCGGGCCTTCCGGGGGTCTCTGCCGGCCTGCCGGGGGGCTGTGCCGGCCTGCCGGGGGGCTGTGTGGACTGCCCGGGGTCTGTACCGGCCTGCCGGGGGGCTGTGCCGGCCTGCCGGTGGTCTGTGCACCCTGTGGGGGTCTGTACCGGCCTGCCGGGGGGCTGTGCTGATGTCCGGGGGTCTGTGCAGGCATCATCCGATGGGACTACAAGTCCCATCTGGCGATGCCTGCTACCATGACAGTGATTGACACATTAGCCAATGATGGGACAGTAGTAGTCCCATCATCCGGCTAATGTGTTAAATGTTTAAAAAAAAAAAAAAAATACTACATACATACTACATACATACTACATGCATGCTACATACATACTACATGCTACATACATACCACATATATACTACATGCATGCTACATACATACTACATGCTACATACATACTACATATATACTACATGCATGCTACATACATACTACATGCTACATACATACTACATACATACTACATGCATGCTACATACATACTACATGCTACATACATACTACATACATACTACATGCATGCTACATACATACTACATGCTACATACATACTACTTATATACTACATGCATGCTACATACATACTACATGCTACATACATACTACATGCTACATGCATGCTACATACATACTACATGCATGCTACATACATACTACATGCTACATACATACCACATATATACTACATACATACTACATGCATGCTACATACATACTACATGCTACATACATACCACATATATACTACATACATACTACATGCATGCTACATACATACTACATGCTACATACATACTACATATATACTACATGCATGCTACATACATACTACATGCTACATACATACCACATATATACTACATGCTACATACATACTACATACATACTACATGCATGCTACATACATGCTACATGCTACATACATACTACATACATACTACATACATACTACATGCATGCTACATACATACTACATACTACATACATACTACATGCTACATACATACCACATATATACTACATGCTACATACATACTACATACATACTACATGCATGCTACATACATGCTACATGCTACATACATACTACATACATACTACATGCATGCTACATACATACTACATGCTACATACATACCACATATATACTACATGCATGCTACATACATGCTACATGCATACTACATACATACTACATGCATGCTACATACATACTACATGCTACATACATACCACATATATACTACATGCATGCTACATACATGCTACATGCTACATACATACTACATACATACTACATACATACTACATGCATGCTACATACATACTACATGCTACATACATACCACATATATACTACATACATACTACATACATGCTACATACATACTACATGCATGCTACATACAATACATTCATACAATACATACATAGACATACAGTACATATAACATAGAGTAACATACTTACCAATACTTGTCACATTGTTCCCCGAAGCCATTGTCGTCTACGGAATAAATATTAACATAACAAACCACAAAAATACTCACCCATGATCCGAAGCAGTCCACGAGTGTGTCCCACGACGATCTTGGGTAGAGAACTGCAGCATCAGCTGATGCTGCCGCTCTCTACGGGCTGCAGGAATCCAATGACGGAAGGTAGGTATCCTTCCGCACTGTATTCCTCCGCCACTTAAAAAAAAAAGTCCCTAGTCTCACTTTATGGTAAAAGCTGTGTGGGAATTTCCCACACAGCTTTTACCATAAAGTGAGACTAGGGATTTTTTTTTTTAAGTGGCGGAGGAATACAGTGCGGAAGGATACCTACCTTCCGTCATTGGATTCCTGCAGCCCGTAGAGAGCGGCAGCATCAGCTGATGCTGCAGTTCTCTACCCAAGATCGTCGTGGGACACACTCGTGGACTGCTTTGGATCATGGGTGAATATTTTTGTGGTTTGTTATGTTAATATTTATTCCGTAGACGACAATGGCTTTGGGGAACAATGTGACAAGTATTGGTAAGTATGTTACTCTATGTTATATGTACTGTATGTCTATGTATGTATTGTATGAATGTATTGCATGTAGCATGCATGTAGTATGTATGTAGCATGTATGTAGTATGTATGTAGTATATATGTGGTATGTATGTAGCATGTAGTATGTATGTAGCATGCATGTAGTATGTATGTAGTATGTATGTAGTATGTATGTAGCATGTATGTAGCATGCATGTAGTATGCATGTGGTATGTATGTAGCATGTAGTATGTATGTAGCATGCATGTAGTATGTATGTAGTATGTATGTAGTATGTATGTAGCATGTAGCATGTATGTAGCATGCATGTAGTATGTACAGTCATATGTAAAAGTTTGGGCACCCCTATTAATGTTAACCTTTTTTCTTTATAACAATTTTGGTTTTTGCAACAGCTATTTCAGTTTCATATATCTAATAACTGATGGACTCAGTTATATTTCTGGATTCAAATGAGGTTTATTGTACTAACAGAAAATGTGCAATCTGCATTTAAACAAAATTTGACCGGTGCAAAAGTATGGGCACCCTTATCATTTTCTTGATTTGAACACTCCTAACTACTTTTTACTGACTTCCTGAAGCACTAAATTGGTTTTGTAACCTCATTGAGCTTTGAACTTCATAGCCAGGTGTATCAAATCATGAGAAAAGGTATTTAAAGTGGCCACTTGCAAGTAGTTCTCCTATTTGATTCTCCTATGAAGAGTGGCATCATGGGCTCCTCAAAACAACTCTCAAATGATCTGAAAACAAAGATTATTCAACATAGCTTTTCAGGGGAAGGATACAAAAAGTTGTCTCAGAGATTTAACCTGTCAGTTTCCACTGTGAGGAACATAGTAAGGAAATGGAAGAACACAGGTACAGTTCTTGTTAAGCCCAGAAGTGGCAGGCCAAGAAAAATATCAGAAAGGCAGAGAAGAAGAATGGTGAGAAGAGTCAAGGACAATCCACAGACCACCTCCAAAGACCTGCAGCATCATCTTGCTGCAGATGGTGTCACTGTGCATCGGTCAACAATACAGCGCACTTTGCACAAGGAGAAGCTGTATGGGAGAGTGATGCGAAAGAAGCCTTTTCTGCAAGCACGCCACAAACAGAGTCGCCTGAGGTATGCAAAAGCACATTTGGAAAAGCCAGTTACATTTTGGAAGAAGGTCCTGTGAACTGATGAAACAAAGATTGAGTTGTTTGGTCATACAAAAAGGCGTTATGCATGCGCTGTATTGTTGACCGATGCACAGTGACACCATCTGCAGCAAGATGATGCTGCAGGTCTTTGGAGGTGGTCTGTGGATTGTCCTTGACTGTTCTCACCATTCTTCTTCTCTGCCTTTCTGATACTTTTCTTGGCCTGCCACTTCTGGGCTTAACAAGAACTGTACCTGTGTTCTTCCATTTCCTTACTATGTTCCTCACAGTGGAAACTGACAGGTTAAATGTCTGAGACAACTTTTTGTATCCTTCCCCTGAAAAGCTATGTTGAATAATCTTTGTTTTCAGATCATTTGAGAGTTGTTTTGAGGAGCCCATGATGCCACTCTTCATAGGAGAATCAAATAGGAGAACTACTTGCAAGTGGCCACCTTAAATACCTTTTCTCATGATTTGATACACCTGGCTATGAAGTTCAAAGCTCAATGAGGTTACAAAACCAATTTAGTGCTTCAGGAAGTCAGTAAAAAGTAGTTAGGAGTGTTCAAATCAAGAAAATGATAAGGGTGCCCATACTTTTGCACCGGTCAAATTTTGTTTAAATGCAGATTGCACATTTTCTGTTAGTACAATAAACCTCATTTGAATCCAGAAATATAACTGAGTCCATCAGTTATTAGATATATGAAACTGAAATAGCTGTTGCAAAAACCAAAATTGTTATAAAGAAAAAAGGTTAACATTAATAGGGGTGCCCAAACTTTTACATATGACTGTATGTGGTATGTATGTAGCATGTAGTATGTATGTAGCATGCATGTAGTATGTATGTAGTATGTATGTAGTATGTATGTAGCATGTAGCATGTATGTAGCATGCATGTAGTATGTATGTAGTATGTATGTAGCATGTAGTATATATGAGGTATGTATGTAGCATGCATGCAGTATGTATGTAGCATGCATGTAGTATGTATGTAGTATGTATGTAGCATGTAGTATGTATGTAGCATGCATGTAGTATGTATGTAGCATGCATGCAGTATGTATGCAGCATGCATGTAGTATATATGTAGTATGTATGTAGCATGTAGTATGTATGTAGTATGTATGTAGCATGTAGCATGTATGTAGCATGCATGTAGTATATATGTAGTATGTATGTAGTATGTATGTAGCATGTAGCATGTATGTAGCATGCATGTAGTATATATGTAGTATGTATGTAGTATGTATGTAGCATGTAGTATGTATGTAGCATGCATGTAGTATATATGTACTATGTATGTAGCATGTAGTATGTATGTAGCATGCATGTATTATGTATATATATATATATTTTTTTTTTTACATTTAACACATTAGCCGGATGATGGGACTACTACTGTACCATCATTGGCTAATGTGTCAATCACTGTCATGGTAGCAGGCATCGCCCGATGGGACTTGTAGTCCCATCAGACGATGCCTGCACAGACCCCCGGACATCAGCACAGCCCCCCGGCAGGCCGGCACAGCCCCCCGGCAGGCCGGTACAGACCCCCACAGGGTGCACAGACCCCGGGCAGTCCGCACAGCCCACCGGCAGGCCGGCACAGACCCCCGGCAGGCCGGCAGAGACCCCCGGAAGGCCCGTACAGACCCCCGAGAGGCTGTACAAGGGCAGGAAAGGGTTTTTCCAATTCCGATACCGGAAGTCTCATAGACTTGAATGGGACTTCCGGTATCGGCATCGGCGATACCGAAACTTTTTTTAAAGATCGGCCGATCCATTCCGATCCGATATTTTGAAGTATCGGACGGTATCGCTCAACTCTACCTATTATATAATTGAAATCACGCCATAAATCCCCTTGGTGAGAAATCTATTATTTTACTTCTCCCTATTGATCACAAATGAATTTTTATAATAATGTGTTACTAGCAGAGATACAAATTTATAATGCCCATGATCCCAGTCTGAAACTGTCCACCATCGGCTAAGGGGATTAACGGCATTAGACTCTGCAAGCACAGCGCTACTCCAAATTACTGCGGCTAAGCAGCTGATCACCGCAGCCCGCCTGTCAAACCACTCCAGCTTTGCAGTGAGATGCCCCAATCACAGCTACTGTGGCATTAAGCTTAGCTGCCCACCTGATGCAGACTCCGGTGGGAGAGAGCGCACAGATCAGGCATGCCAACTCCCTGGAAACCCAGAGTCCAATTGCATCAGCTGGCTGCACTACCTAGGCAATCAATGACCGCGTCTCCTTCCGAGATCATGCGGTAATGGGGGTAAGGTAGTATGACAAGTATAGATGCCTGTGATTCACTGAGGTCATAAACATTTGGTAAACGTCCCTGATGCGCATTTCGCCAGAAGAACCGGCTTTTTCTAAGGATGTTTGGAGAGCCCCTGATGTGCCTCAACAGTGGAAACTCCCCATAAGTCACACCATTTTGGAAACTAGACACCCTAAGGAACTTATCTAGATGTGTGGTGAACACTTTGAACCCCCAAGTGCTCCACAAAAGTTTATAATTTAGAGCTGTGAATCAGCTCACACCTGGCGGCGATCGCCCAAGCACCCCCCGTGTGTGCGGGTGATTGCGATAAAATATATGCATTACACAGATCACATTATGAGCTTTTTTCCCACAAGGCCAATGAATTATATTGACATTTGTGATCTGCAACAAAAACCAAAGTCTATTTTACTTTTTATGCATTTTTAATTTTTTGGAGACAATCAGCACAAAAAGAAATTGGGCACATTCATAATAATAGGTCCATGATCTATCTGCAAAAATAATGTATACCTCACATGCCCCCAAAAGACCTAATGTGTGAAACTGGGCTTACACACAGTTGTCAATTTATTTATATATTTCAGAGGAATAAGAATATCTAGTAACTCAGACGTGACTGTTCCATTGAGAAATTTTTAATTTTGGACATAATTTGTTGATATAACCATAAAACAGTACATTTGCATTTTCAATCTGCGGGAGAATATACTGAGATGCTGTGGATTGAATACACCTCTGGTTAATTTCTGCCTTGTTATTTTTTTCTGAAATTGTTAAAATCTCATCCATTTTTTTTCTGCAACTGTAATATGCTGCAGATATTCTGCTCACAAATCCTCTCAAACAATGTGCAGAATAGGAATATGCATGAACATAAGCTTAACCTCACCATTAACCTTAGCCCAGGGATGCCTTGTGTTAGATAACGCCTTTTTGCTGCCAATGTGTTTCTGCAGATTTACCAGCAGATGTCAGCATTGTTCAGTTCCCAAACTTTTTTTACTAATGTTCTTGTTCCAGGGATGGACAAATGTAAAATTATATAAAACCTTATACAGTGAAGAAACATTTTCTATTTTTAACATAGTGCTCTACGTATAATGTAGAAAAAGTCGCAAAATAAATTTGGAAAACACCTTATGAGTGCAACAACATGTGTAAATATTGCCTAAAGTTTGGAAATTTGCAGAAAAGAAAAGTTAAAATAGAAACATTTATTTTTTTTTATTCATACATATAAAAAAGTTTCTAGTGTGAAATTGACACAAAGTGTGCTATTAGTAGATACTAGAGTTGAGCGAAACGGGTCGAAAAATTTCAAAAGTCGCCGAATTTTGGCAAAGTCGGGTTTCATGAAACGAAACCCGACCCTAGGATGAGGTCGGCCACGAGGTCGGCGACTTACGCGCCAAAGTCGCGTTTCAAAAGTTTGTTTTGCGCTCTTTTTCAGCCAATCAGGATCCACGGACACTGTGGGCAACGTGATGACATAGGCAGGGGTCACCACCATCTTTCAGAAGGGCATGCAAGTGATTGGCTTGCTTTGGTGGGCGTCACAGGGGGTATAAAAGGGCGTGCATGCCGACCGCCATCTTACTTCTGCCGATCTCAGTATAGGGAGAGGTTGCTGCTGATTCTGTAGGGAGAGCGTTAGGCAGGGAAGAAGACAAAAAAACTGCTTCTGCTGCTAGCGATTTGGCCTGCACAACACACAAGTCACTGTGTGTGCAGTGCAAGGGGAGGCTATATAGTGGTGTATCAGTGGTGTTGGTTGTTGGGCTGCCTTCTAAGGCTTCCTGACATTCCTGCATTGCTGTTTACCCACTGCTCCGCAAACTGCTTTTTTAAAAGCAATCCCAATTTTTTTTTTGTCCTGCTGAGAAGAAAAAAAAACTGCTTCTGCTGCTAGCGATTTGGCCTGTACAACACACCAGTCACTGTGTGTGCAGTGCAAGGGGAGGCTATATAGTGGTGTATCAGTGGTGTTGGTTGTTGGGCTGCCTTCTAAGGCTTCCTGACATTCCTGCATTGCTGTTTACCCACTGCTCCGCAAACTGCTTTTTTAAAAGCAATCCCAATTTTTTTTTTTTTTTCCTGCTGAGAAGAAAAAAAAACTGCTTCTGCTGCTAGCGATTTGGCCTGCACAACACACCAGTCACTGTGTGTGCAGTGCAAGGGGAGGCTATATTTTGGTGTATCAGTGGTGTTGGTTGTTGGGCTGCCTTTTAAGGCTTCCTGACAGGCTGGCATTGCTGTTTACCCACTGCTCTGCAAACTGCTTTTTTAAAAGCAATCCAATCTCCCTTATCCTCTAGTCACTTTTGTCACAGCTGTGCCATCGAGCCTGTGACATAGCGCTCAGATATCAGTGGGCCTCACACAATCCAAAAGTGTCCAGTGTCCACAAGTGTCTGCAGAAATTCAAAATCTCCCTTATCCTCTAGTCACTTTTGTCACAGCTGTGCCATCGAGCCTGTGACATAGCGCTCAGATATCAGTGGCCCTCACACAATCCAAAAGTGTCCAGTGTCCACAAGTGTGTGCAGAAATTCAAAATCTCCCTTATCCTCTAGTCACTTTGGTCACAGCTGTGCCATCGAGCCTGTCACATAGCGCTCAGATATTCATTGGGCCTCACACAATCCAAAAGTGTCCAGTGTCCACAAATGTGTGCAGAAATTCAAAATCTCCCTTATCCTCTCGTCACTTTTGTCACAGCTGTGCCATCGAGCCTGTCACATAGCGCTCAGATATTCATTGGGCCTCACACAATCCAAAAGTGTCCAGTGTCCACAAATGTGTGCAGAAATTCAAAATCTCCCTTATCCTCTCGTCACTTTTGTCACAGCTGTGCCATCGAGCCTGTGACATAGCGCTCAGATATCAGTGGGCCTCACACAATCCAAAAGTGTCCAGTGTCCACAAGTGTCTGCAGAAATTCAAAATCTCCCTTATCCTCTCGTCACTTTTGTCACAGCTGTGCCATCGAGCCTGTCACATAGCGCTCAGATATCAGTGGGCCTCACACAATCCAAAAGTGTCCAGTGTCCACAAGTGTCTGCAGAAATTCAAAATCTCCCATATCCTCTCGTCACTTTTGTCACAGCTGTGCCATCGAGCCTGTGACATAGCGCTCAGATATCAGTGGCCCTCACACAATCCAAAAGAGTCCAGTGTCCACAAGTGTCTGCAGAAATTCAAAATCTCCCTTATCCTCTCGTCACTTTTGTCACAGCTGTGCCATCGAGCCTGTCACATAGCGCTCAGATATTCATTGGGCCTCACACAATCCAAAAGTGTCCAGTGTCCACAAGTGTCTGCAGAAATTCAAAATCTCCCTTATCCTCTAGTCACTTTGGTCACAGCTGTGCCATCGAGCCTGTCACATAGTGCTCAGATATTCATTGGGCCTCACACAATCCAAAAGTGTCCAGTGTCCACAAGTGTGTGCAGAAATTCAAAATCTCCTTTATCCTCTAGTCACTTTGGTCACAGCTGTGCCATCGAGCCTGTCACATAGCGCTCAGATATCAGTGGGCCTCACACAATCCAAAAGTGTCCAGTGTCCACAAGTGTCTGCAGAAATTCAAAATCTCCCATATCCTCTCGTCACTTTTGTCACAGCTGTGCCATCGAGCCTGTGACATAGCGCTCAGATATCAGTGGGCCTCACACAATCCAAAAGTGTCCAGTGTCCACAAGTGTCTGCAGAAATTCAAAATCTCCCTTATCCTCTCGTCACTTTTGTCACAGCTGTGCCATCGAGCCTGTCACATAGCGCTAAGATATTCATTGGGCCTCACACAATCCAAAAGTGTCCAGTGTCCACAAGTGTGTGCAGAAATTCAAAATCTCCTTTATCCTCTAGTCACTTTGGTCACAGCTGTGCCATCGAGCCTGTCACATAGCGCTAAGATATTCATTGGGCCTCACACAATCCAAAAGTGTCCAGTGTCCACAAGTGTCTGCAGAAATTCAAAATCTTCCTTATCATCTAGTCACTTTGGTCACAGTTGTGCCATCGAGCCTGTCACATAGCGCTCAGATATTCATTGGGCCTCACACAATCCAAAAGTGTCCAGTGTCCACAAGTGTGTGCAGAAATTCAAAATCTCCCTTATCCTCTCGTCACTTTTGTCACAGCTGTGCCATCGAGCCTGTGACATAGCGCTCAGATATCAGTGGGCTTCACACAATCCAAAAGTGTCCAGTGTCCACAAGTGTCTGCAGAAATTCAAAATCTCCCTTATCCTCTCGTCACTTTGGTCACAGCTGTGCCATCGAGCCTGTCACATAGCGCTCAGATATTCATTGGGCCTCACACAATCCAAAAGTGTCCAGTGTCCACAAGTGTGTGCAGAAATTCAAAATCTCCCTTATCCTCTCGTCATTTTTGTCACAGCTGTGCCATCGAGCCTGTGACATAGCGCTCAGATATCAGTGGGCCTCACACAATCCAAAAGTGTCCAGTGTCCACAAGTGTCTGCAGAAATTCAAAATCTCCCTTATCCTCTCGTCACTTTTGTCACAGCTGTGCCATCGAGCCTTTCACATAGCGCTCAGATATTCATTGGGCCTCACACAATCCAAAAGTGTCCAGTGTCCACAAGTGTGTGCAGAAATTCAAAATCTCCTTTATCCTCTAGTCACTTTGGTCACAGCTGTGCCATCGAGCCTGTCACATAGCGCTCAGATATTCATTGGGCCTCACACAATCCAAAAGTGTCCAGTGTCCACAAGTGTCTGCAGAAATTCAAAATCTCCCCTATCCTCTAGTCACTTTGGTCACAGCTGTGCCATCGAGCCTGTCACATAGCGCTTAGATGTCAGTGGGCCTCACACAATCCAAAAGTGTCCAGTGTCCACAAGAGTCTGCAGAAATTCAAAATCTCCCTTATCCTCTAGTCACTTTGGTCACAGCTGTGCCATCGAGCCTGTCACATAGCGCTCAGATATTCATTGGGCCTCACACAATCCAAAAGTGTCCACAAGTGTCTGCAGAAATTTAAAATCTCCCTTATCCTCTAGTCACTTTGGTCACAGCTGTGCCATCGAGCCTGTCACATAGCGCTCAGATATTCATTGGGACTCACACAATCCAAAAGTGTCCAGTGTCCACAAGTGTGTGCAGTAATTCAAAATCTCCCTTATTCTCTCGTCACTTTTGTCACAGCTGTGCCATCGAGCCTGTGACATAGCGCTCAGATATCAGTGGGCCTCACACAATCCAAAAGTGTCCAGTGTCCACAAGTGTCTGCAGAAATTCAAAATCTCCCTTATCCTCTAGTCACTTTGGTCACAGCTGTGCCATCGAGCCTGTCACATAGCGCTCAGATATTCATTGGGCCTCACACAATCCAAAAGTGTCCAGTGTCCACAAGTGTGTGCAGAAATTCAAAATCTCCCTTATCCTCTCGTCACTTTTGTCACAGCTGTGCCATCGAGCCTGTGACATAGCGCTCAGATATCAGTGGCCCTCACACAATCCAAAAGTGTCCAGTGTCCACAAGTGTCTGCAGAAATTCAAAATCTCCCTTATCCTCTCGTCACTTTTGTCACAGCTGTGCCATCGAGCCTGTCACATAGCGCTCAGATATTCATTGGGCCTCACACAATCCAAAAGTGTCCAGTGTCCACAAGTGTGTGCAGAAATTCAAAATCTCCTGTATCCTCTAGTCACTTTGGTCACAGCTGTGCCATGGAGCCTGTCACATAGCGCTCAGATATTCATTGGGCCTCACACAATCCAAAAGTGTCCAGTGTCCACAAGTGTCTGCAGAAATTCAAAATCTCCCTTATCCTCTAGTCACTTTGGTCACAGCTGTGCCATCGAGCCTGTCACATAGCGCTCAGATATCAGTGGGCCTCACACAATCCAAAAGTGTCCAGTGTCCACAAGTGTCTGCAGAAATTCAAAATCTCCCATATCCTCTCGTCACTTTTGTCACAGCTGTGCCATCGAGCCTGTGACATAGCGCTCAGATATCAGTGGCCCTCACACAATCCAAAAGTGTCCAGTGTCCACAAGTGTCTGCAGAAATTCAAAATCTCCCTTATCCTCTCGTCACTTTTGTCACAGCTGTGCCATCGAGCCTGTGACATAGCGCTCAGATATCAGAGGGCCTCACACAATCCAAAAGTGTCCAGTGTCCACAAGTGTCTGCAGAAATTCAAAATCTCCCCTGTCCTATAGACACCTTGTACCTTGTTTTACATTACTATATAGTTTGTTGGATTTTGTCTACATTTCTACCAAAAATGAGGAAGGCTGGTGGAAGAGGCCGCGGAATTGGGCGGGGGTTGGCAGCTGGTAATGATGGTGTTGGTGGTGGATCTGATGGTAGTGGCAAGAGCAAAATAGGACCGAATGCAGGAGGTATTGAGCCTGCGTCATCGTCTGGCTACATAAGGCCTCGAACGCTTAGTTTTCTAGGAGTTGGCAAACCGTTTTTAAAGCCAGAGCATCAGGAAAATGTTTTGTCTTACATTGCTGACTCAGCCTCCAGCTCTATCGCCTCCTCTTCTTCAGTTGTAAAAAGTAAAAGCACTGAGTCATCATTGGAGGCTCATGTTCATGAACCACACCTTTCCTTGTGTCCTTCACCCCAACCAAGATTGAAGGATGACGCAGGCCATACTACTGATTACTCCATGGAGCTGTTTTCACATACCATGCCTGGATTATCAAGTCAAATGGTGAAGTACCCAGGCCAAGATGAATCTGACATGGAGTGCACTGATGCACAGCTGCTGATGGATGATTCTGCTGGTACATTCACTTAGAGCACTACATTGTCCTCGCAGTGTACAGAGCCAGATTCTGACCCTGATGAGACTCAGGTGCCCCTTCCCGCACACTATACCACCATACACGGTGACACAGAGGAAGGTGCACATGACATAGAAGAGGAGGTGATGGATGACCCAGTTGCTGACCCAGATTGGCATCCATTGGGGGAAGAGGGTGCTGCTTCCAATAGCTCAGATGAGGAGCATCCACAGCAGACATCTACATCGCAACAGCTGTTATCTGGCAGGCCCGGAGCACTTCAAAGACAGGTTCCAAACATCAAAAGAGTTGCTGGACAGCTTGTCCAGAGGGTCAAAAGATCACAGCGTGCTAGGCCGCAAAATGTCTGCCAAAGTAGGAAGAGTGCAGTGTGGCACTTTTTTGACCAAAATCCTCATGATCAGGCCAAGGTTATCTGTAAGAAGTGCGCAAAGACCTTTAGCCGAGGGAAAAATCTGAAAAATTTGAATACCAGTTGCATGCTTAGACATTTAACCAGCATGCACTTGCAAGCATGGACACAACTCCAAACCTCAAGTGCCACATGTGCAACTGATCACAACGAAGGTAGTCAGCAACGCTACATTGTTTCCCCCACTGTAAGCCCACCGGTTAGCACAGCAGCAAATGTTGAGGTGTCATTGCAAGGCCACAGCAGTCAGGGAATCCCACTGTTATATCAACGAAAGACTGATTCTAGGCCATCAGAAAGAACACCAACTCCATCACCATCATCAACCCTCTCTCAGTCCGCCCTGTTCACCGCTACTTCCACCATATGCAGCTCTCAAGTCCAGCTCACCCTCCCAGACACTATGAGTAGGTCAAGAAAGTACTCAGTCTCTCATTGGGTTTGAACGTCCACATTGCCAAACTAATCTCGCTTTCCGCGAACTCATGGCCTATGCAGTACCACACTATGACTACCCAGTCGCCACTTCTTCTCTCGCAAAGCGATCCCAGCCCTCCACCATCATGTGAAAGACCGCATTGTCCATGCACTCAAGCAGTCAGTGAGCGGAAAGGTGCACCTCACAACTGATGCATGGTCCAGTCGGCATGGCCAGGGGCGTTACGTGTCCATCACTGCGCACTGGGTTAATGTGGTGGATGCAGGGTCCACAGGGGACAGCGGTGGTGGGACAGTGCTGCCTAGCCCACGGTATAGGAAACAGTTGGCTGTAGGCGTTCGACCCTCCTCCTCCTCCTCCTCCAGAAGCGAAAGCTCGTCCACAGAGCGCAGTCGTACGAGCACTCCATCTGCAGCTGCCACTGTTGCACACGATGTGTCCCCCTATCGAGCAGCTAGTGGAAAGCGTCAGCAGGCTGTGTTGCAGATGATGTGTTTGGGCAACAGACACACCGCCGAGGTGCTGGCCGAGTACTTGAAGCGACAAACTGAGTCATGGCTGGGCAGTGTACATCTTGAGGCAGGCAAGGTAGTTAGTGATAACGGCCGTAATTTTGTGGCAACCATAGCCCTTTCAAAACTCAGCCACATACCTTGCTTGGCTCACACCTTGAACCTGGTGGTGCAGTGCTTCCTCAAAAATTATCCGGAGTTAACAGCCCTGCTCCAGAAGGTGCGAAGACTGTGCGCGCACATCCGCCGGTCGCCTGTACACTCCGTTCATATGCAGAAGCTGCAGCGATTGCTCCACCTTCCCAACCACCGCCTTATTATCGACATTGCAACAAGGTGGAACTCCACCCTGCACATGGTGGAGCGGCTGTGCGAGCAGAGGCAGGCCATAATGCATTTGTGGGAGGATACACGGCCAGGCTCTTTGAGAGCAGACATGGAGTTGACAGGTGTGCAGTGGTCGAAGCTGAAAGACCTCTGTAAAGTCCTTCAGTGTTTTGAGGAATGCACACGGCTGGTAAGCGCAGACGACGCCATCCTAAGCATGAGCATCCCACTTATGCGTCTGCTCATGCAAACTTTGACGCACCTTAAGGAGCAGGCGTCTGCAGCCAATGTTGATGAGGAGGAAGAGGAGGAGGGAATCCTTGATGACATTCAGCCATTGTCTGCTCAGGGACCTCTCCTGGACGAGGTGGAGGAAGAAGAGGAGGAGGAGGATGATGGGGATGATTACTTAGGGGAGGAGGATGCATCTCGTGGGGCAAGTGAAAATGTTGGCGTGGCAAGGTCTGGTACAGGGTTTGTGCGTGACTGGAGGGATGTAGATTTGCCAGAAAGTGCTCCTCCAACCAGCACTCGCAGTGCATCATTGACACCGGGAACATTGGCCCACATGTCAGATTATGCCTTGCAGATCCTAAAAAGGGACCCACGCATTGCCAAAATGATGAATGATGACGACTACTGGTTGGCCAGCATCCTGGATCCACGCTATAAACGCAAATTACAAAACATCATGCCACAGGAGAACCTTGACCTAATATTGGCTAATAAACAAGCAACTCTGGTAAATCGGTTGCTTGAGGCATTCCCAGCACACAGCAGCGGTGATGGTTCTCACACGAGCCGTACGGGCCGGGGGCAGCTTGGCAGAGGTGTTCGTGGTGCACACAGCAGAAGTGGCGTTGGAGACAGGGGTTTCATGACAATGTTGTGGACTGATTTTTCAAATACCGCTCACACAACTGGTAATACTGCATCGATGGAAAGTGACAGGAGACAGCAGTTGTCAACTATGGTTACAAACTACTTTTCCTCCCATATCGATGTTCTCCCACACAGGTCATTCCCCTTTGACTATTGGGCCGCTAAACTGGACACATGGCCTGAATTGGCCCAATATGCCTTACAGGAGCTCTCTTGCCCAGCTGCAAGTGTGCTATCGGAAAGAGTCTTCAGTGCAGCTGGATCAATCCTGACAGAAAAAAGGACCCGTCTGTCAACCCAAAATGTGGATGATCTAACCTTCATTAAAATGAACCATGCATGGGTTTCCAAGGATTTTGTCCCACCTTCCCCTGATGACACATAGGGTGACAGAAAAATGGCTTGCTTTGGTCCACCTCTTCCTGGGACTTCACCTATTTCGCCTTTTGCATCAGCTGAATGTCCAACATCAACATATGCCACTTTCTAAAACTCCCTAACTGTGCTGCCTCCCCCCCCATGGCCGGGGTCACCACCTAGCGCACGACACCGTGTGAGTGCCGTTGCCCTGGACAGGTGGGTAGGCCGACTCTTGGGTGCGGGCACTGGCACAGGGTCCCTCATAGTGCAATCAAGTGTCTCTGACGGTGGTGGTGCACACCCGCCGTCAGACACACCGCCGTACTATGAGGGGCCCAGTGCCAGTACCGACGCCCACGAGTGGGCCCCCCTTGCTTGGGCAGGGCCCCAGCATTTGCAATCTTTACCTCTCCCTGCTCCTCCGCTGTGTAATCTGGGCCGTCAAATCCATACTGTGCCTGACACCGTCTGAGCCTGCCTCCTGATGTACAGACATATATTTTGAATGTGTACGCTATCCATACATGTTATCCGGGGATACGGTACCCTTTCTAACCTTTGTGCAATCACGTGCAATCCATACTGTGCCTGACACCGTCTGAGCCTGCCTCCTGATGTACAGACATATATTTTGAATGTGTACGCTATCCATACATGTTATCCGGGGATACGGTACCCTTTCTAACCTTTGTGCAATCACGTGCAATCCATACTGGGCCTAACACCGTCTGAGCCTGCCTCCTTATGTACAGACATATATTTTGAATGTGTACGCTATCCATACATGTTATCCGGGGATACGGTACCCTTTGTAACCTTTGTGCAATCACGTGCAATCCATACTGGGCCTAACACCGTCTGAGCCTGCCTCCTGATGTACAGACATATATTTTGAATGTGTACGCTATCCATACATGTTATCCGGGGATACGGTACCCTTTCTAACCTTTGTGCAATCACGTGCAATCCATACTGGGCGTGAGAACGGCTGGCGAGCTGTTAAGCAAGCTACAGCACCTGTGGTTTGCACACGTAAGTTTTTCATTTTTTCAGGAATGACGGTTAGGCCTAATTCCGGAACTGCGGTTGACCTGCACTTACTGGGAAATCATTGTTCGCGGGTAATAATTGTCATCAGTGATCCCCATCACTAACGTTGTTCAGCGGGTTATCTGCACCTGTAAGCGACAAACGCTGGCCTTTTCAGTGTAGCGCACATGCAGCCACGGACATGTAATGGCATGACACACCAGTTATTGGCCAATCTCATGTGCCAGAGCCTCACGTGTCCCTCTAGTAAGCCGGACTCGGACAGCGGGGCATGACGGAGTCTCGTTCGTTAACGGAATTAAGCTTGCAATGTGTGCATCTGTTCTGTAGCTGGCATGGTTGAGGTTTCCCAGGTGGAGTCGAATTTAACCGTAGGCTCCACTCCTGGTGGTGCCCTTCTGGACATTCCTTTAAGGTTCAGCTTTGCAACCATACTGCCCACGTAAAACAAACACTTTGCCTTCATGAACGCTGTTTGGAGGGTCATGACTCGTGGGAATAACGCCGTCCAATCAGTTAACCTGCTAGAGAGATCGTTCGTTGCTCCCAAGCATGACATCACACTACCTAGGAGGAAGGTAATGCCACTGTGGCGACAGTACTCCTGGGGGCGACACAAGTGCACTGATGCCCAGCCACTGCTCGATGAATCTGCTGGTACATTGACCCAGACCACTACATTCCCCTCGCACACTACATGGCCTGAATCTGACCCTGATGAAACTCAGGTTACCCTTCCCATATACAGTTCCATCTTACACGGTGACAAAGAGGAAGCTGCAGATGAAAGTGCAGGTTCGGCCCACCCGCCATCAGACACACCACCGTACTATCAGGGGCCCTGTGCCAGTGCCGTCGCCAACGAGTGGGCCCCCCCCCGCTTGCTCAGGATCACAGCACTTGCAAAGTTGAAACACTGTGCAGTGAGATGGAAGATGGGGACGACGAGGAGTCCAGACTAGTACAGGGATTCCCTAGCGAGGAGACTTATTTGATTGTTTTCAATGTTGGGACAGCAATTTTTGGGGAGCACTATACTCTAGAGAATGATAGATGGGGCCCACCATACACTGGAACATTCCAAAGGTGGACATCAGACACTGGAGCAGCATTTACAGGGCCCATTATACACTAGAGCATTAGAAGTGAGGCCCATTATGTTTGGAGCATTATTTGGGCCCATAAGACAGTGGAGCTTCATCCATGGGGACCAACATATACCGTAGCATTATGTGGAGCTCATCATATACTGTTTCAAACATTATATGGGACCAATGATTCTGTATGGAGAAATAGATGGGCCTCGTCATGAGATGTAAAAAGTGAAGTATTTTTCATTGTACTATACCGCTATTTCTCTGCCGTATCGGAGCATGATGAGTTGTGGTATGTGTTAATGGGGCGCTCTTTCGCCCAGGGCACATGAAAACCTGGAGCCAGCCCTACCCACCACAACTTTAGCCAAATAACCCCCATTTTTCAGTGCGTAACTTGTATTATGAAGTTAATTAAGGTTGACAAGCTTAAGTAAGAAGAATTGATGCTTTTGGCATTCAAATGGGCACTGTAGGTGTGTTTCCTGTCCTCCTCTCACTGCCGACTTTTATTCCCCATTGACTTACATTGGGTTTCGTGTTTCGGGACGACCCCGACTTTTCCCTATAATCGGACGATCTTGCTCGACCCGACTTTTGGAAAAGTCGGGTTTCACGAAACGAAACGCGACCCTAAAAAACCAAAAGTCGCTCAACTCTAGTAGATACCCATTTGTGCTACTGTGCAGTGTAACTTTTCTCTTTTTTTCTCTGACATGGAAAAAACATGTGAGCTGACTAGTAATAAAAGAATAGCCATGTTCCGGACCCTAAAATATTAGCTAGAGCTGGGCATGGCTACAAAGAGCTTCAACTCTGGAGAACATAAGCGCTTGGCATGTATGTCCGTAATATATTTACATCACGGAAATTTCAATAGGAACTGTGTAATGTTCCCATAATATAGAGCTAGGCAATGAGAGGAAAAAGAAAAGCCCTATAAAATATAACTTTCACTTTTCTAGCTTAAGAACAAAAAATGTTTTTATTGTTTTCTTGTGGAGTAGAAAAGTATAAAATATGGATGAAATTCTAGATGTATGAAAGAGAGATGTGTAGCTCATAGGGTCTCAATTCCCTCCGATATAATTGGACAAAGGTTCTCTTTTTTTCTTATTCCCCTGATGAACCTCCATGACAAAGTAAAGGAGAACTCGTCAGGGTTGCGACCTGGGAATGGAATCTGTATTTGTATATATATTCTATTACAATTACAATTATATTGACCCTTAGTGATGATTAGAGTTGAGCGACTTTTGCTTTTTTAGGGTCGCGTTTCGTTTCGTGAAACCCGACTTTTCCAAAAGTCGGGTCGAGCAAGATCGTCCGATTATAGGGAAAAGTTGGGGTCGTCCCGAAACACGAAACCCAATGTAAGTCAATGGGGAATAAAAGTCGGCAGTGAGAGGAGGACAGGAAACACACCTACAGTGCCCATTTGAATGCCAAAAGCATCAATTCTTCTTACTTAAGCTTGTCAACCTTAATTAACTTCATAATACAAGTTACGCACTGAAAAATGGGGGTTATTTGGCTAAATTTGTGGGGGGGGAGGGCTGGCTGCAGGTTTTCATGTGCCCTGGGCGAAAGAGCGCCCCTTTAACACATACCACAACTCATCATGCTCCGATACGGCAGAGAAATAGCGGTATAGTACAATGAAAAATACCTCACTTTTTACATCTCATGACGAGGCCCATCTATTTCTCCATACAGAATCATTGGTCCCATATAATGTTTGAAACAGTATATGATGAGCTCCACATAATGCTACAGTATATGTTGGTCCCCATGGATGAAGCTCCACTGTCTTATGGGCCCAAATAATGCTCCAAACATAATGGGCCCCATTTCTAATGCTCTAGTGTATAATGGGCCCTGTAAATGCTGCTCCAGTGTCTGATGTCCACCTTTGGAATGTTCCAGTGTATGGTGGGCCCCATCTATCATTCTCCATAGTATAGTGCTCCCCAAAAATTGCTGTCCCAACATAGAAAACAATCAAATAAGTCTCCTCGCTAGGGAATCCCTGTACTTGTCTGGACAGGTGCTGTAGCTTGCTTAACAGCTCGCCAGCCGTTCTCACGCCCAGTATGGATTGCACGTGATTGCACAAAGGTTAGAAAGGGTACCGTATCCCTGGATAACATGTATGGATAGCGTACACATTCAAAATATATGTCTATAAAGCATGAGGCAGGCTCAGACGGTGTTAGGCCCAGTATGGATTGCACGTCATTGCACAAAGGTTAGAAGGGGTACCGTATCCCCGGATAACATGTATGGATAGCGTACACATTCAAAATATATGTCTATACAGCATGAGGCAGGCTCAGACGGTGTTAGGCCCAGTATGGATTGCACGTCATTGCACAAAGGTTAGAAGGGGTACCGTATCCCAGGATAACATGTATGGATAGCGTACACATTCAAAATATATGTCTATACAGCATGAGGCAGGCTCAGACGGTGTTAGGCCCAGTATGGATTGCACGTCATTGCACAAAGGTTAGAAAGGGGACCGTATCCCTGGATAACATGTATGGATAGCGTACACATTCAAAATATATGTCTATACAGCATGAGGCAGGCTCAGACGGTGTTAGGCCCAGTATGGATTGCACGTCATTGCACAAAGGTTAGAAGGGGTACCGTATCCCCGGATAACATGTATGGATAGCGTACACATTCAAAATATATGTCTATACAGCATGAGGCAGGCTCAGACGGTCTTAGGCCCAGTATGGATTGCACGTGATTGCACAAAGGTTAGAAAGGGTACCGTATCCCTGGATAACATGTATGGATAGCGTACACATTCAAAATATATGTCTATACAGCATGAGGCAGGCTCAGACGGTGTTAGGCCCAGTATGGATTGCACGTCATTGCACAAAGTTTAGAAGGGGTAACGTATCCCCGGATAACATGTATGGATAGCGTACACATTCAAAATATATGTCTATACATCAGGAGGCAGGCTCAGATGGTGTCAGGCACAGTATGGATTTGACGGCCCAGATTACACAGCGGAGGAGCAGGGAGAGGTAAAGATTGCAAATGCTGGGGCCCTGGCCAAGCAAGGGGGGCCCACTCGTGGGCGTCGGTACTGGCACTGGTCCCCTCATAGTACAGCGGTGTGTCTGACGGCGGGTGTGCACCACCACCGTCAGAGACACTTGATTGCACTATGAGGGACCCTGTGCCAGTGCCCGCGCCCAAGAGTCGGCCTACCCACCTGTCCAGGGCAACGGCACTCGCACGGTGTCGTGCGCTAGGTGGTGACCCCGGCCATGGGGGGGAGGCAGCACAGTTAGGGAGTTTTAGAAAGTGGCATATGTTGATGTTGGACATTCAACTGATGCAAAAGGCGAAATAGGTGAAGTACCAGGAAGAGGTGGACCAAAGCAAGCCATTTTTGTGTCACCCTATGTGTCATCAGGGGAAGGTGGGACAAAATCCTTGGAAACCCATGCGTGGTTCATTTTAATGAAGGTTAGATCATCCACATTTTGGGTTGACAGACGGGTCCTTTTTTCTGTCAGGATTGATCCAGCTGCACTGAAGACTCTTTCCGATAGCACACTTGCAGCTGGGCAAGCGAGCTCCTGTAAGGCATATTGGGCCAATTCAGGCCAGGTGTCCAGTTTAGCGGCCCAATAGTCAAAGGGGAATGACCTGTGTGGGAGAACATCGATATGGGAGGAAAAGTAGTTTGTAACCATAGTTGACAACTGCTGTCTCCTGTCACTTTCCATCGATGCAGTATTACCAGTTGTGTGAGCGGTATTTGAAAAATCAGTCCACAGCATTGTCATGAAACCCCTGTCTCCAACGCCACTTCTGCTGTGTGCACCACGAACACCTCTGCCAAGCTGCCCCCGGCCCGTACGGCTCGTGTGAGAACCATCACCGCTGCTGTGTGCTGGGAATGCCTCAAGCAACCGATTTACCAGAGTTGCTTGTTTATTAGCCAATATTAGGTCAAGGTTCTCCTGTGGCATGATGTTTTGTAATTTGCCTTTATAGCGTGGATCCAGGATGCTGGCCAACCAGTAGTCGTCATCGTTCATCATTTTGGCAATGCGGGGGTCCCTTTTTAGGATCCGCAAGGCATAATCTGACATGTGGGCCAATGTTCCCGGTGTCAATGATGCACTGCGAGTGCTGGGTGGAGGAGCACTTTAAGGCAAATCCACATCCCTCCAGTCACGCACAAACCCTGTACCAGACCTTGCCACGCCAACATTTTCACTTGCCCCATGAGATGCATCCTCCTCCCCTAAGTAATCATCCCCATCATCCTCCTCCTCCTCCTCCTCTTCTTCCTCCACCTCATCCAGGAGAGGTCCCTGAGCAGACAATGGCTGAATGTCATCAAGGATTCCCTCCTCCTCTTCCTCCTCATCAACATTGGCTGCAGACGCCTGCTCCTTAAGGTGCGTCAAAGTTTGCATGAGCAGACGCATAAGTGGGATGCTCATGCTTAGGATGGCGTCGTCTGCGCTTACCAGCCGTGTGCATTCCTCAAAACACTGAAGGACTTTACAAAGGTCTTTCAGCTTCGACCACTGCACGCCTGTCAACTCCATGTCTGCTCTCAAAGTGCCTGGCTGTGTATCCTCCCACAAATGCATTATGGCCTGCCTCTGCTCGCACAGCCGCTCCACCATGTGCAGGGTGGAGTTCCACCTTGTTGCAATGTCGATAATGAGGCGGTGGTTGGGAAGGTGGAGCAATCGCTGCAGCTTCTGCATACGAACGGAGTGTACAGGCGACCAGCGGATGTGCGCGCACAGTCTTCGCACCTTCTGGAGCAGGGCTGTTAACTCCGGATAATTTTTGAGGACGCACTGCACCACCAGGTTCAAGGTGTGAGCCAAGCAAGGTATGTGGCTGAGTTTTGAAAGGGCTATGGCTGCCACAAAATTACGGCCGTTATCACTAACTACCTTGCCTGCCTCAAGATGTACACTGCCCAGCCATGACTCAGTTTGTCGCTTCAAGTACTCGGCCAGCACCTCGGCGGTGTGTCTGTCGCCCAAACACATCATCTGCAACACAGCCTGCTGACGCTTTCCACTAGCTGCTCGATAGGGGGACACATCGTGTGCAACAGTGGCAGCTGCAGATGGAGTGCTCGTACGACTGCGCTCTGTGGACGAGCTGTCGCTTCTGGAGGAGGAGGAGGAGGGTCGAAAGCCTACAGCCAACTGTTTCCTAGACCGTGGGCTAGGCAGCACTGTCCCACCACCGCTGTCCCCTGTGGACCCTGCATCCACCACATTAACCCAGTGCGCAGTGATGGACACGTAACGGCCCTGGCCATGCCGACTGGACCATGCATCAGTTGTGAGGTGCACCTTTCCACTCACTGACTGCTTGAGTGCATGGACAATGCGGTCTTTCACATGATGGTGGAGGGCTGGGATGGCTTTGCGAGAGAAGAAGTGGCGACTTGGTAGGTCATAGCATGGTACTGCATAGGCCATGAGTTCGCGGAAAGCTGTGCTTTCCACCAACCGAAAGGGCATCATCTCAAACGAGATTAGTTTGGCAATGTGGGTGTTCAAACCCAGTGTACGCGGATGAAAGACTGAGTACTTTCTTGACCTACTCATAGTGTCTGGGAGGGTGAGCTGGACTTGAGAGCTGCATATGGTGGAAGTAGCGGTGGACAGGGCGGACTGAGAGAGGGTTGATGATGGTGATGGAGTTGGTGTTCTTTCTGATGGCCTAGAATCAGTCTTTCGTTGATATAACAGTGGGATTCCCTGACTGCTGTGGCCTTGCAACGACACCTCAACATTTGCTGCTGTGCTAACCGGTGTGCTTACAGTGGGGGAAACAATGTAGCGTTGCTGACTACCTTCGTTGTGATCAGTTGCACATGTGGCACTTGAGGTTTGGTGTTGTGTCCACGCTTGCAAGTGCATGCTGGTTAAATGTTTAAGCATGCAACTGGTATTCAAATTTTTCAGATTTTTCCCTCGGCTAAAGGTCTTTGCGCACTTCTTACAGATAACCTTGGCCTGATCATGAGGATTTTGTTCAAAAAACTGCCACACTGCACTCTTCCTACTTTGGCAGACATTTTGCGGCCTAGCACGCTGTGATCTTTTGACCCTCTGGACAAGCTGTCCAGCAACTCTTTTGATGTTTGGAACCTGTCTTTGGAGTGCTCCGGGCCTGCCAGATAACAGCTGTTGCGATGTCGATGTCTGCTGTGGATGCTCCTCATCTGAGCTATTGGAAGCAGCACCCTCTTCCCCCAATGGATGCCAATCTCGGTCAACAACTGGGTCATCCATCACCTCCTCTTCTATGTCATGTGCACCTTTCTCTTGATAATCCAGGCATGGTATGTGAAAACAGCTCCATGGAGTAATCAGTAGTATGGCCTGCGTCATCCTTCAATCTTGGTTGGGGTGAAGGACACAAGGAAAGGTGTGGTTCATGAACATGAGCCTCCAATGACGACTCAGTGCTTTTACTTTTTACAACTGAAGAAGAGGAGGCGATAGAGCTGGAGGCTGAGTCAGCAATGTAAGACAAAACTTTTTCCTGATGCTCTGCCTTTAAAAGCGGTTTGCCAACTCCTAGAAAACTAAGCGTTCGAGGCCTTATGTAGACAGACGATGACGCAGGGTCAGCACCTCCTGCATTTGGTCCTATTTTGCTCTTGCCACTACCATCAGATCCACCACCAACACCATCATCACCAGCTGACAACCCCCGCCCAATTCCACGGCCTCTTCCACCAGCCTTCCTCATTTTTGGTAGAAATGTAGACAAAATCCAACAAACTATATAGTAATGTAAAACAAGGTACAAGGTGTCTATAGGACAGGGGAGTTTTAGAATTTCTGCACACACTTGTGGACAGTGGACACTTGTGGATTGTGTGCGGCCCACTGATATCTGAGCGCTATGTGACACACTCGATGGCACAGCTGCCTGTGACCAAAGTGACGAGAGGATAATGGAGATTTTGAATCTCTGCGTACACTTTTGGACACTGGACACTTGTGGATTGTGTGCGGCCCACTGATATCTGAGCGCTATGTGACACGCTCGATGGCACAGCTGCCTGTGACCAAAGTGACGAGAGGATAATGGAGATTTTGAATCTCTGCGTACACTTGTGGACAGTGGACACTTGTGGATTGCGTGCGGCCCACTGATATCTGAGCGCTATGTGACACGCTCGATGGCACAGCTGCCTGTGACCAAAGTGACGAGAGGATAATGGAGATTTTGAATCTCTGCGTACACTTTTGGACACTGGACACTTGTGGATTGTGTGCGGCCCACTGATATCTGAGCGCTATGTGACACGCTCGATGGCACAGCTGCCTGTGACCAAAGTGACGAGAGGATAATGGAGATTTTGAATCTCTGCGTACACTTTTGGACACTGGACACTTGTGGATTGTGTGCGGCCCACTGATATCTGAGCGCTATGTGACACGCTCGATGGCACAGCTGCCTGTGACCAAAGTGACGAGAGGATAATGGAGATTTTGAATCTCTGCGTACACTTGTGGACAGTGGACACTTGTGGATTGTGTGCGGCCCACTGATATCTGAGCGCTATGTGACACGCTCGATGGCACAGCTGCCTGTGACCAAAGTGACGAGAGGATAATGGAGATTTTGAATCTCTGCGTACACTTGTGGACAGTGGACACTTGTGGATTGTGTGCGGCCCACTGATATCTGAGCGCTATGTGACACGCTCGATGGCACAGCTGCCTGTGACCAAAGTGACGAGAGGATAATGGAGATTTTGAATCTCTGCGTACACTTTTGGACACTGGACACTTGTGGATTGTGTGCGGCCCTCTGATATCTGAGCGCTATGTGACACGCTCGATGGCACAGCTGCCTGTGACCAAAGTGACGAGAGGATAATGGAGATTTTGAATCTCTGCGTACACTTTTGGACACTGGACACTTGTGGATTGTGTGCGGCCCACTGATATCTGAGCGCTATGTGACACGCTCGATGGCACAGCTGCCTGTGACCAAAGTGACGAGAGGATAATGGAGATTTTGAATCTCTGCGTACACTTTTGGACACTGGACACTTGTGGATTGTGTGCGGCCCACTGATATCTGAGCGCTATGTGACACGCTCGATGGCACAGCTGCCTGTGACCAAAGTGACGAGAGGATAATGGAAATTTTGAATCTCTGCGTACACTTGTGGACAGTGGACACTTGTGGATTGTGTGCGGCCCACTGATATCTGAGCGCTATGTGACACGCTCGATGGCACAGCTGCCTGTGACCAAAATGACGAGAGGATAATGGAGATTTTGAATCTCTGCGTACACTTTTGGACACTGGACACTTGTGGATTGTGTGCGGCCCACTGATATCTGAGCGCTATGTGACACGCTCGATGGCACAGCTGCCTGTGACCAAAGTGACGAGAGGATAATGGAGATTTTGAATCTCTGCGTACACTTGTGGACAGTGGACACTTGTGGATTGTGTGCGGCCCACTGATATCTGAGCGCTATGTGACACGCTCGATGGCACAGCTGCCTGTGACCAAAGTGACGAGAGGATAATGGAGATTTTGAATCTCTGCGTACACTTTTGGACACTGGACACTTGTGGATTGTGTGCGGCCCACTGATATCTGAGCGCTATGTGACACGCTCGATGGCACAGCTGCCTGTGACCAAAGTGACGAGAGGATAATGGAGATTTTGAATCTCTGCGTACACTTTTGGACACTGGACACTTGTGGATTGTGTGCGGCCCACTGATATCTGAGCGCTATGTGACACGCTCGATGGCACAGCTGCCTGTGACCAAAGTGACGAGAGGATAATGGAGATTTTGAATCTCTGCGTACACTTTTGGACACTGGACACTTGTGGATTGTGTGCGGCCCACTGATATCTGAGCGCTATGTGACACGCTCGATGGCACAGCTGCCTGTGACCAAAGTGACGAGAGGATAATGGAGATTTTGAATCTCTGCGTACACTTGTGGACAGTGGACACTTGTGGATTGTGTGCGGCCCACTGATATCTGAGCGCTATGTGACACGCTCGATGGCACAGCTGCCTGTGACCAAAGTGACGAGAGGATAATGGAGATTTTGAATCTCTGCGTACACTTGTGGACAGTGGACACTTGTGGATTGTGTGCGGCCCACTGATATCTGAGCGCTATGTGACACGCTCGATGGCACAGCTGCCTGTGACCAAAGTGACGAGAGGATAATGGAGATTTTGAATCTCTGCGTACACTTTTGGACACTGGACACTTGTGGATTGTGTGCGGCCCACTGATATCTGAGCGCTATGTGACACGCTCGATGGCACAGCTGCCTGTGACCAAAGTGACGAGAGGATAATGGAGATTTTGAATCTCTGCGTACACTTTTGGACACTGGACACTTGTGGATTGTGTGCGGCCCACTGATATCTGAGCGCTATGTGACACGCTCGATGGCACAGCTGCCTGTGACCAAAGTGACGAGAGGATAAGGGAGATTGGATTGCTTTTAAAAAAGCAGTTTGCGGAGCAGTGGGTAAACAGCAATGCCAGCGTGTCAGGAAGCCTTAGAAGGCAGCCCAACAACCAACACCACTGATACACCACAATATAGCCTCCCCTTGCACTGCACACACAGTGACTTGTGTGTTGTGCAGGCCAAATCGCTAGCAGCAGAAGCAGTTTTTTTGTCTTCTTCCCTGCCTAACGCTCTCCCTACAGAATCAGCAGCAACCTCTCCCTATACTAAGATCGGCAGAAGTAAGATGGCGGTCGGCGTGCACGCCCTTTTATACCCCCTGTGACGACCACCAAAGCAAGCCAATCACTTGCATGCCCTTCTGAAAGATGGTGGTGACCCGTGTCTATGTCATCACGTTGCCCACAGTGTCCGTGGATCCTGATTGGCTGAAAAAGAGTGCAAAACAAACTTTTGAAACGTGACTTTGGCGCGTAAGTCGCCGGCCTCGTGGCCGACCTCATCCTAGGGTCGGGTTTCGTTTCATGAAACCCGACTTTGCCAAAAGTCGGCGACTTTTGAATTTTTTCGACCCGTTTCGCTCAACTCTAGTGATGATTGCTAATGTACTGTATAGGGCTAATTAAGGACTACAGCTTGGCCAGATGATGAGCAGTGGGTAAGTACTCATATTGCATTTATAGGGCAAATATATACTGTAGATTCCAGGATATTTATGGCTGGGATGTGCTTCCTCTACATATTACATATTTATGTTAATATTATATACTGTTAGTATTAAGTCTACAGGTCTTTGGGAACAATATTATTGTTGTCATTATGTTTTTATATGTTTGTGTTTTGCACGTGTTTATTATCGCTCTTCATTGATGGCAGGTTGCATAATAGGGCTATACTAGGGCCAGTCAATGTTGAACGGCGGCGCCCATTCATCTATCCTAGGGTGCCAACCTTCGCGGCAAGGTAGAGAATATTGAGGGAAATTTCTAGGAACAGTTACCTACCCTATTTCCAGAAAAATATTAATTAGACTACTAACTTTCTCAGATCTCTGAACCCGGCACCTGGCAGTATGCAACATTGTATTAATTTTTAAGAATTTTGAGACTTAACCTGTTTGGTTTTAATTATAATTAATAAAATACTGTTTTTACGAGTTATTCCTTTAGTTTTGATAAAGTCCTGGAAGGTTCTAGCAGACTGGAGACGTCCTAAGAGCTGAAGGTGGAAACCACTGAGAAGTAGCAGATTTACTGTAATCTGCAAACAACCATGTGAAGTCCTGGAGACCACTGACAGATATCAAGATTACTGTAAGCTACAGACAAAAAGGTGAAGTCCTGGAAACCACTCACAAGTACAGATGAAGTCCTGGAGGTCACTGACAAGAATAGGGAATATTGGAAGCCACAGACAAATAGGTGAATACCTGCAGACCATTGACAGGTAGAAGTTAGGGATGAGAGAACCCGAACTGCAAAGTTCGAGGTCTGTACCGGCCACTTAGCATCTGGTAACAAACCCCGAAAAAGGACCTTTTACAGGATGTCTGTTTTACTGTTTGGGTTCGAATGCCCAATAAAATTTGTTGAAAGGCTGCAGTGCAGCCAATCAACAAGATTTTAGACTGTGGGCTATTCTGGAGCAATCACAACTATGCCAAGTATTGGCTTTTCTGTGATTGGCCGGCACACCACGTGACCCAGCCTACATAAAGGCCAGATCATGGGTGCTGCTGCCATTCTGCTCTTCTTAGTATTGGGACAGGACTCAGTAAGGGATAGTGTTAGGTAGTGCACTCTGCCTCAAATCCGCTGTGTACTCTACACTTCACTCAATGGGAGAACTGTGCCAAAAATTTGCAACCCACATATGTGAGCATACTGTGTTAAAAGCCACTGTGTGTACTCTGCAACTTCACCTGTGGGACTACTGTACCAAAAGCCGCTGTGTGTGCTCTGCAACCCTGCCTGTGGAAGTACTTGCCTTTATGTCGCTGTATGCATTCTGCAACCCCACCTGTGGGAGTACTGCACCAAAAGTCACTGTGTGTACTCTGCAACTCATATCTGTGGGAGTACTTTGCCAAAAGCTGCTGTGTGTACTCTGCAATCTCACCTGTGGGATTACTGTGCCAACAACCATTTTGTGTACTCTGCAACCTCGCCTGTGAGAGTACTATAAGAAAAGCCACTGTGTTTACTCTGCAACCCCACCTGTGTGAGTACTGTGCTTTTAAGCCACTGTGTGTACTCTGGAACCCAGCCAGTGAGAGTACTATGCATTTAAGCTGCTGTGTGTACTCTTCAACCCTGCCTGTAGGAGTATTGTGCCCAAAAATGCTGTGTGTACTCTGCAACTCTTGTAGCTGTTTCAGTTTTGATCCAAAGTCAGATATGCCAGCTCACCAGTGAGGCAGAATTAAGAGATTAGGCCCTCAAAATAACAAGGGCTCACAGAAACATGTCATACATGTATCCCTCCAGACTGGTTTTGGCTGAAAACAATGCTTACAATTTCATCTGTCTTTTCTGGGTCTCTGGCTATAAAGAGGTGGGGTGGTTGCAGTGATAGTGTCATGGTATGCCTAGGTTACTTTAGGCTAAAACCCCGGGACCCCTGCAGTGTCCCTCAGACTAGGGAAAACCCTGTCTGTCCCTCAACCCAGGGTTTACACTGAAGGTGTGCCTGCCTGGGCCTCCACCCTGTCCCTGTCTCCTGTCCAGCCCTAAGCTGAACCCACCACCCTCCACCCAGTGAGGGGACCAGACACCAGACCCCTCAAATACGTATGGACAGGGGTAAAAGAAACACCACACCGTTAATACACAAGGAAATACAACAATGTGCAAGGGCAACCAAATATATATATATATAACAAATAGGAGAAAGAACAACTGAGAGATATACTGCACCAGATATCAGACGCTCCAAAACCACCACTGCTGACCGGTATTGCTAGCACTAGGCAAAAGCTATAGTTGGTGACGCCCATAGTCAGGACGGACTATTTAAAGACCAAGGGCGTGGCCCAGCCCTCAGCCAGCATGACAACCTGGTTAACCCTATCCCGACTGGAACAGAATACCCAACAAAGTCCCTGAGCATACTGTAGTGTAATAGGGTATTACCGCTGTCTGCCGGACACCCTGGTGTGAACAGTGTCCGACATGACAATACTGTAGTGGAATAGGGTATTACCGCTGTCTGCCGGACACCCTGGTGTGAACAGTGTCCGACATGACAGTACCCCGCCTTCTACGAGGGACCTCCGGAACCTCACCATGTCGAGGACCTGGCTTGTCCAGATGGCGACGATGGAACATAGTAACCAGTCGATCAGCATGAATGTCCGAGGCCGGCACCCATGTCCTCTCCTCAGGACCATAGCCACGCCAGTGGACCAGGTACTGTAGAGTGCGACGCACAACCCTAGAGTCCACCACTTTGGACACCTCAAATTTCAACGCACCATCCACCAAGATGGGAGGTGGTGGTCCGGGAGAACCATCCACCAAACCCACGACCTTTTTTAGCAATGCTTTGTGAAACACATTATGAATCTTATACACAGCCGGCAACTACAAATGAAATGCCACGGGGTTGATCACTGTGGAGATCCTAAATGGGCCAATGAACCTGGGACCCAACTTAAGTGACGGTATCTTGAGCTTGATGTTCCTTGTAGATAACCACACCCAATCACCCACACACAGGTCCGGACCTGGCACACGTCTGCAGTCAGCCACCCGTTTGTACCTGGAACCCACCTTCAACAAGCGCTGCTTGACTCTCCTCCAAACAGACGACAATTGAGCTCCCAACTGGTCCTCCTCAGGGATGCCAACCGAGCACCCCTGACTCAAAGTACAAAATTGAGGATGTTGACCATACACACAGAAAAAAGGAGATTCCCCAGACGATTCCTGGCAATGGTTGTTTATTGCGAATTCTGCCAGAGGAAGAAACGCTGACCACTCTTCCTGATTGTCGGAAACAAAGCAGCGCAAGTATTGCTCCAGGTTTTGGTTCATCCGCTCAGTCTGCCCATTCGACTGAGGGTGGAAAGCCGATGAATGAGATAATTTGATCCCAAGGCGAGAACAAAAAGCTCTCCAAAACTTTGCCACAAACTGCGTACCTCGATCAGACACAATGTCAGATGGGACACCATGAAGTCTGACCACCTCGCGAATAAATATCTGAGCAAGAGTCTTAGCATTGGGCAAAGATGGTAAAGCAACGAAATGTGACATTTTGGAGAACCTATCAACAATTACCAAAATGACCGAGTTCCCCGCCGAGGCGGGCAAGTCTGTAATAAAATCCATGGAAATCTCAGTCCATGGCTTACTGGGCACCCCGAGAGGCTGCAACCTACCAGCGGGACGGGAACGAGGAGTCTTGGCCCGTGCGCACGTGGTACAGGCAGACACATATGAGGCCACATCCTGCCGGATTTTAGGCCACCAAAAAGGACGCGATACCAGTTCCAGAGTGCTCTTAACCCCTGGATGACCTGCCAGTACCGTGTCGTGATGTTCGCCTAACACTCTAGAGCGTAGATGTAGTGGCACAAAAGATTTATTAGCAGGCAACCCCGGCGGTACATCCTCCTGAGCCTCCGCAATCTCTGCCTCAATTTCTGTCGTGATGGCAGATACCACCACACCCTTTTGGAGAATAGGTACCGGCTCTTCACATAACTCTCCACCAGGAAAACACCTGGATAAAGCGTCTGCCTTAATATTCTTCGAACCAGGTCGATAGGTAACAATGAAGTTGAACCGGGTGAAGAATAATGCCCAGCGAGCCTGTCTGGAGGACAGGCGCTTAGCAGATTCTAAATAAAGCAAATTCTTATGGTCGGTTATCACAGTAATCTGATGAACAGCCCCCTCCAAGAAGTGTCGCCACTCCTCAAATGCCAATTTGATGGCCAACAACTCCCTGTTGCCAATATCATAATTACGCTCCGCAGGCGACAGCTTCTTGGAGAAGTAGGCACACGGATGCAACTTGGCCCAAGATGGGCCCTGAGACAGTACAGCCCCCACTCCAACCTCCGACGCATCCACCTCCATGACAAACGGTAAGGAGACATCGGGCTGCACCAGAATGGGCGCTGAGGCAAAACTATTCTTGAGGAATTCAAACGCCTGTACCGCAGGCTCAGACCAGTCAGAAAAGTCGGTACCCTTCTTAGTCATGTCAGTAAGTGGTTTGGCAATCATAGAGAAATTCTTAATAAATTTCCTATAGTAATTGGAGAAGCCAAGAAATCGCTGAAGCGCCTTAAGATTATCAGGCCGATCCCAATGTAGTACCGCCTGCACCTTTGCGGTGTCCATCTTAAACCCTGAGGCGGAGATTATATAACCCAAGAACGGTAGTTCCTGTACGACAAACACACATTTTTCAAGCTTGACATAGAGCCTGTTCTCTCTGAGCAACTGCAGGACCTGTCTAACATGCTCTATATGTGTATCACGGTCGCGAGAGAAAATGAGGATGTCGTCTAGATAAATTATAACAAATCTCCCCAACAAATGAGAGAAGACATCATTTATGAAATGTTGACCGCCGGTGCCATAGTCAACCCAAACGGCATTACCAAACTCTCAAAGTGACCCTCAGGGGTATTGAATGCCGTCTTCCACTCATCCCCCTGACGGACTCTTATAAGATTGTACGCCCCCCTGAGGTCCAGTTTGGAGAACCACTTGGCACCAACCACTTGGTTGAACAAATCGGGTATAAGTGGCATAGGGTAAGGATCACGAACCGTAATCTGGTTGAGTTCTCTGAAATCCAGACACGGGCGTAAACCGCCATCCTTCTTTTTAACAAAGAAGAAGCCAGCAGCCAGAGGAGAAGAGGAAAGTCTAATATGACCCTTGCTCAGACTATCCGCAATGTACTCCTTGAGAGCTAGCCTCTAGGGACCTGAGATATTAAACATTCTAGCTTTAGGTAACTTGGCCCCTGGTTTCAACCTAATAGCACAGTCATAGGGGCGATGCGGTGGTAGTTCTGAACAACCTTTCTCAGAAAATACATCCGCATAGTCCAGCAACGGCTCCGGGATACTGGGAGTCAAAGCGGAAATACATGTAGCCAGGCACCTCTCCTGACACTCCCTGCTCCACTGAATTATGTCCTGGGTCTTCCAATCAATAACAGGACTATGCATTGACAACCATGGAAAGCCCAGAACCATCTGAGCCGGTAAGTTACTAAGCACCTTACAAGTTACCCGCTCTGAGTGTAATACTCCAATGTGGAGTTGTATATCCAACACACACTCTGTGATTTCCCCTTGAGACAACGGGGAAGCATTGATGGTAACCACCCGGATGGGGTTCGGCAATTTCTCCACCGGAAATCCCGCTGTATGCGCGAACTTCTCATCAATGAGATTGGCAGCTGAGCCACTATCAACAAACACTGTAATAGAGAGCATTTGCCCCCCAAGTGCTACCCTAGCAGGGAGCATACACTGGGAAACCATGACGGAGGATACACAAAGGCTCAGACTAGACTCCTCCAAACCCTCTGAGCCTATCAGTTTTCCGCCGGCGCGCCCTTCTTAGGTACCAGGGGGCAAGCGTTAATAAAATGTCCTCCTTTGCCACAAAAAAAACAAACCCCCTGCCTTCTGTGCCAAGGACGTTTAGGCTTGTTACTCGGTGACTGTGCTATACCAGCGATCTGCATGGGTTCCACGGATTCACCCGAGGCAACCTCACCTACAACTCCCCCACCTCCCGGAGGCAACGAAACCAGCGCCCCCTGACGGAGACGGCGGTCTATGCGTACTACAAGTGCCATCGCAGCCTCCAGAGAGGCGGGAGTCTCGTACATTAAGAGAGTCTGTTTAACCCTCCCAGAAACCCCATGCAAAAATTGACTTCTAAGCGCAGGGTCATTCCACTGCGTGTCCACCGCCCAGCGCCGGAATTCCGTGCAGTAATCCTCAGCTGGTCGCTCAACCTGTAGTAGTGAGCGTATCTTAGACTCTGCTAAGTTTAATCTATCCGGATCGTCATAGATCAAACCCAGAGCAGAGAAAAAAAAATCTACAGACTCAAATGCCGGTGAGTCAGACGGGAGTGAAAAGGCCCAAGCCTGTGGATCACCACTCACCAAAGAAATCACCAAGCCCACACGTTGAGCCTCATTACCTGAGGAATGTGGACGCATACGGAAATACAATTTGCATGATTCACGAAAAACCGTGAACTTACCACGATCACCAGCAAATCGTTCAGGAAGGGGAAACTTGGGTTCAGCTGCCCTGGCTGCAGCCTCAGCAGGTACCGCAGGAGCTGACAGGCCTTGTTGCTGGACCGCCCCCCTAAGTTCAGTGACCTGTATGGATAGAGCCTCCAGCTGCTTGGTTAGGGAAAGTATAGGATCCATAGTAAGTAACCCCTATATTCCCTATCTATACTTTTTTTTTTTTTTTTTAGTTTAGTATTTGGGCCGACTATAATGTCATGGTATGCCTAGGTTACTTTAGGCTAAAACCCCGGGACCCCTGCAGTGTCCCTCAGACTAGGGAAAACCCTGTCTGTCCCTCAACCCAGGGTTTACACTGAAGGTGTGCCTGACTGGGCCTCCACCCTGTCCCTGTCTCCTGTCCAGCCCTAAGCTGAACCCACCACCCTCCACCCAGTGAGGGGACCAGACACCAGACCCCCCAAATACGTATGGACAGGGGTAAAAGAAACACCACACCGTTAATACACAAGGAAATACAATAATGTGCAAGGGCAACCAAATATATATATATATAACAGATAGGAGAAAGAACAACTGAGAGATATACTGCACCAGATATCAGACGCTCCAAAACCACCACTGCTGACCGGTATTGCTAGCACTAGGCAAAAGCTATAGTCGGCGACGCCCATAGTCAGGGCGGACTATTTAAAGACCAAGGGCGTGGCCCAGCCCTCAGCCAGCATGACAACCTGGTTAACCCTATCCCGACTAGAACAGAATACCCAACAAAGTCCCTGAGCATACTGTAGTGGAATAGGGTATTACCGCTGTCTGCCGGACACCCTGGTGTGAACAGTGTCCGACATGACAGAGAGCTTTAGATTTTTGGGCATCAAAACAGTCATAATACACCTTAAATCCCACAGTGGTGTCTTTATTTCCGTACTGCTGTACTTCCTCAGCTACACAACACCATTTACTCACTTGTTCTCTACCCTTGTCTTTTATCCAACTCTTATTATTTTCCTTGAAACTGTGCCATTTGTGTACATCCAAAAATCCACACACTGACATGTTTGTCTTTTCAGTATTGGTCTCACATTCTTCACTCCTTTTCCTTCTCTGTCTTTTACAATCTGTGTGACTGGTTTGGATTCCATTGGAGTCCCTGACTGCACACAGAACAATATGTCCATGCCTTCAACTTATTCTCCACACAGCTCATCTTTCTGTAAATGCCCTCTTTGTGTGCCTAGACCTTGTCTTCAGGCCATACTCTAGCAGGTCAGATTGAGTTGTTAAGTTGTAGCGGGATGGCTCTCATGGCTCTCTCATCTGATAGACATACAGGGTGTAATGAAAATGCTCTGGCACAAAAATTGAGCTTGATAAGGTTTTTAATATTAGACAGTGTAGGACTGCCCCGATCACAGAGTCACCTTGTCGATGGTGGGACGGCCTTTATGCTATATTTGATGAAATACAGTATTACTAAGAACTCTGAATTACTTATTTGCACTTTTGCTTTAAATTTATTTGGTTACAGCAGGATTTTTCTCATTTTATCTTTTGTAAGTTTTGTTTGTTTAAATACAGTTTATTCACATCAACTTTTGGTCTCAGATTCATTTTATCCCACACAATTAGATTCCATATAGTACCTACATAATTGCTACACCTCCAGTCCTAAGCCCTTGATCTCAGGTGCCTAGTGGCAATCATGCGCATTACTGGAAGACTTGGCCAGAACTGAAATAGAAGACAAAAGATCGAAGAGTTAATTAATAGACTGGCAGCGAAGTGACAGGTATGGAAGGAGCAGAAGAGAGATGAACATGTTTTCAGCCCTTCATTCTTCTCTGTAGTTCAGCAAAATTATGGATAGTCAGCCGCCATTTTGCTGGATTTGCCCGAAGTGAGTCACAGAAAAATTGACATATCTGGTGAATCAAAATTCGCCTCAAATTGGTTTCTTCAACTCTAAAAAAGTAAAAAAGAAAACAAAAATGGTGAATATGCTGTATGTGCTGAGCATAACAACATTTTATAGTCATGTAGGGCAAAATGCATCCATGGTTATTAATAAGTTAATATACTGTTGCTCACATTTACCAATAAAGTTTATTCTGGTTAAATGACTTTCTTGAGATTTTGTGGATTTTGTAAGACTTCTTATTTTATCAGTATGAATATGTGCTGTATATCCAGTTAATTATCAATTACTTTACTAGAACTGCTTTACTTTGATAACTGCGCTCAATGCAGACTTAGCTCTCATTATTTTTAAACAGGCATGTGTTCTGTGGTTTTGTGTTTTTACATGGCTGTATATCCCAGACATAGCACATTCAGGAGTCTCAGAAGATGCAAAGTCAACAGGAGACAGCTAAAAAAATCATTGCTTCTCACTCGGTTTTTCATATCAATATCAAGAAATAATAAATTATTCACCCAGCCTCAGAGCTTTATTTAGTAATATTCCTACAACATAGCATTTCTCAGATAGCTGCCAAAGCAATTACTGTCTGTAAACATCCCAGTCACCCTTAACATGGAAATCAAATCATTTATAGGGGGGCTGCAACTAAGCCTTTTTTATTTATTGAGATTAGAGTCCAATTTCCTTCTTTCAGAAGGCAATTTTGTATTCTTCAACCATAGACACTTATGCAACGGTATGAAAAGAAAGGGTTAAAATGATGACATTTTTAGGACAATGGAAAAGGTTCACCCGAAATACATAAGAGATGGAAAATCATGTATTCTCTGATATTTCAAAGGCAAGACTCAAATATCACAGTTCATTCATTCCATAGTTACTGTATCATTTGTCTTCACAGTAAAATGACTGAAATGTTTTTGCTTGTAACTATTCTTCATTCCTTACGATTCAACAGTTATATGAGATGAATTGCACGAGTGATATGTGACATAGACTTACTTCTGTTAAGGCTATCAGGCTGCTGCATATCTTGGCAGAAAGGAATAGCGATACCAGGCAGAATGTCCTTAGTGCAGGTGGTTGTCCACCTAGCTATAGAAACACCTTTTGAACAATTAGTACTTTTTAAGGGACCTATGAGGCTCTGGCATTCAAGTCAGGAGACTTGCGGCCTGTTCGTGCATCACAGATCGAAAAAATATGTATTTGTAAAACTGGCCTTTCCCATCTGTTTTCACATGTTTTTCAAGAATTTGACTAAAATGTGCTTGACTTTGACATGTTGTAACTAGGGATTAGAGATGAGCAAATGTGTTTGAAAAATGTTCATCAATCTCAAATTTGGTGCAAATGTAGCACATTCAGATTTGTGTTCGCATTCATGAGCATTTTTACTCAGTCGGCAAAATTCGGTCACAGTTTGGTATATCATTGTGTTTCCACTCATGCTTTTGTTATTACTTTGTCTAGGATAGTGGTGCTGTGTGATGAGTGGTGCGGATGGAAGGACATATTTGATGAGGGGAGGGGGTGTGGAGAGGTTAGAAGAGTGTGGGAAGAGATTACAGGAGCGACGCATGCTCCCCCCCCCTTAACTTTGTATTCATAATCAGAGCACAGAAACCATCCATATCATGACACAAGGTTTTCTGTGATTGGCTGCCAAAGTCACATGTCCCTGGCCATATAACAAGCAGACATCTTGTTTTGCTGGCGCCATTTGCCAGAGTTCGCTCCTGTGCTAGTGCTGAAAGTGAACTTGCCAGTTAAATAGATAGAATCCTGTTCTGTGTTAAATCGATCATCCAGCATCGAAGTGTGACGTCAGTCTGCGAATCTGGGCTGCAATAGGGAAAGCACCCTGAGAAACCCCGAGACTCTTAACCCTTATACAGGGATCTGGAATTGTAGCAAGGCCCAGGGGGTGGCTGTCTAGAGGAGCAGTGGGCCAGAGCAAGACGGTCACCAAGGGAAAAAGGCAGGGTATCAAAAACGTAGACAGAAATCGGGAGAGCAGTGGAGGTACTGAATCGGCAGGCAGTGGCAGAGTAAACAGTCCAGGCCGAGGTCACAAAACAGGAGAGTGGCAGAGGCACAAAATCGTCAGGCAGTATAGGGGGTCAGAAATCCAGGCTGAGGTTAGAGTCAAACAATAGCAAATCACACTGTAGCACACAGGGGAGTCAAGAATATATCCGGCGGCTTGCAAGACCAGTCCCAAGGTATTTGAGGGATCAGGTCATCCCTCACAGGCTCCCGGACTAATGATGTCATCTGGACCGCCCCCAGGACTAGGCCAGATGGTGCTGCACCAACCCCTTTATGACTGACAGAGGGGCGGAGCCTGCGTCCACCAGATGCCTGCGCAGGAGCCCCTTCTCTGTCGCCGCCATCACTTGGGGGTGAACCACGGCGCCTCCCAGTGGCCGAGGTAGGAACAGCAGGCCCCGAGTCAGATGGCTACGTGACAGTCCAGGGCCTCCTGGTGGCCGAGGTCGGGACAGCAGGCCCCGAGTCTGACGGCGATGTGACGGTCCAGCGCCTCTTAGTGGCCGAGGCTAGGACAGCAGGCCCTGAGTCTGACGGCGATGTGACACAAAGTAGATTGTGCAAAAACTGTGTGGCAATCTCTGGGAGTCCCATTTGCTGCTTCAAATCATTTGTGTTAAAACTGTGTTTCACTGCCAAATCAGAAGGTCAGATTTCCACTTAAAAATCGTTAAGCCTAATATTGGGGTGCAGCCACGAGGCCCAATTACCTACTCCAAATCGTTTGTGCTAAAACTGTGTTTCAGTGGCAAATCAGAAGCCCAGATTTCCACTTAAAAATCATTAGGTCTAATATTGGGATGCAGCCTGGAGGGCCAATTAGCTACTCCAAATAGTTTGTGCTAAAACTGTGTTTCAGTGGCAAATCAAAAGGCAAGATTTCCACTTAAAAATCATTAGGCATAACAGTGTTTTTCAGGCACACTATCTAAGAAAATAAATAGTGATTGTTCATTTAGTGACAGGTGATGGACAACTGTGGGCCTAAGGTTGTGAAACAGCAGGTTACAATAGGGGAAGGCTACTTACAACATGAGTGGCAAAAAGCGAGGTCGTGGTGGAAGGGGTAATAGGCTTGGTGTTCAACGTGTATGTGTGTTTGTTGTTAATGTGAAAGAACTGAAAAAACACCGTCTCATCCTCTCCGAAGACCACTGACAACAATGATAACTGGCCTGGCTCCTTGACTCATTTTCTTTGGAAGCCACACTGTGGTATGCTTTGCAGATGAGGCTCAGAAAGAGCATGTGCTTGAGTGGGTGGCAAGCGCTGCATCAAGTGACCTCTCCTTCTCTTCCTATTATACACAATACAATCCTCAGAGGTGGCACCTCAACCAACCTTGTCTCCCCCAGCATCAAAAATTTCCAAACGCCCAACTGACTGTGGGGAATCACAGATAGGCCATTCTGCAGAGCTGTTCACGCATTCTATTCCAGGTGCATCAGAGGTTTGATCTGAAGAATCACATAATCCAGAGGAGGAAAGCATCTTCACTGATGTCCAAAATTTTCTCATGTTGGATCCGGAGGGACGAAGTAGGCTCCAAGCAGAATCCAGATCCTCGTCACCAAACATTAACCACCAGGGTTGGATTTGATCCCGATGAGAATCAGATACCGGAGGCACACATGGAATATACTGTGCTGTCAGGGCTAATCAACTAATCAAATTTGCAAACAATGCAAAGCGAGGAGGGATAGCTAACACAAGAGAAGACGGAGAAAGGATTCAGAAGGAACTAGATAAGCTTGAACAATGGGCAGCAACTAATAGAATGGTATTTAACATGGAGAAATGCAAGATTCCACATCTGGGCAAGAAAAGGAAAAATTAAATCTACAGAATGTGAGGAGTAGAACTAAGCAACAGCATGTGTGAAAAACTCTTGGGTATACTAATAGATCACAGACTGCACATGAATTTACAGTGTGATGCAGCAGCAAAAAAGGGAAACACAGTTCTAGGATTTATTAAAAAAAGCATAGAGTCTAGATCATGGGAAGTAATTATCCCCCTCTACCCCTCCTTGGTCAGGTCACATCTGGAATAATGTGTCCAGTTCTGGACACCACATTTAAAAAAAAAGACATTGAAAAACTGGAGCAAGTTCAGAGAAGAGCTACCAGGATGGTGAGGGGACTGCAAAATATGTCCTACGAGGAACCGTTAAAGGTTCTGGGAATGTTTAGCTTGCAAAAAAGAAGGCTAAGAGGAGACTTAATATCTGTCTACAAATTTCTGAAGGGCTGTCACAGTGTAGAGGAATCATCCTAATTCTCATTTGCACATGGAAACATGAGAAGCAATGGAATGAAACTGAAAGGGAGAAGATACAGATTAGCTATTAAATTTTTTGACAGTGAGGGTGATCAATGAGTGGAACAGACTGTCACAAGAGATGGTGAGTTCTCCTTCAATGGAAGTCTTCAAACAGAGGCTGCATTCACACATTCAGTATTTGGTCAGTATTTTACATCAGTATTTGTAGGTGAGAACTAGGAGTGGGTGATACAGAAGTGGTGACATGTTTCTATACTACTTTTCATCTGATTGTTCCAGGTATTGTTTTGGCTTACAAATACTGATGTAAAATACTGACCAAATACTGAACATGTCAATGTGGCCTTATCCATACAAATATAGATAGGCATACCACATTTAAGAAGTGGCTAATTTTAAAGAATGGTTTTTGCCCTGGCTTCTTCGCTTGATCCAAATACTTCAAATATCTATTATTTAGCAATATTGAATATGCAGCAAAGCTCTTGAGGGTGACAAGGTTAATTCAATCAGAAAAGCCATCTTAATATGTTTAAATCATGAATAGTCCTTTACAGAATGTAATAATAAAATGCTGAATTAAAATATTTCAAAAGAAGGATGAGTAATTTAGGCTGGTTTCACATTTGCGTTTTTTTGCGCTGGAAAAAAACGCATACGTGCGCATGCGTTTTTTCCCCTATATTTAACATGGGTGTGCATACCTGCGCGCTGGTAAGCGCACGTATGCGATTTTCATGCGCTGCTTTTTTTGGGGTGTGCGTTTGTATTTTCCAGACGCAGCATGTTGCATTTTTTGGCCCTGCAAAAAAGCGCATGCGCACGTATGCGCACGTTTTGCGCTAAAAATGGCCATTATAGCCTATGGATGCGCATACATGCGCACTGGCATGCTCATGTATGCGTTTTTTTGCACATGCGTTTTTTTTTGTTAACCATGGAATTTAGGGGTTTGGGTTAGAGTTAGGGTTAGTTAAGGGGGTTTAGGGTTAGGGTTAGGGTCAGGGTCAGGGTTAGGGTTGGGGTTAGGGTCAGGGTTAGGGTTAAGTATGGTTTGGTTAAGGGTTAGGGTCAGGGTTAGGGTTAGGGTTAGGGTCAGGGTTAGGGTTAAGTATGGTTTGGTTAAGGGTTAGGGTCAGGGTTAAGTATGGTTTGGTTAAGGGTTAGGGTCAGGGTTAGGGTTAAGTATGGTTTGGTTAAGGGTTAGGGTTAGGGTTAGGGTTAAGGTTAGTTAGGGTTTGGGTTAGGGTTAAGTATGGTTTGGTTAAGGGTTAGGGTCAGGGTTAGGGTTAGGGTCAGGGTTAAGTATGGTTTGGTTAAGGGTTAGGGTCAGGGTTAGGGTTAGGGTCAGGGTTAGGGTTAAGTATGGTTTGGTTAAGGGTTAGGGTCAGGGTTAGGGTTAGGGTCAGGGTTAGGGTTAAGTATGGTTTGGTTAAGGGTTAGGGTCAGGGTTAGGGTTAGGGTTAGGGTTAAGGTTAGTTAGGGTTTGGGTTAGGGTTAAGTATGGTTTGGTTAAGGGTTAGGGTCAGGGTTAGGGTTAGGGTCAGGGTTAGGGTTAGGGTTAGGGTCAGGGTTAGGGTTAGGGTTAGGGTTAGGGTTAGGGTCAGGGTTAAGTATGGTTTGGTTAAGGGTTAGGGTCAGGGTTAGGGTTAAGTATGGTTTGGTTAAGGGTTAGGGTCAGGGTTAGGGTTAGGGTCAGGGTTAGGGTTAGGGTTAGGGTTAGGGTCAGGGTTAGGGTTAGTAAAGTCATGGTTTGGGTTAGTGTGAGGGGCCACCTAATGTTGGAAAAAAACGCAAACGCGGTAAAAACGCACTAAAAACGCATACAAACGCATAAAAACGCTGCGCTTTTTTCATGCATGCTCATAAAAATGCTTGAAAAAAACGCAGCAGTTGTATGCTTTTGTATGCGTTTTTTCAATGCGTTTTTTTGCGGGAAAAACGCGCTGCAAAAAAAAGCAAGTGTGAAACTAGCCTTAGTTTGATTAAACATGACATGCCAACCAAAGGTTATTACACAGCAGCAATTACAAAAACAAGCACGAAACCTTTTGAAATTAGAAACGTTGCATAATCAAATTACTTTTATTCCATTATGTTACATTTTGAGTATATTACAAGATGTTGGCCTATGCTTGAATTTCCAATCCACATGGCTGTCACATTGTTAGCTTTAAATGCTTCTCTCTTGGTCACCACAGTCTTAAACAAAAATACAGCATTACCATTTTATTTAGAAATGCCAAATTACTAAATCCATATATAATTAAAGATGAAAGTCCTCTGTATTTGTAAAATTAATTGTATTCATGTGCTAGTAACTAGAGTTGAGCGACTTTGGTCTGATCGGGTTTCGTGAAACCTGAATGAAACAAAATTTGTTTCGGATGAAACTGGTCCGACTAGGGCAAAAAAGTCGGAGTTTCGTCTGAAACCCGACCCCAATGCAAGTCAAATGGGACATTCATCCACTCAATGCCGACTTTTATTCCCCAATGACTTGCATTGGGGTCGGGTTTCAGACGAAACTCCGACTTTTTTTGCCCTAGTCGGACCAGTTTCATCCGAAACAAATTTTGTTTCATTCGGGTTTCACGAAACCCGATCCGACCAAAGTCGCTCAACTCTACTAGTAACCATGAAACCCAGCTTTTATCTAAAGATGTTAAGTGCAACAATCTTTACTCCTTCAAATAACAGTGTAGCTTTGGATCCCAAATCCATATTCTTTTTGTACAGTTTAATGGTAATCAGTAGCACCAAAATGCATTTTAGACTAACTCCACAGTGATGTATAAAAAAGTATAAAAATCATACTGGCCCTGTATTTGTTACTGGTAGAGTCCATCTGAAAATAACTTTTCACAAATATGAAAATGATGGGGCTTTGGTGCACACATGGCATGGTTATGAGCTGGTGCACCAATATGCTCCCTCAATTTTCATCTTGGGGACTGCCATAGCTTATGATGGACAGTGCTCCCTTCTAGAGTAAAGACATACCTGCGTGTGTGTGTACATGCACACCGATACTGTGTCTGCTCCGTGAATATAGTAGCTGAATGCATCCTCCTACCTGGCTCCCTGCAGACTTCCCTTGCTGCACTTACTGATGTGTGAGTGACATCTGGAGAGAAGAACCAGGAAGAAAAATGCACCCAACTACCATCAGTGCGCATGCGCACACACACAAGGCAATGTTCGCTCTAGGGGTGAGCGTGTATATTACAAGTTAGGACAGTACCCAATAGGTAAATTGAAAAGTGTAAAGGTGTCAACTCATGGCTGAGCTTACCCTCATCCAAGTTGTTAAACCCATAAGATTCTGTTATCCATAATGACATTGGTAGCTAAGTGGTTTTAACAAGTTATAAGGTTCCTTGTAAGTCCATCATACCAAAGGGTACAAATGGCTATATCAGACAGTGGAAAGTATAAGGAGAGGCCTATTTGGCCCTAACAAACATAATGTACTTCATTATAGGTATTTTCTAATAGCTCCTTATGTGTGATGAAGTCATAATATTTCTAAAGGAAATCATTGACCTCAGGGATATGAGAGCATGAGATAGATGGCATGTGATCAGCTTTGAGAAATTCATCAGGATTAGAATGCTGACACTTCCTTAGCTTTGACACTAGAAGGCTGAGCGATTAAATTGGTAAGTAATATTTGTTTACTTTAAATGGAATTACAAGGTTTATGCTTTTCAGCCTGATGGCAGCATAACATAGCAAAATAGAAGCTCATTCCATTATTGTTTCATTTACTGGACTTCTTGGTATAGTTTTGCTAAATTCATAGTTTTATTTGCTGCAGTTCTGCTAGTTCCCTAAGTCAGGGTTCCCCAACTCCAGTCCTCAAGGCCCACCAACAGATCATGTTTTCAGGATTTCCTTTGTATTGCACTGGTGAAGCAATTATCGTCTGAGCAATACTAAGGAAATCCTGAAAACATGATCTGTTGGTGGGCCTTGAGGACTGGAGTTGGGGAACCCTGCCCTAAGTGATCAGATTAGTCTACCAAACCCAGCGATGGGAGTGGGGCTAGTCAGGACTCATGCAGATGTGTAGAAGACTACCTAGTAGGAGTTTATCATGATGAGGACAAGTACAGCTGCAACAGATAATATAGTACTAAGGGTATAACATCACAGGATTACAGAGGATTCTTTTTGTGAGGTAAAACATTTTTCTGCCTGTTTTTAAACAATGTTTTACCTCACAGAAATAATAAGCTGTGATCCCATGCTGAATTGTCTGTATACCTCCTCCTTGCACAGGAGGTTTAGTATGTTCGGACCATGCCCCTGCACAGCCATTATACTGTACTTAGCAGTGGAACATTTCTAAGATTATTTCAGCAAAGGAACATTTTTTTAACACATCCAATTGTAGAACTTAGTTTTATTCCCAGATCTATTGAATAAAAGAAACTTTGTTCATGGGACAACATCTTTAAGAGGATCGCTACAGTTTAGACTACAAATTTTTATTAACAAGAATTCAATCATAGGTAAGTTGAATTGTTTATTAAACAGGCATCCATTAATGATGAGAGAGCACTAAATTATTCAAGTGCTTGATACTCGAGTCAAGCAGGTTGGATGCTCGGAAGGGCTCGACGAGTAACGAGTATAATGGAAATCCATAGGAAACGAGCATTACAGGAGGGCTGGAGGGGGCAGGAAAAATCTCTGAAATGGATGGAAACCATGCTCAAAAGGAATATGAACAGCATGGGGAAGACGCCAGGACGAATCTCTGACTTCCAGGTCACTGCTGGGAAAACTGTTGTCGGAGTATTACTCCACTTTTACAGACCGACAATAAAACATCCAAAACCAACGATAAACTGGATTTTATAGGAAATATTATTTCCTGTATAGTGTCTTGTATGTAAGGTATAATTAAAAAGAAAAAAATGACCAATCCACCCCTTAATAACTGGGCCTTCTCACTATATTTCTCTATGACTACAGTAGATGACATAGTAGAAGGGGAACTAAAATTACACCCACAAGTAGTCATCGGTAAATGTAATTTTAATATTTTACTGACATGGTCAGACACATCCTGTTTAATTTATGAAGGACGGACTCACAAAGCCTATGCGGACAATGCAGGCACTGACAAAAATTAGAAAGAAGAGAGAATCGGATATACCCTGTATTAGACATAAAGGAGGGCCTCATACACATTCTGTTAAAAATGTTAGGTAGCCCACTTTAAGGTGGTGTCTAGGTGGTATTACACCCCGGTTAGAATGGCACACTTTGGGACATCCAACTCTCCATTGTGTTGGAGAAATTGTGGCAACAGAGGTGACCTCTTCCACATATTCTGGGACTGTCGAATAACCAAATTGCTTTGGCATCAAGCATCCAAGATTATTGGGAAACTGCTAGGTAAACCTTTTATACTTTCCCCCCATTTAGCATTACATTCGTTAAACTCAGATTGCATAGACTCTTCCTTGAAACCTTTAGTCCTACACATTTGTTTAATTATTAAGAACTCGATAGCATATCACTGGAGGGGACATTTCCTCCCAAAGATAGAAGACATCATATCTCTACTGGTTCAACACAGAACATATGAGCTCAAATTTGCTCTTGCACATGACCAATTTAAAAAATTCCACAATAAATGGTCAAGATGGGATCACACATTCCCATCGTCTATCCAATAAGTTACAATTTAGCTGTGTTTTACATTTTTCTGTCGGCGTTATACAAACCATTATGCTCAATGGTACCACATGTTTGCTCACTGTTTACTGTTTTTGTATGTTTTTATCCTATATTCCGCCTTCCTTCCCCTTCCTTGTCCTACCCTCCCCTCCCCTCCCCCTCCATTTCCAACTTCTTTCCCTGTTCAAGTCAAAAATAAAATTTTTGGAAAAGAAAAATGTTAGGTAGCGGAACTCATAAAGCCAATGCACTAAGTGCAAGGGCTGACAAAAATTAGTAGGAGGGACTGCGATACACCTTGGAAGACATGTAGAGGAGAGCCTCAGAAAACATTTTTTTAACATTTTTAAGGAGTGTGAGTTCAAGAGTGGTAAAGCCTATACACTAAGTGTACAGGCTGAAAAAGATTTATCCCTGGAGGTATACATATATGTATGTAAGAAAATTGTACAGGTAAAGCCTCTTTCACACTTCAGTTTTTTGCAATCAGTCACAATCCGCCAGGTTTAGAAAAAAAACGGATCCTCAATTTTCTTTTGAGGATCCGTTTTTTTCCCCATTGACTTCCATTAGTGGCGGATTGTGACGGATTGCCGTCCGTTGCATCCGTTTTTTTTGAGGATCCGCCAAAAGTTGCTGTCCGTCACCATCCTCAAAGATTTGAAAACGGAGCTTGCAACGTTTTTTTCTCTGGCGGATCCTCCAGACACTCATTTAACCTGAAATTCTTTCTGGGTGCCGGACAAAAAAAAAAAATTCTCTCTCTCTCTCTCTCTCTTTTCCAGGCTGCGATTCCTTTAAAATTCTTCATTTTGCGGATCCGTCAAAAAAACGGATGGGTGGCATCCGTTGTCATCAGTTCTAAAACGGATCCAGCATCCGTCCTTTTGGCGGATTTTGACTGATGCAAAAAACTGAAGTGTGAAAGAGGCCTAAGCCTCATACACATAGTGTAAAAATTATGAAGGAGGACATCATACACACACTGGAAAAATTAAGACCAGGGGTCGCATGATGACCCTCTAAAAATTATGAGAAACGGATGCCTGTTTACCCTCTAAAAATTATGGGTGAGGGCAGTCTGATGACCCTCTAAAAATTATGAGTGAGGGCCACATTGTGACCAAGTAAAAATTTTGAGCGAGGGCCACTTGATGACACTGTAAAAATTTAGAGCAAATTTGCACCAGGACTCTGTAAACATTTGGAGCGACGACACAGGATGACAATATAAAAATTTGGAGTAGTCAGTCAAAGAAAAAAGAAACATCCGGCACTGTCCCTGAGAAAGAAATACCCACAAAGTCACTTATAACCGCTATCAGTGTGACACCTGTAACCCTTGCTGAACGGGTGCTCTATCCATGTGAAGAAAAAACATGAAATATCATAGTAGAAAAAGACAGCAGGATGGCACTCACTGTTCTCTTGAAATGATTCACTTTATTTCATATTAATAAAGCATAGGCAATGGCACAGGAGAAATGCAAAAAGACGGGCGACAGCCGTTTCGTGCATAATGCACTTCTACAGGTCCCAATGGACCTGTTAAAGTGCATTGTGCACGAAACGGCTGTCGTCAGTCTTTTTGCATTTCTCCCATGCCATTGCCTATGCTTTATTAATATGAAATAAAGTGAATCATTTCAAGAGAACGGCGAGTGCCATCCTGCTGTCTTTTTCTACTTTAAAAATTTGGAGTGATGGCCACGTAATGACACTATAAAAATTTTGAGTGAGGGCCGCATAATGACCCTGTAAAAATCTGGAGCAAGGGCCGCATGGTGACCCTGTAAAAATTTGAAGCAAAGGCTGCAGTATGACCTTGTAAAAATTTGGAGCAAGGGACGCATGATGACCATGTAAAGATTTTGAGCGAGGGCCGCAGGATGACCCTGTAAAAATTTGGAATGAGGGCCGCAGGATGACTCTTTAAAAAATTGAAGTGAAGGTCACTTGATGACCCTGTAAAAATTTTGAGCTAGGGCTCAATGATGACCCACTAAAAATTTGGAGTAGGTGCCACATAACCCTGTAAAAATTTGGAGCGAGGGCCAGAGGATGAACCTGTAAAAATTTTGACCCAAGGCTGCATGATGACGCTGTTGATATATTGGTGGTGGTTACGAAGGAGGAAGAGCACAAAAAAAGAAGAAACCATAGGGGTGCAAACAGGGAGGAACGAAAGATGGAATGTTCTCCTTGTAGCAGAGGTCCAGAAGTGTAAACAACATATAAACAGTGTAGATCAAAATACTTATAATGCAAAGGCCATGGAAAAAGCAGTTGGCCATGAAGTCAGCTATGTGTACCAAACTCCCAAGAGGCAAGACTTCCCTGTCCCCACCAGGAGGATAACTCTGAATCTCCTCCTGCCACTCCTCCTCCTCTTCAGCCCTTCCATGCTGGACACACAAGATGAAGCTGGTGTGGGCAGTACCCTGCATAGCGTAGGTAATCATCTGTTATTCTTCCTTCTTAACCTCATCCTCTTCATTGCCACACAATCTGCGCTGAGAAGATGAGATGAGATAAGGCTAGGCTGGGTGGTATCACCCTGTGTACTTTCTTCCTCCATTACCACCTAGTTCAGATGCTAAGCTTATTCTTTCATTGCAAGCAGCGAGCATTTAAGTAGACACAGAAACAAGATGGTTATACTGATTATGTCATCATTGCTGCTCACCATCTTGGTTGATACCTCAAAGTTTTCTAGAACCTCACAGATGTCAGACATCTATGGTCACTCCTTGGAGATGAAGGATAAGAAGGAAGAGGGGGTGCAGGAAATGGTCTAGGAAGTGGAGGAATCCCTGATGGAACTAGAGCCCAGAATCCTCGGTGTTGGTAGCAGGTGTGCTCTCCCAGGATACGACTCGGTCCCGGCCTCCACTAGGCTCACCCAGTGTGCCATCAGCGAACTGTAGTGTAACTGGCCACAAGAACTTGTCCACTTGTCAGTAATTAACTGGACTTTCCCAGTAACTGCGTTGGTCAGAGCACAGGTGATGTTATGGGACACGTTCTGGTATAAGGAAAGTACGGCACACTGGGAAAATAGTGGTGGCTAGGAACCAAGTACTGAGGGACAGACGCCACAATGAGGTTGCAGAGCTGTAGGAGAGATAACCGCATCATAGGGTCTTATCCAAGGAGTATGAAAGGCAATAAAATCAAAATTACATATACCTTTTATGAGTATCTATAAAGCATATAATAAAGCACATCAGATGCAGCAGATCTCGGTCGCCCTCCCAGGACTGTGGGGTGCTCGGTACCGGGCCGGTGTCAGGGGAATGTGTCACAGCAGCGGTGACCTGGTCCATGGCCCTGGGCGCCCAGGAAATGGGGGAATGTAGTTAATGGAATGGAATAGTTCGGGACGCCACCTGTGGTGCTCGGCAAGGGAGGTGTTAAGCCGACGCTGCAGACAGATCCGCTGGGACTGATGGTAGGGTGCAGCAAGGGTGTAAAAGCTCCCCACAGGTGAAGCTATAGTCCCAGGGCAATGTAGGTGGGGTTGGCACGGGGATGTAGCAGTGCTGGAAAGGTAGGAAGCAGACAAGACACAGCGGGGTGCAATTTCTGTACCTTTACTTGATAACTGCAGTCCAGGGTCCTGATTACAGATGGTAACGGAGCAGGCTAACCTGGAAGCAACTCAGGGATTCTCTCTCAGCAGACGGGCTGTGCAGTCTCCTTCCTAGCGCTTGTTTGAATGAAGTACTCCAGTACTAAGTTACTCTGAAGTTCCTCCTGTCAGATGTTCCCAAGAACCTTACTTGCATGGCAGACAGCTGTAGCCTCTCTCGGGGACTCCTCACTTGAGTCCTGGCTCTCTATCCAAGCTGCTGTTGTGCTTCAAGTCTTAGACGGGAGTAGGGCATTTACAGCCTCCTACCCCTCTGGTATCTGCTGTAGGACCGTTAGTATCCGTACAGCCATGGAGACCAGGCTCCAGTTCTTGTGCTCTCACTGCGAGGGAGCTCTCCTTTCCTAGCTCAACCTCCAGCAGCTCTCTACACGTCTGCACACTTCACCCTCCGCAGACTAACTGACTACTCCTTCCTCCTGGCCCTCAGAGAGAACCCCTCCCCTTAATCCTGGTTCAGAGTTCCCCCTGCTGGCCTGGAGTGGAACTGTGTTGCATGTATGGATTGACTGCGAGAGAGACCCATCATTGCCTCCAAGCCTGGCATTACCCTCCCCTGGAGGAAGGCAAAGCCACTGTGGCGACCATACTCCTGGGGGTGCCACATTCCCCCCTAGTGCAAGTCAGCACTCCTGGGCTGAACAAAACAGGAACATATGAAAACAGTTGAACATATACAGTTGCACAATAAGACTTATACAAGATTTAAAAATGAAAAATGTACAAAAACCAAGTGCTTCAAAAATGGTCCTATGATGGCAAGTCCAAGCATCAATGTCCATGGTCCATTCCTGGGCAAATGGTGAAAGTTTTTGACCACACACAAGTCCTGTGGTTCAGTGTCCAAAAACAAATTCCAAAGGAAACTCTTACAGGTTACCTGTAGGCACAAAACTTGAGATCAGTTACATATTTACAGGTACAGGTGAACATTACTTTAACTTATTTATATGCGATATCTAAGGGGTGGTGCGGGTACACCTGTGTAAGACTGGTGTAGTGGGTAATGTACTGGATACACTACTGGGGGTTCTATGTAACACAGGGATACTGGATTGTCTGTGAACTCCTAGACTCACGAGGGGCATAGCAGGTTCACCACTGGCAGGGCGAGGGTTCTCTGGCTCCACTGCTGGTGTGGCATCTGTTACCCGATTTTCCTGATTCTCTTGAGTCACATCTTCCTGTGCTACCAATTGGGGAAATAGCAACACTGACACCACTATAACATCGTTCACTTTAGTCCAATTCGCAGGGAATTCTCCAAGCACTGTGCTGATCTTCTCTTCTTCCACTATGGGTTGGATGTTATCTGGTTCTTCTCTTCTTTCCTTCAACTGGTCAAGACACAACTTCAAATGATCTCTCGATACCGCTGCTGAGGTCTCTCCTCCATCTTTACTCACAAGGCATACCTTAGTATTATCAAAGTTTGAGGGCAGAATGGTATAAGATTCAGCTTCCCATTGATCATCCAAATCTTCTCTTCCTTTTCAAGACTTGCTCCCCCGGCGACAAAGGAATGGCAGGTGCATTTTGATTGTAAAGCTTCTCCTGCTTTTGCCTTGCCTGAGCCAGACTTCTTTCCACGCATTCTTGAACTCTCCGGTACTGCTGCTGCCTCTCCGTGTCCCAATCAGCATCTGGTGATGCTACTTCAGGTGTCAGGACTCCCATGTCTAAGTCAATAGGCAGCTTACCAGGTCTGGCTCTCATTAAATATGCTGGGGTACAGTTGGTGGAGTTCACTGGGATATGGTTGTAGAGGTCCACCAGATCGGGCAACTTCTCTGGCCACAGATTCCTCTCCTCCAAGGGCAAAGTCTTCAGGAGGTCAATCACTACCTGTTTCATCTTCTCGCACATGCCATTGGTCTGTGGGTAATACGGTGTTGTCCGGATCTTCTTACAACCATACAGGTTACAGAATTCTTGGAACACTTCTGCCTCGAAAGCTGGACCTTGATCTGTCAGCACTCTTTCAGGATACCCATGTGGTCTACAGAAGTGCTGTTGGAATGCTCTGGCTGCTGTCCTGGCTGTCTGATCTTTGACAGTCACAACTACCAGGAATCTTGAGTAGTGGTCCACAATGGTAAGTGCATAGATGTAGCCTGACCAGCATGGAACCAGCTTCACATGGTCCAGGGCTACCAACTCAAGGGGCTGTTTGGTGATAATTGGCTGTAGGGGAGCTCTCTGGCTGTCCCAGTCCTTTCTGCGCAGGTTACATTGTCCACACTCCCGGCACCACCTCTCAATGGCTTTCCTCATACCAGCCCAGTAGAACCTCTCTCGGAGCAATACTTCCAACCTCTTCCATCCGAAGTGTCCAGCCCCATTGTGGTATGCTTCCAGGACCATTGATGCCTCTCTCTTTGGGACTATCACCTGCCAAACCAGCTCATGAGTGCGGGCATTGATACTCCTCCGACACAGCTTCCCTTCATAAATGAACAGCCGGCCTCTCTCCTTCCACAACTGCTGAGTTTCTTCAGGAGCATCCGACTCTGGACGTGAGAGTCAGCTAGGGTCAGCAGCTCCTTCACCAGGCGGACTTCAGGGTCACTATCTTGCGTTTCTCCCCAGTCATGATGGGGCAATGGATTCAGGGTGACCTCCTTCAAGCCAGACCGTCTGTTTCTCACTCCTTGAACACGCTGGGCCGCAAGTGGCCGGTGGAAGGGAGGTAGCTCTACCTCTTCAAGAGCCTCAGGGTCTTCTCCGGCATCTGGTAGGTTAGGCATTCTGGACAGCGCATCAGCATTGGCATTCTTGGGACCTGCCCGGTACTTGATGGTAAACTCATAATTAGATAGCCGAGCCATCCATCGCTGTTCCAGTGCACCTAGTTTTGTGGTGTCCAAATGCGTCAATGGGTTGTTGTCCGTGAAGATAGTGAACTTGGCAGAGGCTAGGTAATGTTTGAACCTTTTGGTGACAGCCCAGACTCTGGCAAGGAACTCCAGCTTGAAAGAACTGTAATTATCAGGGTTCCTTTCAGTGGGGCGCAGCTTCCTGCTGGCATGGGATATCACTCTTTCGTTCCCATTCTGTACCTGCGACAGTACTGATCCTAGTCCCACGTTGCTGGCATCTGTGTACAGCACAAAGGGTTTGTCATAATCTGGGTAGGCCAGAACTTCGTCTCCTGTGAGAGCTCTCTTCAATTGGGTGAAGGACCTTTCCAACTCTTCAGTCCATTCAAGGGTGGAATTTTTCTGTTTGGTCTTCTTGGACTGCCCCACCAAAAGGTTTTGCATAGGGGTGGCGATTTCAGTAAAGCCATTGAGGAATCTTCTGTAGTGGCCTACCAGTCCAAGGAACTGGCGTACTTCATGAAGGTTGCTGGGCTTCGGCCAGTCCTGGATGACTGTGACCTTATCAGGATCTGGTGCCACACCTTCTGCACTGACCACATGACCGAGGTACTGCACCTTGGGCTTCAGGAGGTGACACTTGGAGGGCTTCACCTTCAGGCCAAAATTGGACAAAACCTCAAACACTTGAGCCAGGTGCTTCAGATGATCTTCATAGGTTTTGGAGAAAACAATGACATCATCCAGATACAACAGGACTGTCTCAAAGTTCATGTGTCCCAGGCAGCACTCCATCAGCCGTTGAAATGTTCCTGGAGCAGTGTAGAGCCTAAATGGCATATAATTGAACTCACAGAGACCCATTGGAGTGGTAAATGCTGTTTTCTCCTTGTCTGCCTCTGCCACGGGAACCTACCAATACCCACTATTGAGATCCAAGGTGGAAAAGTAATTAGCAGTTTTAAGTGCAGCCAATGATTCCTCAATTCTAGGTAATGGGTAGGCATCTTTATGTGTAATGCTGTTAATTTTCCTGTAATCAACACACATTCTCTTGGTACCATCCTTTTTCTTTACAAACACTATTGGAGCTGCCCAGGGGCTACAACTGTCTCTGATGACCCCTGCCTCCTTCATCTCTCTCAACATACTCTTAGCACACTGGTATTGTGTTGGGGGTATAGGTCTGTACCTCTCCTTTATTGGTGGATGGTCTCCAGTGGTGATATGATGTTGAACCCCTTTTCCTGCCCCAAATCTACTGGGTGTTTGCTGAATACTCGCTCATACTCTTGTATCACTCTGTAAACCCCATTTCTCTGGTATGAAGGTGTAGAGTCAGTTCCCACCTGCAGTTGCTGACACCACTCATCTGGCTGCTTCACAGAGCCATTGTCCTCCACCTGATCGGATGAGGCCAAGGGTTCTGCTGCCTGCAAAGAGTTATTGACAGTGAGCAGATTGGAAACTGTGGCGTACCTAGGTATCGTGGCCTCCTCTTCCCCACAATTCAAAAGGCGTACAGGTACTCTTCCCTTTCGTACGTCAACCACCCCTCTGGCTGTCAGGACAGTGGGCCTGCTCTCGGAGTATACTGGTTCTACCAATGCCTGGTAATCTCTCCCTCTAAGACCTATGGCTGCCCGACACAAAACCAACATTTCACATCTGGGGGGTATTGCAATGGGGAAGGGGTCACTCACTCTGACACTGCCAATTTCTCCGCCAGAGAGTTCTACCTGTTGTCCTTGCATCAGGGTTCGGATCTCCTTCTGCAGGACTCATTGTTCACTGGAACCAGCAGTCTCAGCCACCTGTTGCAACAAGACAATAACCTCGGACAGTTTTCAATTACATTTGTACCAAGAGTCATCATGGGATTACATTCACGTCGATCAATATCAACAACTATCAGGCCCTGAGATTTCAACTCTACCCACCCCACTTTGACAGTAATTTCTTTACATCCTATCTGTGGTAAAAACTGACCTTTACTAGCAACTACTGTCAGTTCATCAGTTGGGCCACGGGTAAGTTCTGAATCAGCCAAATACCTCTTTTACAGAATGTACGGCATAGTGGTCACCTGGGAGCCAGTGTCCAGCAAAGCGTTCATGGGGATGCCGTCAATCACCACAGGAAGGATTGGTCTCCCTTCCACATACTTGGCTCTCCAGTTCTTTGGGCCTGGGGATCCTATTCCTGGGGGTTGGCCCTCTGCCCCAGGGGTTGCTCGTTTAAAGGACAATATCTTGCAAGATGACCGGCCTTGTAGCAGCGACGACAGATGGGACGTCCATCCTGGTCATAGCGATCATTGTTCCTACCTCGAAGTGGCAGGGCTCTCCTCCTCCAGAGCCACGGGACATCCTCTGGACTGGAAGCAAGCTGGATCTTTTCTTTGGAGGACACTTGCAGGGACTGCATGGTTTTAGTAAGTGCAGCCATTCCTTTGGTCAACTCCTGGACCTAAAGACGCAGCTCCTCAGTTGGATCTTTATCCAGAGTCTGTGCATCAGCCTCCACAGGGATGGAAGGAAAAGATGTTGCTTCCTGATGGTAGGTGATCGCTGGGTGCCTAGGGGGCGCTGGACAGCTGTCAGTGGACTCCTGCAGTACCCGAATAGCCCTGTCCTTAAAATCAGCAAAGTCCAGATCAGGGTTTTGTAGGGTTATAATACGCAACTGTCCTCTGTGGGTACTGGATAGGAGTCCTTCAATGAACTGCTCCTTTAACAGTTTATCTTCCTCCTTTACACTGTCAGGATCAACTTGCTTAACTGCTCGCAGCACCTCCTGCAGGTTGAGAGCATAATCTCTGATACTGTCCTGTGCCTTCTGTTTACAGCCAAAGAACCTCATCTTGATTTCAGCTGCAGAGCGGGTGTTAAAGGTGCTTCTCAGCTTGGCCAGGATCTTTGCTACAGTCTCTTTATCATTGTCCTGCCAGGCTTTCACTTCTCTCTGCACTGCACCCGTTAACTGTCCAATCAGGATATTCACTTTCTGGCTTTCAGACAGAGGGTATACTTTAAACAAACTGCACAGTCTCTCTTTAAATTCACTCAGGGTATGTGACTCACCCGAGTACTGCGGTAGCCAGGCCGCTCCCGGTATATAGGGCATAGACAGCGGCATTATAGAGACCACTGTGGTGGGCGCTCCTCCTGGCGGTGCTGCGGGGTTGGCAACGGCGCCTGCCGCTGCATCGCCGTTTGGCGCGGACATCCTCTTCCCCCCCTAGTTAACGTTAGCCAGGGCCAAGGGTTATGTGAGCTCACCGGCGGCCGCTTCACAGGCCCGACGCTCCGAAAAGACAACTACATAATAACATGCACACCTGAAATACTTAGACAAATTACATTCATTTTTTGGGGAAAAATAATAGTGATGAGCGAGCATAATCGATACTGCTCTGTGCTCATCCGAACATCATGGTACTTGCAGAGCGCTGAGCATTTCCGGGTTTTGCTCAGCGGGAATTTGGGTCCCCGCCCTACATGTTTGGCGCTCTTTAGAGCACCAATCAACATGCAGTGATTGTCTGCCATGCACTGTAATGCCGCAGCTATCTTGGTTGTGGTATTGCAGTGATTGGCTGGCCGCACAGCGTCATCAGGTCTATAAGAGACCTGTTGCCACCCTGCTCATCGTATTCAGCTCCGGATTCAGACCGTGTAGGGAGAGTTGCTGCCGAGATAAGGTCACATTTGTGATTTTATAAGTTAGTGTGGGTATACCATCATAGAATACACAAATCCAGCTAAACCAACAGTCCTTCTAAGGACTAATTATGGAGTATATAGATTGCAGTGCTAGGTAGGAATGGGAGTGTATGTGGCTATATACATATCAGTGCAAGGCATGCATGCACTGTATGTGGGTATATAGATATCATTGCATACATCAAGAGGATCCATTCCATTACTGTCTGCTAATGCCTATTACATATATTGAGATATATATATATATATATATATATATATATATATATATATATATATATATATATATATACACCCCTAGCCCCAGGTATCAGTGGGCAGGAATATTTTTTTTGCATCCAAATCCTGATTATTTTATTCCAAAGCAATCCAGGGCCCACTTTTTTTTCTCCATTTACTTGTTGACACTGCAGAATGCAGCCAGATCCTTTTCATAGTACAGCGTGAAAATCCAGCTATTTTAAATTGGTTTTCCCTTCCTAGCCATCACATCTGCCATTTTTGTGGTACTGTAAAATGTTTTTGGAGTGTCTTATATAATTTCTTGACACCATTTTCCTGCCCCAAAAATATTTAGCTGCCAAAAAAATATTTAGCTACAGGGCAGATATTTTACACTGGGTTTTGTACGCCACACGGATTGCATATTATTGCACTCAAAATTGTGCCATTTCAGGCATATATAGAATTTTTTTGTTGTGTCTTAGCCTACTTATTGACACAATTTAGCTGGTCAAAAAAAAAACCACAGGTCAGATATTGGAAAGTGGGCTATCTCCGTCAGACGCCTCATCTATCTGTGGGCTACAAATTGTGCCATTTCAGGCATCCATAGAATTTTTTTTGTTGTGTCTTATCCTACTTATTGACACAATTTAGCAGTGCCAAAAAAACACAGGCCAGATAATTGAAAGTGGGCTATCTCCGTCTGACTCCTCATCTATATGTGGCCTACAAATTGTGGCATTTGAGACCTCCATTCAACTGTTTTGGCTGTCTGTTACCCTAGTTCTTGAAACTATTTTCCTGTAAAATAAAAATACAGGCCACATGTTGAACAATGTGGTATCTCCATATGACTTGTAGAATGTAAGTCCACAAGGACAGGGTCCTCTCAAGTCTGTACCAGTCTGCGTTGTAAATTTGTTTACTGTTAACGATATCTATAACTTTGTATGTAACCCCCCTTCTCATGTACAGCACCATGGAATTAGTGGCGCTATATATATAAATAATAATGACTCCTCATCTATCTGTGGGCTATGAATTGTGGCATTTGAGACCTCCATTCAACTGTTTTGGCTATCTGCTGCCCTAGTTCTTGAAACCCACTTCAAAACACTTCTTTGAAGGCTCTCCAGAAATTTTTGAGTTTTGCTAATTTCTTTCGTAAATTTATAGGTAATTTTTCTGGTATTATCAAACCACTGACTGATCTGACCAAGAAGGGCGCTGATGTGCTGAATTGGTCTCCAGTGGCTGTCTCGGCATTTCAGGAGCTTAAGCGGAGATTTACTTCTGCTCCGGTTCTACGGCAACCTGATGTCTCACTTCCATTTCAGGTGGAGGTAGATGCTTCTGAGATTGGTGCAGGAGGTGTTTTGTCCCAAAAAGATCAGGTGACTTCTAAAATGAATCCCTGTGCCTTCTTTTCTTGAAAATTCTCCCCATCTGAACGTAACTATGACGTTGGGAATCGGGAATTGTTGGCCAAGAAATGGGCATTTGAAGAGTGGAGACATTGGTTGGAGGTAGCTAGACATCAAGTTGTGGTCCTCACCGACCACAAGAATTTGATTTATCTTGAATCAGCCAAGCGCTTGAATCAGACAGGCTAGGTGGGCCTTGTTTTTCACGCGTTTTAATTTTGTGGTCTCTTTTCTTCCGGGCACTAAGATTGTTAAGGCGGATGCCCTTTCTAGGAGTTTCTTTGCGGATTCGCTTATTGTGTCTGAGCTTACTGCCATCCTAGGTGAGGGGGTAGTTCTTTCCGCCATGTTGCCCGATTTGAGACGTGCCCTGGAGGAATTTCGGGAGGACAAACCTGAGCATTGTCCTATGGGAAAATTGTATGTTCCTGACCAGTGGAGGAAGAGAGTGATGTCTGTAATTCATTGCTCCACGTTGGCTGGTCATTCAGGTATTTTTGGTACCAGAGATTTGGTTAGTCAGTCTTTTTGGTGGCCTGCCTTATCTCGTGATGTCAGGAATTTTGTGCAGTCCTGTGGGACTTGTTCTTGGTCTAAACCCTGTTCTCGTTCTTGTGTTTTGTTGATGCCCCTGCCGGTGCCCAAGAGGCCATGGACCCATATCTCAATGGATTTTCTTTCTGATCTTCCTGTATCTCAGAGAATGACTGTTATATGGGTGATTTGTGATAGATTTTCTAAGTTGGTCCATCTTGTACCACTCCCAAAGTTGCCATCTTCTTCAGAGTTGGTGCCCTTGTTTTTACAACAGGTGGTTCGGTTGCATGGGATTCCTGAGAACATTGTGTCGGACAGAGGAGTCCAGTTTGTTTCCAGATTTTGGAAAGCTTTTTGTTCCAATCTGGGAATTCAGTTATCTTTCTCCTCTGTGTTTCATCCTCAGACCAATGGGCAGACTGAGAGAACAAACCAGACTTTGGAGTCCTATTTGAAATGTTTTATATCTGCTGATCAGGATAACTGGGTCTCATTTTTGCCCTTGGTCGAATTCGCGCTAAACAATAGAGCTAGTTCTGCCACTTTGATGTCGCCCTTTTTCTGTAACTTTGGGTTTCATCCTCGATTTTCTTCAGGGCAGGTGGAATCTTTGACCTGCCCAAGTGTGGACACTGTGGTAGAGAGAATGCAGCAGATTTGGGACCAAGTGGTGGATAAGTTGTCACTCTCTCAGGAAAAAGCCCAGCGGTTTTCCAACCGGCAGAGGACCATTGGTCCCCGGTTTAAAAGTGGGTGATATGGTTTGGTTGTCGTCAAAGAATATTCCTATGAAGGTTGTGTCTCCAAAGTTCAAGCCAAGATTCATTGGACCTTATAAGATTTTGGAGATTCTTAATCCTGTTTCTTTTCAATTGGCTCTTCCAGCTACGTTTAAGATCCATAACGTGTTTCATAAATCTCTGTTGAAGAGGTTTGTTGAGCCAGTAGTTCCTCTGGCGGCACCTCCTGACCCTGTATTGGTTAAAGGCAATGTGGAATATGAGGTAGAGAAAATATTGGATTCTCGTTTGGCTAGACGGAGACTCCAGTACTTGGTCAAATCGAAGGGTTATGGCCAGGAGGATTATTCTTGGGTCTCTGCTTCTGACATTCATGCCGATAGATTGGCTCATGCTTTTCACCGGGCCCATCCTGATCAGCCTGGTGGTGTGGATGAGGGTTCGGTGACCCCTCCTCAAGGGGGGTACTGTTGTGAATTCATTTTCTAGCCTGCCTCTGGCTGCTAGTGAAGGTAGTGGAGCTGGTTATATTGACAGAGGGGTCGCGAGTTCTCTTTCTGGGCTCCCTCTGGTGGTTACTGGAGGTAATGGAGCTGATCTGATTAACAGAGGCTTGCCACCTGATAATGAGGAGGACGATTGGAGATCTGGGGTTTCTGACTGGATTTAAGACAGCCGACTCCCTCTATCCCTGCTGGTGATTTTTTCCTGCCTCCTGAGGTCTTAGTTTCCAGCTCAGTCCCTGCAGGCTCAGCTAAGTGTTCTTTTGCTATTGTTCACATTTGATCTGGTTTTGTCTATTTCAGTTTTGTGTGGTAAGCCAGCTCCGGCTGGGGCTGTGCTGAATTTCCATCCTTATGTTACTGTTTGTGTCAGTTTGTTTTTTGTCCCTTATTAGATTGGCCTCTTTTTGCTCTGCTGTCAGAATATGCCAGAGTGCAGATACAGTGGGAGGAGTCTTGTGACTTAAGAGTTTTTGCTATCAGAAGTGTTGGTCATTTTTGTAGGGTTTTTTGCATGATTGCAGACAGTGTCTTTCCTTTCCTGTCCTTTCTAGTTGGTGTGGGCCCCATCATTTGCTCAGCCTATTTTTCTACCTGTGTTTGTGTTTTCATCTTGTCTCACCGACAATATATGTTTGGGGGCTGTCTATTCCTTTGGGGTCTGCTCTGGGGCAGTTTAGATTTCCCCTTTTCTTGCTTTAGGCTTATTTAGTTCTCCGGCTGTGTCGAGGCATCTAAAATCATTGTAGGCACGTTCCATGGCTACTGCTAGTTGTGTGGATAGGATCAGGGGTCTGCAATCCACTTAGTTACCAACCTCTCTGGTTTTCTGTAGCTTAGCTTGGTCTTGTTTTCCTCCTCGGTGACCCAATCATAAAAGGAGACATTGAAAAATGGTGGCAAGAATGTCACACGTCTGTGACTAGGAAAAGTGTGAAAGCTGATCATAACGCACCCCTGCATCCAATTGTGAGTTGACGTCCATAACAAATGGTAGCCATTGATCATCTGAAGGTAGAACCCAGCAGGACAGGCCATAGCTACGTTTTAACCATCATCGATCAGTTCAGCAAAGCTGTAGTGCCCGTCCCTGTGAAGGATTTAACTGGCCTGACTATACAGCAGTGGAGCAGGGAGAGGTAAGTCTTGCAACTGCTTGGGCCCTGAGCAAGCAGGGGGCACACTCGTGGGCAGCAGTACAGGCACAGAGACCCTCATAGTACGCTGGTGTGTCTGACGGCGATTGGACCCCCCCACCATCAGAGACACTTTATTGTACTATGAGGGGCCCTGTGCCAGTGCCGTCACCCAAGAGTGGGCCCACCCACCTGTTCAGGGCAATGGCACTTGCTCGGGTGCGCCAGGTGGTGACCCCGGCCCTGGGGGGGCAGCCCAGTTAGGGAGGTTGAAAAAATGGCATATGTTGATGTGTAGCCTGGACAATCAGCAGCTGCAAATGGAGGAAGTGGAGAAGTCCGAGGTAGAGAAGGACAAAAAAGCAAGCCATTTTTATTGCCACCTATGTGCCATCAGGGGAAGGTGGGACAAAATCCTTTGAAACCCATGCATCGTTCATTTTAATGAAGGTTAGATCATCAACATTTTGGGTCGACAGACGGGTCCTTTTTTCTGTCAGGATTGATCCAGCAGCACTGAACACTCTTTCAGATAATACAAGCCAGCTCCTGTAAGGCATATTGTGCCAATTCAGGCCAGGTGTCCAGTTTACAGGCCCAATAGTCGAAGGGGAATGACTTGTGAGGGAGAACATCGATATGGGAGGAGAAGTAGTTTGTAACCATAGTTGACAACTGCTGTCTCCTGTCACTTGCAATCGATTCAGTATTACCAGTCGTGTGAGCGGTACTTGAGAAATCAGTCCACAACATGGTCATGAAACCCTTGTCTCCAATGCCACTTCGGCTATGTGCACCATGAACACCTTTTCCAAATTGCCCTCAACGGCTCGTGGGAGAACCAGCACCGCTGCTTTGTGCTGGGAATGCCTCCAACAAACGGTTTACCAGAGTTGCTTGTTTGTTAGCCAATATTATCTCTAGGTTCTTCTGTGGCATGATGTTCTGTAATTTGCCTTTATAGCATGGATCCAGGATGCTGGCCAACCAGTAGTCATCATCCATCATTTTGGCAATGCGGGGGTCCCTTTTTAGGATCCGCAAGGCATAATCACACTTGTGGGCCAATGTTCCAGGTGTCAATGATGCACTGCCAGTGGTGGGTAGAGGAGCACTTTCTTGGAAATCCACATCCCTCCAGTCACTCACAAACCCTGGACCTGACCTTGGCACGCCAACATTTTCTCTTGCCCGCTGAGAAGCATTCTCCTCCCCAAAATAATCATCCCCCTCATCCTCCTCCTCCTCTTCCTCTTCTTCCTCCACCTCGTCCAGGTCAGTTGTCCTCGCTGACAATGGCTGACTGTCATCATGTCTTCCCTCCTTCCACTTCCTCCTCCTCCGCTGCTGACACCTGATCCTTAATGTGCGTCAAAGTTTGCATGAGCAGACACATAAGTGGTATGCTCATGCTTATGATGGCGTCATCTGCGCTTACCAGCCGTGTGCATTCCTCAAAGCACTGAAGGACTTTACAGAGGTCTTTCAGATTTGACCACTGCACACCTGACAACTCCATGTCTGCCCTCAAACTGCCTGCTCGTGTATCCTCCCACAAATGCATTACAGCCTGCCTCTGTTCGCACAGCATCTCATCCATATGCATGGTGGAGTTCCACCATGTTGCAATGTCTATGATTAGGCGGTGCTTGGGGAGGTGGAGCAAACACTGCAGCTTCTGCATACGACTGGAGTGTACGGGCAAGCGACGGATGTGTGAGCACAGTCTTTGCACCTTATTCAGCAGGGCTGTTAACTCCGGATAATTATTTAGGAAGCACTGCACCACCAGGTTCAAGGTGTGAGCCAGTAAGCCAGGCAAGGTATGTGTCTGAGTTTTGCAAGGGCTATGGCTGCCACAAAATTCTGGCCGTTATCACTGACTACCTTGCCTGGCTCAAGATGTAGACTGCCCAGCCATGACTCAGTTTGTCACTGCAAGTAGTCGGCCAGTACCTCCGCACTGTGGCATTTGTCACCCAAAGACATCATCTTTAAAACGGCCTGCTGCCGCTTACCACTAGCTGTTTGATAGTGGAACATCTCATCTGCAACACTGTCAGCTGTGGATGGAGTGCTCGTGTGACTGCGCTCTGTGGATGAGCTTTTGCTTCTGGAGGAGGAGGAGCGAAAGCCTACAGGCAACTATTTCCTATACCAATGGCTAGACAGCACTGTTCCACCACCGCTGTCCCCTGTGGAGCCAGCATCCACCACATTAACCCAATGTGCAGTGATGGACACGTAATGGCACTGGCCATGCCTACTGGCCCATGCATTTGTTGTGAGGTGCACCTTTCCACTCACTGATTGTTTGAGTGCATGGACAATGCGGTCTTTCACATGAAGGTGGAGGGCAGGGATGGCTTTTCGAGAAAAGAAGTGCCGACTGGGTAGGTCATAGCATGGGACAGCGTAGGCCCTGAGCTCTCGGAATGCTTCGCTTTCAACCAAACGGAAGGGCATCATCTCTAATGAGATCAGTTTGGCAATGTGGGCTTTCAGAGCCAGTGTACATGGATGAGAGGTTGAGTACTTTCTTGTCCTACTCAGAGTGTCTGGTAGGGTGAGCTGGACTTGAGAGCTGCATATGGGGGAACTAGTGGTGGACCTGACGGATTGAGAGGGGGTTGGTGATGGTGATGGTGGTGATGGCATAGATTCAGTCTTTTTATGTAAAAACATTGTGATTCCCTGACTGCTTTGGCCTTGCGATGACACCTCAACATTTCTTGCTGGTGGTGTGCTTATCGGTGGCCTTTCAGTGGGGGAAGCGATGGAGCATTGCTGGCTACCTTCAGTTGGTGCAGGTCCACATGTGCTACCTGAGGTTTTGTAGTTCGTCCACGCTTGAAAGTGCATGGTGGTTAAATGTCTAAGCATGCAACGGGTGTTTAAATTTCGGAGATTTTTACCTCGGCTGAAGGTCCTTCCGCACTTCTTACAGATAACCTTTGCCTCATCAATAGGATTTTGGTCAAAAAAGTGCCACATGGCACTCTTCCTACTATGGTATAAATTTTCAGGGCTTGCACGCTGTGCAAATTTGACCGTGTGGCCAAGCTGTCCTGCAACTCTTTGTTTTTTTAACAAGTTTGGGTACAGCTACAGGCCTGCCAGATAACCGCTTCTGCAATGTCGATGCCTGCTGCCGATCCTTCTCCTCTTCTGAGCTATTTGCAGCGGCACCCTTTTCCCCAATGGATGTCAATCCGGGTCAACAACTGGGTCATCCATCACCTCCTCTTAAATTTTATCTGCACCTTCCACTGTGTCACCGTGTAAGGTGGTATAGTATGCGGGAAGGGGCACCTGAGTTTCATCAGGGTCTGATTCAGGTTCACTAAACTGCGAGGTAAATGTATTGCTCTGGGTCAATGTACCAGCAGAATCATCTAGCAGTGGCTGTACATCAGTGCACTCCATGTCACATTCATCTTGGACTGGGGAATTCAGGATTTGACTTGATAACCCAGGCATGGCATGTGAAAAGAGCTCCATGGAGTAATCTGAACTGTGGGCTCCTGCATCCTTCACTTTTGGTGTGGGTGAAGGACACAAGGAAAGGTGTTGGTCCTGACCAGAAGCTTGCACTGATGACTCAGTGATTGCAGTTTTTGTAACTTCAGAAGAGGAGGCAATAGAGATGGAGACTGTTTTGGCAATGTAAGCCAAAACCTGTTCTTGATGCTCCGGCTTTAAAAGCGGTTTACCTACTCCCAGAAAAGGGAACCTTAAAGGCCTTCTTGTGCCAGACGATGAAGCAGGCTCAACACCTCCTGCCTTTGCTGCTATTGTGCTTTTGCCATAACCAGTAGATGCACTACCACCACCATCAGTACCAGCTGCGCCCCCCCCACCCACGTCCGCGGCCTCTTCCACCATACTTCCTCATGTTTGGGAAAATGTACCAAAAATACCAGCAGAGATATGGTATTGTATGAGGAGCGTACAGCTGTCTAAGGTGTATGGAAAAATTTATATCTCTGTATATATTTTTTCACAGATGCTCTCAGTATGTATTTGACCGTAATCCAACCAGCAGATATACGGTACTGTATCAGAAGTGTACAGCTGTATACGGTTTGGGTGAAAATGTCAATCTCAGTAAATTTGTTTCCAGAGTCACACACAGATGCTCTGCCAGTATGTATTTGACAGCAATACAACCAGCAGATATACGGTATTGTATGAAAAGCGGACAGCTCTATATGGTGAAAGGAAAAATGGAAATGTCCATATATGTACTTCCGGAGTCTCACACACACACGCTGCGTCTGTATAGATGTGACCGTAATGCGAACAGCAGATATACGATACTGTTTGAGCAGTGGACAGCTCAATACGGTGTATGGAAAAATGGAAATGTCCATATATGTATTTCCGGAGTCTCACACACACACGCTGTGTCTGTATAGATGTGACCGTAATCCGAACAGCAGATATATGACACTGTTTTAGAAGCGGACAGCTCTATACCGTGTATGTATGGAAAATTTAAAATCTTGTCTATTTTTTTCCGGAGTCACACACGCTGTCTCTGTATAGATGTGACCATAATCCGCAACAGCAGATATACAATACTGTTTGAGAAGCGGACACCTCTATACGATGTATGTATGGAAATATGTAAATCTCCGTCACTTTTTTTACGGAGTCACACACACGCGCTGTCTCTGTATAGATGTGACCATAATCTGCAAACAGCAGATATGCAATACTGTTTGAGAAGCGGACACCTCTATATGATGTATGTATGGAAATATGTAAATCTCCGTCACTTTTTTTACGGAGTCACACACGCACGCTGTCTCTGTATAGATGTGAACGTAATCCTCAAACAGCAGATATACGATACTGTTTGAGAAGCGGATACCTCTATACGGTGTATGTACGGAAAAATGTAAATCTCCGTCTATTTTTTTACAGAGTCACACACACACGCTATCTCTGTATAGATGTGACCGTAATCCGCAAACAGCAGATATGCAATACTGTTTGAGAAGCGGACACCTCTATACAGTGTATGTATGGAAAAATTTAAATCTCCGTGTATTTTTTTATGGAGTCACACACATATAGCATGTATTTGTCCGTGATACCAGCTGATACACAGTATTGAGTGAGGAGCGTACACCTCTATACGGTGTGTGAAAAAATGAACGCTCAGTAACTGTGCAGAAAAAAGGAATAAAAGTATTTTTGCTTTGAAAAAAGCAGTCTGCACAGCAGTGTGCAAACAGCAATGCAGCTATCAGATAGCCTTGTAAGGCAGCTTAATAACCACCAAAGCTGCTGCACAAAAAAATATCCTCCCCTGTCACGGCACACTAACTGTTGTATTGTACAGTGAAAATCGCTATCAGCAGAAGCACAGTTTTTTTTCCTGCCTAAACACTCTCCCTATTGAGAACGAGCAGCAGCAACCTCTCCCTATGCTAAGATCGGCAGAAGTAAGATGGCGGTCGGCGTTCAGGGCTTTTAAAACCACTGTGATGCCACACAAAGCAAGCCAATCACTGCAATGCCCTTCTCTAAGAAGGTGGAGGCCACTGCCCATGTCATCGCGTTACCCACAGTGTGCGTCCTTGATCATTGGCTGAGAAAAGGTGCTAGAAGCATTATGGGAAACGCGACATTGGCGCTCGAGTCGGCGACCAACCCGTTTTGCTCAACTCTAGTTTTGATTGTCTGTTACCCTAGTTCTTGAAACTATTTTCCTGTATAATAATAAAAATTCAGGCCACATATTGAACAGTGTGGTATCTCCATTTGACTGCTGTGGACTACAAATTGTGGCATTTGAGACCTCCATTCAACTGTTTTGGCTGTCTGCTGCCCTAGATCTTGAAACTATTTTCCTGTAAAATAATAAAAATACAGGCCACATATTGAATGGTGTGGTATCTCTGTCTTACTCCTCATCTATCTGTAGGCTACAAATTGTGGCATTTGAGACCTCCATTCAAGTGTTTTGTCCGTCTCTTACCCTAGTTCTTGAAACAATTTTGCGTTGAAAAGCAAAAAATATAGGCAACATATTGAACAGTGTGGTATCTACGTAAGACACCTCATCTATCTGTGGAGTACAAACTTTTGCATTTCAGGCTGCCATTCAACTATTTCTGTTGTGTTTACCCTAGTTATTGACATCAGATTGCTAAAAACAAAAAAAAAATTTCCTACAGTCCAGATATTTTAAACTGTGGTTTTCCCGTGCACAGATCACATAAATTCGCTCTCAATTCAGCCATTTGTAGTAAACGTGGAAAATATTGTAGTCCATTTAAAATGGGCAAGACACTTGGCAAGGGACAGGGAAGTGGACGTGATGGTGATGGTGCATGCAGAGGCCAAGGCCGTGGGCAAGCTTAAATTGGGCCGCAACAAACACCCACATCTTCTTGCATAACCATCCTGTCCGAATTACTCGGGAACCGCAGAACACCACTATTGAACCCAGAGCAGTGTCAAAAGGTTGCTGGTTGGATAGCGGATAATGCTTCCAGTCACTTTTCCACCACCACCAGCACCCTGTCTTCTACATGGTCAATTCTGAGTAGCCGTGAGTCTGGACCGCATATTCCTCATCCTGATTCTCCTTCCTCCTGCCATGCCGAGTGCCCAGAGACAACTGATCCCACACTTGGACATTCCAAAGAGATGTTCACTTTTCCATTTATAGATTCGGGCCTTTTGCCTGGTCCAACTGAAAATGCTTACAGGCTGACTCTTATAAAAATGAACAAGGGCTGGATTGGGCCAGACTTCTCTACACCATCGAATTATAACAGCAAAGCATAACATCAAATCCAGTGTCTTTTTTGGGGAGGTGTATTCCCATGGACCTCTTCACACCCACACATAGGTATACGCTTCCTGATTTTGGCAATTTGGTGTTAGCCTCCTCCTTCTACTCATCCTCATCATCCACCACCACTAGATCACCATGGTGACTGTGGTCCGTGATGCAACAGCCAACTTATTGTGTAAAAAGGTTGTTTTGATGCCCTTTAAAAAAAGTTAACACAATATGTTGATGTGTACCCCCCAGAGGAAAATGTTTTTCAGCCCATACAGTCATGGCCAAAAGTATTGACACCCCTGCAATTCTGTCAGATAATATTCAGTTTCTTCCTGAAAATGATTGCAAACACAAATTCTTTGGTATTATTATCTTCATTTAATTTGTCTTAAATGAAAAAACACAAAATAGAATGAAGCAAAAAGCAAAACATTGATCATTTCACACAAAACTCCAAAAATGGGCAGGACAAAAGTATTGGCACCCTCAGACTAATACTTGATTGCACAACCTTTAGCCAAAATAACTGCGACCAACCGCTTCCGGTAACCATCAATGAGTTTCTTACAATGCTCTGCTGGAATTTTAGACCATTCTTCTTTGGCAAACTACTCCAGGTCCCTGATATTTGAAGGGTGCCTTCTCCAAACTGCCATTTTTAGATCTCTCCACAGGTGTTCTATGGGATTCAGGTCTGGACTCATTACTGGCCACCTTAGAAGTCTCCAGTGCTTCCTCTCAAACCATTTTCTAGTGCTTTTTGAAGTGTGTTTTGGGTTATTGTCCTGCTGGAAGACCCATGACCTCTGAGGTAGACCCAGCTTTCTCACACTGGGCTCTAAATTATGCTGCAAAATTTGTTGGTAGTCTTCTGACTTCATAATGCCATGCACACGGTCAAGCAGTCCAGTGCCAGAGGCAGCAAAGCAACCCCAAAACATCAGGGAACCTCCGCCATGTTTGACTGTAGGGACTGTGTACTTTTCTTTGAATGCCTCTTTTTTCTCCTGTAAACTCTATGTTGATACTTTTGCCCTAAAAGCTCTACTTTTGTCTCATCTGACCAGAGAACATTCTTCCAAAATGTTTTAGGCTTTTTCAGGTAAGTTTTGGCAAACTCCAGCCTGGCTTTTTTATGTCTCGGGGTAAGAAGTGGAGTCTTCCTGGGTCTCCTACCATACAGTCCCTTTTCATTCAGATGCTGACGGATAGTACGGGTTGACACCGTTGTACCCTCGGACTGCAGGGCAGCTTGAACTTGTTTGGATGTTAGTCGAGGTTCTTTATCCAACATCTGCACAATCTTGCGTTGAAATCTCTTGTCAATTTTTCTTTTCCGGCCACATCTAGGGAGGTTAGCCACAGTGCCATGGGCTTTAAACTTCTTGATGACACTGCGCACGGTAGACACAGGAACATTCAGGTCTTTGGAGATGGACTTTTAGCCTTGAGATTGCTCATGCTTCCTCACAATTTGGTTTCTCAAGTCCTCAGACAGTTCTTTGGTCTTCTTTCTTTTCTCCATGCTCAATGTGGTACACACAAAGACACAGGACAGAGGTTGAGTCAACTTTAATCCATGTTAACTGGCTGCAAGTGTGATTTAGTTATTGCCAACACCTGTTAGGTGCCACAGGTGAGTTACAGGTGCTGTTAATTACACAAATTAGAGAAGCATCACATGATTTTTCGAACAGTGCCAATACTTTTGTCCACCCTCTTTTTTAAGTTTGGTGTGGAATTATATCCAATTTGGCTTTAGGACAATTCTTTTTGTGTTTTTTCATTTAAGACAAATTAAATGAAGATAATAATACCAAAGAATTTGTGTTTGCAATCATTTTCAGGAAGAAACTGAGTATTATCTGACAGAATTGCAGTGGTGTCAATACTTTTGGCCATGACTGTACACTTAGCGTATGGGCATTACAAGTATAAGAGACCCGCTCCTTTAAACTGTGAAAACATTTTTTGGAGGCCATCCTCCATGTCTCTTCTGACACCACCACTAGATCACCAGGGTGAACGTGTTACGTGATGCAACTGTGGGGAGGTCAACCTGACAGAAGCACTCAGATCAAGAAAGAGGGTGCCATATTGAGAGTGACCATTAGAAGGCAGTGGGGAGCTTGTAAAGGGTAGTTATATAACTGCCATGAGAGGTAATGTAACTGCCAGAGGTCAAGGTCACTCTCATTCGTCAGAGGTGACTGTCAGGTGACAGTTGGCGGGGCTACCTAGGCTGTGAGTATAAAGACTGAGGTAAGCTTCTAGAAGCTTCAGTCAGCCAGGGGAGCTTGTTATGGTTGAGTCACCGTAGGAGGCAAAAACAGAAATGCTAGCTAAGTCCAGAAAACCAGAGAAGTTGGCAGCTATCGGATTGCAGACCCCTGAATCTATCAACACAACTAGCAGTAGCCGTGGGGGGTTCCTACGATGCCCTAGACCCCTCGATCACAGCCGGAGAATTAAATAGGCCTAAAGAAAGAAAGGGGAAATCTAAACTGCCCCAGAGCAGACCCCAAAGCAATAGGCAGCCCCCAACATATAATGACGGTGAAGCAAGATGAAAATACTAACACAGACAGAAAGAAAGACTGAGCAAAGAGGGGCCCAAGCTAACTAGATAGAAAAGGACAGGAAGGCTGCTGTCTGCAATCCGTGAAAAACCCTATGAAAATAAGAGCCAACAGACTGACAGTGAAAAAGGCCCTGAAGATGCTAGGCTTCAAAAAAGCTATGTCAGTACTCAGGAATATTCTGAAGACAGAGCTACAGGCAAAAGGAGATTCAGCTCACCCCAGCAGGGAATGGCAGAATACAGAAAAGCAAGGAAAACAAAAAACAAAACAAAAATGCTAACAGGCAAAACAGAAAACTTAGCTTTAGAGGAGCAGGAATCAGACTGGTGTCCTAGAAGTCCACAGAGAAATCACCCGCAGGGCAGAAGGGCGTCGGCAGCCTTATATCCAGTCCGTGACTCCACTCAGCTAGTCATCCTCATTAGGCTCAGGTGCCTGATAATCAGGCTCATTACCTTCCTTTACCAGAATAGGGAGTTCACCAGACCTCAGTGACGAAGGGGAAAATTAACTCACAACAGTACCTCCCCCTTGAGGAGGGGTCACCGAACCTTCAACCACGCCACCAGGGAGATCAGGGTGAGCCCGATGAAATGCATGCACCAATCTTTTGGCATGAATATCAGAGGCAGAGACCCAGGAATTATCCTCCTGACCATAACCCTTCCACTTAACCAAATACTGGAGTCTCCGTCTAGCCAGACGGGAATCCAGTATTTTCTCTACCTCATATTCCATGTTACCTTCAACCAATACAGGGTCTGGAGGTGCCACCCCAGGAACAACTGGTTCAACAAACCTCTTCAACAAGGACTTATGGAACACATTATGGATTTTAAATGTGACTGGAAGAGCCAAACGAAAAGAGACCGGATTAAAAATCTCCAAAATCTTGTAAGGTCCAAAAAATCTAGGCTTAAACTTAGGAGAAGCCACCTTCATAGCAATATTTTTTGATGATAACCACACCATATCACCAATCTTAAACTGGGGACCAATGGTCCTATGTCGATTGGAAAACCGCTGGGCCTTTTCCTGGGAGAGAGATAACTTATCCACCACTTGGTCCCAGATCTGGTGCATTCTCTCCACCACAGTGTCAACACCTGGGCAGGCAGAAGGCTCCACCTGCACTGAAGAAAATCGAGGATGAAACCCAAAGTTACAAAAAAAGGTGACATCAAAGTGGCAGAACTAGCTCTATTATTTAAAGCAAATTCGGCCAAGGGCAAAAATGAAACCCAATCATCCTGATCAGCGGAAATAACACATCTCAAATACGACTCCAAGGTCTGGTTTGTTCTCTCTGTCTGCCCATTGGTCTGAGGGTGAAAAGCAGAGGAGAAGGACAACTGAATTCCCAGCTTGGAACAGAAAGTCCTCCAAAATCTAGACACAAACTGAACTCCTCTGTCAGATACAATGTTCTCAGGAATCCCGTGTAAGCGAACCACCTGTTGCAAAAACAGGGGCACCAACTCAGAGGAAGATGGCAACTTAGGGAGTGGTACAAGATGAACCATCTTAGAGAACCTATCAGAAATCACCCAAATAACAGTCATTCTTTGAGAGACCGGCATATCAGAGATGAAATCCATTGAAATATGGGTCCATGGCCTCCTGGGGACCGGCAAAGGCATCAACAACCCACTAGAGCGAGAACAAGATTTAGACCGGGAGCAAGTCCCACAGGACTGCACAAAATTCCTGACATCATGAGACAAGGTGGGCCACCAAAAAGAGCGACTCACCAGATCTCTAGTACCAAAAATACCTGGATGACCAGCCAATGCAGAGCAATGAACTTCAGACATCACTCTCTTCTTCCACTGGTCAGGAACATACAACTTTCCACTGGGACAACGCTCAGGTTTGTCCTCCTGGAACTCTTGCAGAGCAAATCTCAAATCGGGCGAGATGGCAGAAAGAACTACCCCTTCGCCTAAGATGGTAGCAGACTTGGTCACCACAGGAGAATCAGCAAAGAAACTCCTAGAGAGGGCGTCTGCCTTGACATTCTTAGTTCCAGGAAGAAAAGAGACCACAAAATCAAAACGAGTAAAAAACAAGGCCCACCTAGCCTGTCTAGGGTTCAAGTGTTTAGCAGACTCTAGGTAAATCAAATTCTTGTGGTCAGTGAGGACCACAACTTGATGTTTAGCTCCCTCCAACCAATGTCTCCACTCCTCAAATGCCCATTTCATGGCCAACAGTTCCCGATTCCCCACATCATAGTTACGTTCAGATGGAGAGAACTTTCGGGAAAAGAAAGCACAGGGATTCATTTTAGATGTTACAGGATCCTGGAAGACAGAAGGGGCATTAGTGAGCCCAAAAGGCATCACCAGGTACTCAAAATGTCCCTCCGGAGTATTAAACGCCATCTTCCATTCATCCCCCTGCTTAATGCAGATAAGATTATACGCCCCCCTGAGGTCAAGCTTGGTAAACCAGCAAGCACCTCTAACTCTAGAGAATAGATCCGAAATCAGGGGTAACGGATAGAGTTGAGCGAAACGGGTCGAAAAATTTCAAAAGTCGCCGACTTTTGGCAAAGTCGGGTTTCATGAAACGAAACCCGACCCTAGGATGAGGTCGGCCACGAGGTCGGCGACTTACGCGCCAAAGTCGCGTTTCAAAAGTTTGTTTTGCGCTCTTTTTCAGCCAATCAGGATCCACGGACACTGTGGGCAACGTGATGACATAGGCACGGGTCACCACCATCTTTCAGAAGGGCATGCAAGTGATTGGCTTGCTTTGGGGGGCGTCACAGGGGGTATAAAAGGGCGTGCACGCCGACCGCCATGTTACTCATGCTGATCTCAGAATAGAGAGAGCTGCTGCTGCTGATGATTTTGTAGGGAGAGCGTTAGGCAGGGAAGAAGACACCAAAAACTGCTTCTGCTGCTAGCGATTTTTCCTGTACAACACATCAGTCACTGTGTGTGCAATGCAAGGGGAGGCTATATAGTGGTGTATCAGTGGTGTTGGTTTTTGGGCTGCCTTCTAAGGCTTCCTGACATTCCTGCATTGCTGTTTACCCACTGCTCCGCAAACTGCTTTTTTAAAAGCAATCCCAATTTTTTTTTTGTCCTGCTGAGAAGAAACAAAAACTGCTTCTGCTGCTAGCGATTTTGCCTGTACAACACATCAGTCACTGTGTGTGCAGTGCAAGGGGAGGCTATATAGTGGTGTATCAGTGGTGTTGGTTGTTGGGCTGCCTTCTAAGGCTTCCTGACATTCCTGCATTTCTGTTTACCCACTGCTCCGCAAACTGCTTTTTTAAAAGCAATCACAATTTTTTTTTTTTGTTCTGCTGAGGTACTGAGCGTGCATTTTTTCACACCATACAGCGGTGTACGCTCCTCACACAGTACCGTGTAACGGCTGTTATCACAGCCACAGTGAAGCTATCAGTGTGTCACTCTGTGAGAATAAAACGAGGACATGTTCCGTTCTTACAGACCTGCACTCTAGGGAGATTCCTATTCTGCCCAATTCTACATACACCTTGTAGTTTGTGATACACTAGCCAATTTCTGCCTGTGACATAGCGCTGTGATATTCAGTGGGCCTCACACAATCCAAAAGTGTCCAGTGTCCACAAGTGTGTGCATGTCCACAAGTGTGTGCAGAAATTAAAAATCTCCCTTATCCTCTAGTCACTTTGGTCACAGCTGTGCCATCGAGCCTGTCACATAGCGCTAAGATATTCATTGGGCCTCACACAATCCAAAAGTGTCCAGTGTCCACAAGTGTCTGCTGAAATTCAAAATCTCCCTTATCCTCTAGTCACTTTTGTCACAGCTGTGCCATCGAGCCTGTCACATAGCGCTCAGATATTCATTGGGCCTCACACAATCCAAAAGTGTCCAGTGTCCACAAGTGTCTGCTGAAATTCAAAATCTCACTTATCCTCTAGTCACTTTGGTCACAGCTGTGCCATCGAGCCTGTCACATAGCGCTCAGATATTCATTGTGCCTCACACAATCCAAAAGTGTCCAGTGTCCACAAGTGTCTGCTGAAATTCAAAATCTCACTTATCCTCTAGTCACTTTGGTCACAGCTGTGCCATCGAGCCTGTCACATAGCGCTCAGATATTCATTGGGCCTCACACAATCCAAAAGTGTCCAGTGTCCACAAGTGTCTGCTGAAATTCAAAATCTCCCTTATCCTCTAGTCACTTTTGTCACAGCTGTGCCATCGAGCCTGTGACATAGCGCTCAGATATCAGTGGGCCTCACACAATCCAAAAGTGTCCAGTGTCCACAAGTGTCTGCTGAAATTCAAAATCTCCCTTATCCTCTAGTCACTTTTGTCACAGCTGTGCCATTGAGCCTGTGACATAGCGCTCAGATATCAGTGGGCCTCACACAATCCAAAAGTGTCCAGTGTCCACAAGTGTCTGCTGAAATTCAAAATCTCCCTTATCCTCTAGTTACTTTTGTCACAGCTGTGCCATCGAGCCTGTGATATAGCGCTCAGATATCAGTGGGCCTCACACAATCCAAAAGTGTCCAGTGTCCACAAGTGTCTGCTGAAATTCAAAATCTCCCTTATCCTCTAGTCACTTTTGTCACAGCTGTGCCATCGAGCCTGTGACATAGCGCTCAGATATCAGTGGGCCTCACACAATCCAAAAGTGTCCAGTGTCCACAAGTGTCTGCAGAAATTCAAAATCTCCCTTATCCTCTCGTCACTTTTGTCACAGCTGTGCCATCGAGCCTGTCACATAGCGCTCAGATATTCATTGGGCCTCACACAATCCAAAAGTGTCCAGTGTCCACAAGTGTCTGCTGAAATTCAAAATCTCACTTATCCTCTAGTCACTTTGGTCACAGCTGTGCCATCGAGCCTGTCACATAGCGCTAAGATATTCATTGGGCCTCACACAATCCAAAAGTGTCCAGTGTCCACAAGTGTCTGCTGAAATTCAAAATCTCACTTATCCTCTAGTCACTTTGGTCACAGCTGTGCCATCGAGCCTGTCACATAGCGCTCAGATATTCATTGGGCCTCACACAATCCAAAAGTGTCCAGTGTCCACAAGTGTCTGCTGAAATTCAAAATCTCCCTTATCCTCTAGTCACTTTTGTCACAGCTGTGCCATCGAGCCTGTGACATAGCGCTCAGATATCAGTGGGCCTCACACAATCCAAAAGTGTCCAGTGTCCACAAGTGTCTGCTGAAATTCAAAATCTCCCTTATCCTCTAGTCACTTTTGTCACAGCTGTGCCATCGAGCCTGTGACATAGCGCTCAGATATCAGTGGGCCTCACACAATCCAAAAGTGTCCAGTGTCCACAAGTGTCTGCTGAAATTCAAAATCTCCCTTATCCTCTAGTCACTTTTGTCACAGCTGTGCCATCGAGCCTGTGATATAGCGCTCAGATATCAGTGGGCCTCACACAATCCAAAAGTGTCCAGTGTCCACAAGTGTCTGCTGAAATTCAAAATCTCCCTTATCCTCTAGTCACTTTTGTCACAGCTGTGCCATCGAGCCTGTGACATAGCGCTCAGATATCAGTGGGCCTCACACAATCCAAAAGTGTCCAGTGTCCACAAGTGTCTGCAGAAATTCAAAATCTCCCTTATCCTCTAGTCACTTTTGTCACAGCTGTGCCATCGAGCCTGTCACATAGCGCTCAGATATTCATTGGGCCTCACACAATCCAAAAGTGTCCAGTGTCCACAAGTGTCTGCTGAAATTCAAAATCTCACTTATCCTCTAGTCACTTTTGTCACAGCTGTGCCATCGAGCCTGTGACATAGCGCTCAGATATCAGTGGGCCTCACACAATCCAAAAGTGTCCAGTGTCCACAAGTGTCTGCAGAAATTCAAAATCTCCCTTATCCTCTCGTCACTTTTGTCACAGCTGTGCCATCGAGCCTGTCACATAGCGCTCAGATATTCATTGGGCCTCACACAATCCAAAAGTGTCCAGTGTCCACAAGTGTGTGCAGAAATTCAAAATCTCCCTTATCCTCTAGTCACTTTGGTCACAGCTGTGCCATCGAGCCTGTGACAGAGTGCTCAGATATTCAGTGGGCCTCACACAATCCAAAAGTGTCCAGTGTCCACAAGTGTGTGCAGAAATTCAAAATCTCCCTTATCCTCTAGTCACTTTGGTCACAGCTGTGCCATCGAGCCTGTGACAGAGCGCTCAGATATTCAGTGGGCCTCACACAATCCAAAAGTGTCCAGTGTCCACAAGTGTGTGCAGAAATTCAAAATCTCCCTTATCCTCTAGTCACTTTGGTCACAGCTGTGCCATCGAGCTTGTCACATAGCGCTCAGATATTCATTGGGCCTCACACAATCCAAAAGTGTCCAGTGTCCACAAGTGTTTGCTGAAATTCAAAATCTCACTTATCCTCTAGTCACTTTGGTCACAGCTGTGCCATCGAGCCTGTCACATAGCGCTCAGATATTCATTGGGCCTCACACAATCCAAAAGTGTCCAGTGTCCACTAGTTTGAGCAGAAATTCAAAATCTCCCCTGTCCTATAGACACCTAGTACCTTGTTTTACATTACTATATAGTTTGTTGGATTTTGTCTACATTTTTACCAAAAATGAGGAGGCTGGTGGAAGAGGCCATGGAATTGGGTGGGGGTTAGCAGCTGGTAATGATGGTGTTGGTGGTGGATCTGATGGTAGTGGCAAGAGCAAAATAGGACCGAATGCAGGAGGTGTTGAGCCAGCGTCATCGTCTGGCTCCATAAGGCTTCGAAGGCTTAGTTTTCTTGGAGTTGGCAAACCGCTTTTAAAGCCAGAGCATCAGGAAAAAGTTTTGTCTTACATTGCTGACTCAGCCTCCAGCTCTATCGCCTCCTCTTCTTCAGTTGTAAAAAGTAAAAGCACTGAGTCGTCATTGGAGGCTCATGTTCATGAACCACACCTTTCCTTGTGTCCTTCACCCCAACCAAGATTGAAGGATGACGCAGGCCATACTACTGATTACTCCATGGAGCTGTTTTCACATACCATGCCTGGATTATCAAGTGAAATGGTGAATTACCCAGGCCAAGATGAATCTGACATGGAGTGCACTGATGCACAGCCGCTGATGGATGATTCTGCTGGTACATTCACTCAGAGCACTACATTGTCCTTGCAGTGTACAGAGCCAGATCCTGACCCTGATGAGACTCAGGTGCCCCTTCCCGCACACTATACCACCATACACGGTGACACAGAGGAAGGTGCACATGACATTGAAGAGGAGGTGATGGATGACCCAGGTGTTGACCCAGATTGGCATCCATTGGGGGAAGAGGGTGCCGCTGCCAATAGCTCAGAAGAGGAGGAGGAGCATCCGCCGCAGGCATCGACATCGCAACAGCTGTTATCTGGCAGGCACGGAGCAGTCCAAAAACGGGTTACAAAAAGCCGAAAAGTTGCTGGACTGCTTGGCCAGACGGTCAAAATAGCACAGCGTGCAAGGACGCAAAATGTCTTCCATAGTAGAAAGAGTGCAGTGTGGCACTTTTTTGAACAAAATCCTAATGATCAGGCCAAGGTTATCTGTAAGAAGTGCGCAAAGACCTTTAGCCGAGGGAAAAATCTGAAAAATTTGAATACCAGTTGCATGCTTAGACATTTAACCACCATGCACTTGCAAGCGTGGACACAACACCAAACCTCATGTGCAACTGATCACAACGAAGGTAGTCAGCAACGCTACATTGTTTCCCCCACTGTAAGCCCACCGGTTAGCACAGCAGCAAATGTTGAGGTGTCGTTGCAAGGCCACAGCAGTCAGGGAATCCCACTGTTATATCAACGAAAGACTGATTCTAGGCCATCAGAAAGAACACCAACTCCATCACCATCATCAACCCTCTCTCAGTCCGCCCTGTCCACCGCTACTTCCACCATATGCAGCTCTCAAGTCCAGCTCACCCTCCCAGACACTATGAGTAGGTCAAGAAAGTACTCAGTCTCTCGTCCGCGTACACTGGGTTTGAACGCCCACATTGCCAAACTAATCTCGTTTGAGATGATGCCCTTTCGGTTGGTGGAAAGCGCAGCTTTCCGTGAACTCATGGCCTATGCAGTACCATGCTATGACCTACCCAGTCGCCACTTCTTCTCTCGCAAAGCCATCCCAGCCCTCCACCATCATGTGAAAGACCGCATTGTCCATGCACTCAAGCAGTCAGTGAGCGGAAAGGTGCACCTCACAACTGATGCATGGTCCAGTCGGCATGGCCAGGGCCGTTATGTGTCCATCACTGCGCACTTGGATAATGTGGTGGATGCAGGGTCCACAGGGGACAGCGGTGGTGGGACAGTGCTGCCTAGCCCACGGTATAGGAAACAGTTGGCTGTAGGCGTTCGACCCTCCTCCTCCTCCTCCTCCTCCAGAAGTGAAAGCTCGTCCACAGAGCGCAGTCATACGAGCACTCCATCTGCACCTGCCACTGTTGCACACGAGGTGTCCCCCTATCGAGCAGCTAGTGGAAAGCGTCAGCAGGAAGTGTTACAGATGATGTGTTTGGGCGACAGACACACCGCCGATGTGCTGGCCGAGTACTTTCAGCGACAAACTGAGTCATGGCTGGGCAGTGTACATCTTGAGGCAGGCAAGGTAGTTAGTGATAACGGGCGTAATTTTGTGGCAGCCATAGCCCTTTCAAAAGTCAGCCACATACCTTGCTTGGCTCACACCTTGAACCTGGTGGTGCAGTGCTTCCTCAAAAATTATCCGGAGTTAACAGCCCTGCTCCAGAAGGTGCGAAGACTGTGCGCGCACATCCGCCGGTCGCCTGTACACTCCGTTCGTATGCAGAAGCTGCAGCGATTGCTCCACCTTCCCAACCACCGCCTCATTATCGACACTGCAACAAGGTGGAACTCCATCCTGCACATGGTGGAGCGGCTGTGCGAGCAGAGGCAGGCCATAATGTATTTGTGGGAGGATACACGGCCAGGCACTTTGAGAGCAGACATGGAGTTTACCGGTGTGCAGTGGTCGAAGCTGAAAGACCTCTGTAAAGTCCTTCAGTGTTTTGAGGAATGCACACGGCTGGTAAGTGCAGACGACGCCATCCTAAGCATGAGCATCCCACTTATGCGTCTGCTCATGCAAACTTTGACGCACCTTAAGGAGCAGGCTTCTGCAGCCAATGTTGATGAGGAGGAAGCGGAGGAGGGAATCCTTGATGACATTCAGCCATTGTCTGCTCAGGGACCTCTCCTGGACGAGGTGGAGGAAGAAGAGGAGGAGGAGGAGGAGGAGGATGATGGGGATGATTACTTAGGGGAGGAGGATGCATCTCGTGGGGCAAGTGAAAATGTTGGCGTGGCAAGGTCTGGTACAGGGTTTTTGCGTGACTGGAGGGATGTGGATTTGCCAGAAAGTGCTCCTCCAACCAGCACTCGCAGTGCATCATTGACACCGGGAACATTGGCCCACATGTCAGATTATGCCTTGCAGATCCTAAAAAGGGACCCACGCATTGCCAAATTGATGAACGATGACGACTACTGGTTGGCCAGCATCCTGGATCCACGCTATAAAGGCAAATTACAAAACATCATGCCACAGGAGAACCTTGACCTAATATTGCCTAATAAACAAGCAACTCTGGTAAATCGGTTGCTTGAGGCATTCCCAGCACACAGCAGCGGTGATGGTTCTCACACGAGCCGTACGGGCCGGGGGCAGCTTGGCAGAGGTGTTCGTGGTGCACACAGCAGAAGTGGCGTTGGAGACAGGGGTTTCATGACAATGTTGTGGACTGATTTTTCAAATACCGCTCACACAACTGGTAATACTGCATCGATGGAAAGTGACAGGAGACAGCAGTTGTCAACTATGGTTACAAACTACTTTTCCTCCCATATCGATGTTCTCCCACACAGGTCATTCCCCTTTGACTATTGGGCCACTAAACTGGACACCTGGCCTGAATTGGCACAATATGCCTTACAGGAGCTCGCTTGCCCAGCTGCAAGTGTGCTATTGGATAGAGTCTTCAGTGCAGCTGGATCAATCCTGACAGAAAAAAGGACCCGTCTGTCAACCCAAAATGTGGATGATCTAACCTTCATTAAAATGAACCACGCATGGGTTTCCAAGGATTTTGTCCCACCTTCCCCTGATGACACATAGGGTGACAGAAAAATGGCTTGCTTTGGTCCACCTCTTCCTGGGACTTGACCTATTTCACCTTTTGCATCAGCTGAATGTCCAACATCAACATATGCCACTTTCTAAAACTCCCTAACTGTGCTGCCTCCCCCCCCCATGGCCAGGGTCACCACCTAAAGCATGACACCGTGCGAGTGCCGTTGCCCTGGACAGGTGGGTAGACCGACTCTTGGGCGCGGGCACTGGCACAGGGTCCTTCATAGTGCAATCAAGTGTCTCTGACGGTGGTGGTGCACACCCGCCGTCAGACACACCGCTGTACTATGAGGGGCCCAGTGCCAGTACCGACGCCCACGGGTGGGCCCCCCTTGCTTGGGCAGGGCCCCAGCATTGGCAATCTTTACCTCTCCCTGCTCCTCCGCTGTGTAGTCTGGGCCGTCAAATCCATACTGTGCCTGACACCGTCTGAGCCTGCCTCCTGATGTATAGACATATATTTTGAATGTGTACGCTATCCATACATGTTATACGGGGATACGGTACCCTTTCTAACCTTTGTGCAATTACGTGCAATCCATACTGGGCCTAACACCGTCTGAGCCTGCCTCCTGAGACATATATTTTGAATGTGTACGCTATCCATACATGTTATCCGGGGAAACGGTACCCTTTCTAACCTTTGTGCAATCACGTGCAATCCATACTGGGCCTAACACCGTCTGAGCCTGCCTCCTGAGACATATATTTTGAATGTGTACGCTATCCATACATGTTATCCGGGGATACGGTACCCTTTCTAACCTTTGTGCAATCACGTGCAATCCATACTGGGCCTAACACCGTCTGAGCCTGCCTCCTGATGTATAGACATATATTTTGAATGTGTACGCTATCCATACATGTTATCTGGGGATACGGTACCCTTTCTAACCTTTGTGCAATCACGTGCAATCCATACTGGGCCTAACACCGTCTGAGCCTGCCTCCTGATGTATAGACATATATTTTGAATGTGTACGCTATCCATACATGTTATCTGGGGATACGGTACCCTTTCTAACCTTTGTGCAATCACGTGCAATCCATACTGGGCCTAACACCGTCTGAGCCTGCCTCCTGATGTATAGACATATATTTTGAATGTGTATGCTATCCATACATATTATCCGGGGATACGGTACCCTTTCTAACCTTTGTGCCATCACGTGCAATCCATACTGGGCCTAACACCGTCTGAGCCTGCCTCCTGATGTATAGACATATTTTGAATGTGTACGCTATCCATACATGTTATGTGGGGATACGGTACCCTTTCTAACCTTTGTGCAATCACGTGCAATCCATACTGGGCCTAACACCGTCTGAGCCTGCCTGATGTATAGACATATATTTTGAATGTGTACGCTATCCATACATGTTATCTGGGGATACGGTACCCTTTCTAACCTTTGTACAATCACGTGCAATCCATACTGGGCCTAACACCGTCTGAGCCTGCCTCCTGATGTATAGACATATATTTTGAATGTGTACGCTATCCATACATGTTATCCGGGGATACGGTACCCTTTCTAACCTTTGTGCAATCACGTGCAATCCATACTGGGCCTAACACCGTCTGAGCCTGCCTCCTGATGTATAGACATATATTTTGAATGTGTACGCTATCCATACATGTTATCCGGGGATACGGTACCCTTTCTAACCTTTGTGCAATCACGTGCAATCCATACTGGGCCTAACACCGTCTGAGCCTGCCTCCTGATGTATAGACATATATTTTGAATGTGTACGCTATCCATACATGTTATCTGGGGATACGGTACCCTTTCTCACCTTTGTGCAATCACGTGTAATCCATACTGGGCGTGAGAACGGCTGGCGAGCTGTTAAGCAAGCTACCGCACCTGTGGTTTGCACACGTAAGTTTTTCATTTTTTCAGGAATGACGGTTAGGCCTAATTCCGGAACTGCGGTTGACCTGCACTTACTGGGAAATCATTGTTCGCGGGTAATAATTGTAATCAGTGATCCCCATCACTAACGTTGTTCAGCGGGTTATCTGCACCTGTAAGCGACAAACGCTGGCCTTTTCAGTGTAGCGCACATGCAGCCACGGACATGTAAGGGCATGACACACCAGTTATTGGCCAATCTCATGTGCCAGAGCCTCACGTGTCCCTCTAGTAAGCCGGACTCGTACCGCGGGGCATGACGGAGTCTCGTTCGTTAACGGAATTAAGCTTGCAATGTGTGCATCTGTTCTGTAGCTGGCATGGTTGAGGTTTCCCAGGTGGAGTTGAATTTAAAGGTAGGCTCCACTCCTGGTGGTGCCCTTCTGGACATTCCTTTAAGGTTCAGCTTTGCAACCATACTGCCCACGTAAAACAAACACTTTGCCTTCATGAACGCTGTTTGGAGGGTCATGACTCGTGGGAATAACGCCGCCCAATCAGTTAAACTGCTAGAGAGATCGTTCGTTGCTCCCAAACATGACATCACACTCCCTAGGAAGAAGGTAATGCCACTGTGGCGACCGTACTCCTGGGGGCGACACAAGTGCACTGATGCCCAGCCACTGCTCGATGAATCTGCTGGTACATTGACCCAGACCACTACATTCCCCTCGCATGCTACACGACCTGAATCTGACCCTGATGAAACTCAGGTTACCCTTCCCATATACAGTTCCATCTTACACGGTGACAAAGAGGAAGCTGCAGATGAAAGTGCAGGTTCGGCCCACCCGCCATCAGACACACCACCGTACTATCAGGGGCCCTGTGCCAGTGCCGTCGCCAACGAGTGGGCCCCCCCTGCTTGCTCAGGATCACAGCACTTGCAAAGTTGAAATACTGTGCAGTGAGATGGAAGATGGGGACGACGAGGAGTCCAGACAAGTACAGGGATTCCCTAGCGAGGAGACTTATGTGATTGTTTTCAATGTTGGGACAGCAATTTTTGGGGAGCACTATACTCTGGAGAATGATAGATGGGGCCCACCATACACTGGAACATTCCAAAGGTGGACATCAGACACTGGAGCAGCATTTACAGGGCCCATTATACACTAGAGCATTAGAAATGGGGCCCATTATGTTTGGAGCATTATTTGGGCCCATAAGACAGTGTAGCTTCATCCATGGGGACCAACATATACTGTAGCATTATGTGGAGCTCATCATATACTGTTTCAAACATTATATGGGACCAATGATTCTGTATGGAGAAATAGATGGGCCTCGTCATGAGATGTAAAAAGTGAAGTATTTTTCATTGTACTATACCGCTATTTCTCTGCCGTATCGGAGCATGATGACTTGTGGTATGTGTTAAAGGGGCGCTCTTTCGCCCAGGGCACATGAAAACCTGCAGCCAGCCCTCCCCCCCACAACTTTAGCCAAATAACCCCAATTTTTCAGTGCGTAACTTGTATTATGAAGTTAATTAAGGTTGACAAGCTTAAGTAAGAAGAATTGATGCTTTTGGCATTCACATGGGCACTGTAGGTGTGTTTCCTGTCCTCCTCTCACTGCCAACTTTTATTCCCCATTGACTTACATTGGGTTTCGTGTTTCGGGACGATCTTGCTCGACCCGACTTTTGGAAAAGTCGGGTTTCACAAAACGAAACTCGACCCTAAAAAACCAAAAGTCGCTCAACTCTAGTAACGGATACTGATATTTAATAGTAATTTTATTGAGGGCACGATAATCAATACAAGGCCTTAAAGAACCATCCTTTTTGGCCACAAAAAAAAAAACCGGCACCTAAGGGTGAAGAGGATGGTCTAATATGACCCTTCTCTAACGCCTCCTTAATATAGGACCGCATAGCCTCGTGCTCGGGTACAGATAAATTGAAGAGCCGACCCTTGGGAAATTTACACCCCGGGCTTAGTTCAATTGCACAGTCATAACTCCTATGAGGAGGCAAGGACGCAGACTCATTCTCACTAAATACATCATAAAAGTCTGCCAAATAGTCAGGAACATCATGTGACTGAGGAGAGGTGGAAAAAACCGGAGCCTCACTAAAGGCACACCGACAACCCCAACTCACCACAGACACAGATTTCCAATCCAAAACTGGATTATGAATTTGCAACCAGGGAAACTCCCAGAACAATGGCATCATGCGGACCATGCAATACCAAAAATCTGCAATTTTCTTGATGGTCTGGGGCGACCCGCATGACCACCTAGGTCCAAAACTGAGGTTTATTTTTAGCCAAAGGAGTAGCATCAATCCCCCTCAAAGGGATAGGCGTCTGCAGAGGTGTCATCGGAAATCCACAACGTTTAGCAAAATCCAAGTCCATTAGGTTTAGCGCTGCTCCCGAATCCACAAAAGCCTTGGCGGAAAATGTGGACAGGGAGCAGATCAGAGTAATTGCCAGAAGAAACTTAGGTTGAACACCACCAACAGAAAACGTGTGTGCAAAGCGTTTCTCTCATTTAGGACAAACAGAAATAATATGCGAGGCATCTCCACAGAAAAAACACAGCTTATTACGCCTTCTGAACTCCTGACGTTGCGCCTTAGACAAAACTGTATCACATTGCATAGGTTCAGACGTCTGTTCAACCGGTGGCAACACCTCTCGTGCAATCCTGCGTTCACGTAAACGCCGATCAACCTGAATGGCTAATGACATAGAATCGTCCAGACCAGAGGGAACAGGAAATCCCACCATAGTATCTTTTACGGCTTCTGACAAACCCTTCCGAAAGAGAGCAGCCAAGGCATTATCATTCCAGGTAGTAAGGACCGCCCACTTTCGGAACTTTTGACAGTACAACTCTGCAGAATCTCGACCCTGGTTCAATGCCAACAGGGTCTTTTCAGCCTGATCAATAGCATTAGGTTCGTCATACAACAACCCCAAAGCTTGAAAGAATGAGTTCACATTAGTCAGAATAGGATCATCTGGTTTCAAAGAAAACGTCCAATCCTGGGGATCGCCACGCAGCAAAGAGATGACAATTTTAACCTGCTGCGCGGAGCTCCCTGACGAGTTAGGCTTCAAGGCAAAAAATAATTTACAATTATTTTTGAAACTCAAAAATTTAGATCGATCCCCAAAAAATATATCAGGTGTAGGGATCTTTGGTTCAACAGCATGCGAACGAGCAAGGTAGGCGGAAATTCCCTGCACTTCCGCAGCGAGCTGCTCCACACGATCAGACAATTGCTTTATCTCCATTGAGAGAGAAAAAAAAAATCCCCCCTACAGCCTCAGAGATATAGAGGAAAGAATATACACACTTTTTTTTTTTTTTTTTTTTTAAACACAATTCTTTCCTGCTATTGAGTACCCTAGGATCTGCGGTATGGCAGGTGATTCTGTTATGATTGAGTCACCATAGGAGGCAAAAACAGAAATGCTAGCTAAGTCCAGAAAACCAGAGAAGTTGGCAGCTATCGGATTGCAGACCCCTGAACCTATCAACACAACTAGCAGTAGCCGTGGGGGATTCCTACGATGCCCTAGACCCCTCGATCACAGCCGGAGAATTAAATAGGCCTAAAGAAAGAAAGGGGAAATCTAAACTGCCCCAGAGCAGACCCCAAAGCAATAGGCAGCCCTCAACATATAATGACGGTGAAGCAAGATGAAAATACTAACACAGACAGAAAGATAGTCTGAGCAAAGAGGGGCCCAAGCTAACTAGATAGAAAAGGACAGGAAGGCTGCTGTCTGCAATCTGTGAAAAACCCTATGAAAATAAGAGCCAACAGACTGACAGTGAAAAAGGCCCTGAAGACGCTAGGCTTCAAAAAAGCTATGTCAGTACTCAGGAATATTCTGAAGACAGAGCTACAGGCAAAAGGAGATTCAGCTCACCCCAGCAGGGAATGGCAGAATACAGAAAAGCAAGGAAAGCAAAAAACAAAACAAAAATGCTAACAGGCAAAACAGAAAACTTAGCTTTAGAGGAGCAGGAATCAGACTGGTGTCCTAGAAGTCCACAGAGAAATCACCCGCAGGGCAGAAGGGCGTCGGCAGCCTTATATCCAGTCCGTGACTCCACTCAGCCAGTCATCCTCATTAGGCTCAGGTGCCTGATAATCAGGCTCATTACCTTCCTTTACCAGAATAGGGAGTTCACCAGACCTCGGTGACGAAGGGGAAAATGAACTCACAACAGGAGCTCACAATAAAGGAAGGCCTGCTGTTAGGAGAGAGGCAGCAGAGAGCCCTCAGAGACCACCAGACAGTAGAGACAGTCACGGGGGGTGACCCAAGCACTCAGGAGCATCAGACGGAGACAGTCTGAGCAGAATAGGTACCGGTGTATTCTGATCGGGGAAACGCAGTGGTGGAAGTGCCTAGGGCAGCCACAGTGAGGAAAACCGCAGAGGACACCATGACGGTGACACAGAACAAGTACAGGTACCCGGGTCTGTGTGAGAAGAAAATTGTCAAAGTCCTGTCATGAACTGTGGAGGTCATCAGGAGGGTATGAATAATACACGGTCCTGTTGAATGCACTTTCCTGTCTCAGTCTCCAGTCTGTCTGCGTCAAGAAGTGGGTCACCCCCCCAGCCTGTTGGATCAGCACCACTTAAGCACAGCACACCTTCCCCGCCTATCAGCATCATCACCAGCATCACCTCCTAATTTGCCTTCCCTGGGCCACACCGACCCCTGATTTTGGCAATTTGGTGTTAGCCTCCTCCTTCTACTCATCCTCATCATCCACCACCACTAGATCACCATGGTGACTGTGGTCCGTGATGCAACAGCCAACTTATTGTGTAAAAAGGTTGTTTTGACGCCCTTTAAAAAAAGTTAACACAATATGTTGATGTGTACCCCCCAGAGGAAAATGTTTTTCAGCCCATACACTTAGCGTATGGGCATTACAAGTATAGGAGACCCGCTCCTTTAAACCGTGAAAACATTTTTTGGAGGCCATCCTCCATGTCTCTTCTGACAACACCACTAGATCACCAGGGTGAACGTGTTACGTGATGCAACAGCCAAGTAATTTTTTTCAAAGGTGTTTATGATGCCCATTCCAAAAATGTTTACACAGTATGTTGAGGTGTATCCCCCCAGGGAAAAATGTTTGTCAGCCTGTACACTTAGTGTATGGGCATTACAAGTATAGGAGACCTGCTCCTTTAAACTGGGAAAACACTTTTCGGAAGCCATCCTCCACATCTCTTCAGACACCTCCACTAGATCACCAGGGTGAATGTGTTCTGTGATGCAACAGCCACGTTATTGTTAGCAAAGGGGTGTTTGTGGTCTCAGCAGAGTTCAGCTATAATTTCTTGTGTCTCCCCCATCCCAATGAGGAGTCCAAATAAATATCAATTTTAAAAAGATTATAGGGTTGAACGGGAAGAGCAAATAGATTGTTGTGGAATGGCACGGTGCCCTGCCAGCAATAAAGTAATTTTGTTTTAATTACCAGCATTAAATAAAAAATTTTAAATGTAGATGAAGTTGATAGAAAACCACAATGTGTGTCCTCCCAGCATTCCTCTGTACACATCTCAGTATTTATATCATTATTAGCGTGATCTATTTCCCTTCAGCATTTCGGCACTACCGAGGACCAACTGACGGTACTGGACCACGGTTACTAAGCAGAAGGTACCTGTGCTAAAAAGCACTACCAAGGACCAGCTGACGTTGCTGGACCTCGGATACCGAGATGGAGGCACCTAGGCCAAAGGCTCTGGCGAGAACCAGCTGACAGTGCTGGAACCCGGATGGGTAGCAGAAGGAACAAGAGCCAATGGCACTACCGAGGACCAGCTGACGGTGCTGGACCATGGTTACTAAGCAGAAGGTACCTGTGCTAAAAAGCACTACCAAGGACCATCTGACATTGCTGGACCTCGGATACCGAAATGGAGGCACCTAGGCCAAAGGCTCTGTCGAGAACCAGCTGACAGTGCTGGCACCCGGATGGGTAGCAGAAGGTACCCATCCAAAGCAAAGTAGCCAGGCCGCAAGCTGGCCGCAGTTACCGAAACCCACAGTCCTACAGGGGGTCCATGTCCCATTGGCACTACGGATCCAGCCTTCAGTGCCAGATCCCGCAGTCCACATTGGAGTCACCTAAACTGCAGGCACCGTAGAGTCGGCTAACCCGGCCGCAAGACGACAGGACAACGGATTGGTGGCATAGTGACCTTGACACTACCCGGAAACAGCAGGCGTGCTGAAAACAGGCTGGGCAACAGGGAGTACCCGTGCCAAAGACACTGCCGAGAACCAGCTGACAGTGCTGGAACCCAGATGGGTAGCAAAAGCTACAAGAGCCAATGGCACCACTGAGGAACAGCTGACGGTGCTGGACCATGGTTACTAGGCAGGAGGTACCTGTGCTAGAAAGCACTACCAAGGACCAGCTGACGGTGCTGGACCTTCGGATACCGAGATGGAGGCACCTAGGCCAAAGGCTCTGGCGAGAACTAGCTGACAGTGCTGGAACCCGGGTGGGTAGCAGAAGGTACCCATCCAAAGCAAAGTAGCCAGGCCGCAAGCCGGCCGCAGTTACCGAAACCCACAGTCCTACAGGGGGTCCATGTCCCATTGGCACTATGGATCCAGCCTTCAGTGCCAGTTCCCGCAGCCCACATAGGAGTCACCTAAACTGCAGGCACCGTAGAGTCGGCTAACCCGGCCGCAAGACGACAGTGCTGAAAACAGGCTGGGCAACAGGGAGTACCCGTGCCAAAGACACTGCTGAGAACCAGCTGATGGTGCTGGAACCCAGATGGGTAGCAAAAGCTACAAGAGCCAATGGCAGTACCGAGGAACAGCTGACGGTGCTGGACCACGGTTACTAGGCAGGAGGTACCTGTGCTAGAAAGCACTACCAAGGACCAGCTGATGGTGCTGGACCTTCGGATACCGAGATGGAGGCACCTAGGCCAAAGGCTCTGGCGAGAACCAGCTGACAGTGCTGGAACCTGGGTGGGTAGCAGAAGGTACCCATCCAAAGCAAAGTAGCCAGGCCGCAAGCCGGCCGCAGTTAGCGAAACCCACAGTCCTACAGGGGGTCCATGTCCGATTGGCACTACAGACCCAGCCTTCAGTGCCAGTTCCCGCAGCCCACATAGGAGTCACCTAAACTGCAGGCACCATAGAGTCGGCTAACCCGGCCACAAGACGACAGGACAATGGATTGGTGGCATAGTGACCTTGACACTACCCGGAAACAGCAGGCGTGCTGAAAACAGGCTGGGCAACAGGGAGTACCCATGCCAAAGACACTGCCGAGAACCAGCTGACGGTGCTGGAACCCAGATGGGTAGCAAAAGCTACAAGAGCCAATGGCACTACCGAGGAACAGCTGACGGTGCTGGACCACGGTTACTAGGCAGGAGGTACCTGTGCTAGAAAGCACTACCAAGGACCAGCTGACAGTGCTGGACCTTCGGATACCGAGATGGAGGTACCTAGGCCAAAGGCTCTGGTGAGAACCAGCTGACAGTGCTGGAACCCGGGTGGGTAGCAGAAGGTACCCATCCAAAGCAAAGTAGCAAGGCCGCAAGCCGGCCGCAGTTACCGAAACCCACAGTCCTACAGGGGGTCCATGTCCCATTGGCACTACGGATCCAGCCTTCAGTGCCAGATCCCGCAGTCCACATAGGAGTCACCTAAGCTGCAGGCACCGTAGAGTCGGCTAACCCGGCCGCAAGACGACAGGACAACGGATTGGTGGCAAAGTGAAATTGACACTACCTGGAAACAGCTGGCGTTCTGGAACCAGGCTGGGCAACAGGGAGTACCCGTGCCAAAGACACTGCCGAGCACCAACTGGCGTTGTTGGAGCCCAGGGACAATCATGGTGTAGGCCAAGGCCTACTTGGTGGTAGTTTTATATCGGTTCCGGACTACAGCTGTCTGTCAACGTGCTCCAATTAGGCATCTGTCTCCACTCTGTTTCCAGGATTTAACCTGACCACCAACACCGAAAGTTTATGCGCACAGTAGCCGTCAGCCCAATCCACACATGTTCCTGTGTTACTGGGGTTCTGTAATGTCAGCAGATCCCCTGATGTGTGTCTGCCAATGTCTCCTGCTCTGTCCACATTCCCACCACTTGTAGTGGGAAGGTGGACAGCGCAGGAGACAGTGCCGGACACACATTGGGGGATCAGCTCACGTAACAGAACACCAGGAACACAGGAACAAGTGTGGAATGCGTGGACGGCAACTGTGAGCAGGAACTGGCGGTGTTGGAGGTCAGGGGAAATTCTAGAGACAGAGTGGAGACAGAGGCCAAATCAGAGAATGTTTAAATCAGAAGTAGTTACAATTTGGAGGCAGCAGCAGTTTGCGCTCCAGACAGCAGGGGATCAGCTGACGTTACCGACCCCCACTTTCACATGAACGAGTGTTTTTTTCTGTGTGGACAGCACTTCCGAGCAACAACTGATGATTAGTGTTGAGCATTCCGATACCGCAAGTATCGGGTATCGGCCGATATTAGCGGTATCGGAATTCCGATACTGACTTCCGATACTTTTGTCATATCGGATACCGGAATCGGAAGTTCCCATCATGCTATGAGCCTGCTTGCTTTGATTAAGCCAATGGGAATCCTCCGAAGTGTGGGCACATCCTGTTAGGCATGTAGGCATGTTAACTATTGGCATGGCTGTGATTGGCTGCCGAAATGATGTCATGATGCACTATAAAAGCCACCGCAGCCGCCATTTCTGGTTCACTCTGCTGTGAATTCAGTTAGGGACAGGCTGCTGTAGAAGACTGTGAGGGACAGTTAGAAATAGCGATTCCACCAAACATCTAGTGCTTTACCCAGGCTACATAAACCACCACTGTAGCCTTCTTTGCCCTAGCAGCAGTGTTCACAGCTGTCTGCAAGGGCTGTGTGAGTGCAGCTCACGCTGTGGAGTGGGTCCTGCAGCCACGTCAGGCTGTAGGCCACCCAGTGTGATCACTGCTGCCTCATACATCTTTTAATTTTTGAGCTGCATTTTTTACATAATTTCAATCTAGTGTGCTTCCATCCGTATCCATATATGTTGGTTGCAAACACTAGTAGTAGACAGCGGAGCCTTTCTGCAGCCTTTCAGTGCTAGTGTCCACTTTGCTGCACTGTTCACGGCTGTCTGAGAGGTCTCTGACTGTGTGTGAGTGTAGCTCACGCTGAGTAGTGTGTCCTGCAGCTACGTCTGGTTGTAGGACGCTCAGCGTGCGTCAGTGCCTCACACATATTTGTATTTGAGTGCAGCTCATTTTTTCTTCTATTAGTGTGCATCCATCCGTCTCCATCTACGGTGGTTGCAAACACTATATAGGAGTACACAGCGGAGCCTTTCTGCAGCCTGTCAGTGCCAGTGCCCACTTAGCTGCACTGTTCACGGCTGTCTGAGAGGTCTCTGACTGTGTGTGAGTGCAGCTCACGCTGAGTAGAGTGTCCTGCAGCTACGTCTGGTTGTAGGATGCTCAACGTGCGTCACTGCCTCACACATATTTGTCTTTGAGTGCTGCTCATTTTTTCTTCTCCTATTAGTGTGCATCCATCCGTATCCATCAACATTGGTTGGTTGCAAACACTATATAGGAGTAGATAGAGGAGCCTTTTTTTCTGGCTTGTGCCCTGCCGGCGCAGCCAGATTAGTATTTCCCAATTTTTTTGGAGCCTCATCTTTTGCATTGTAGGTTACCTGCCTGCATTGTAATAGCTCCAAAAAGTTGGTGATACTATCAGTTTCAATTCTTTGTTCACATACTTTGAGTTTGTTTCCAACAAAGAAACCACAAAAAAAGTTCACCAAACACTACATTTGGAACTTGTGTAGGCCACATCAGCTCCTATTAAAGTGTAGTCCACACACACACACTTCATAAAATTAGTGTTTCTTGTACCTGTAACCAGCTGTTCAGGAATAAGCACACTAAGGCCCCCCTTTGTACTTTTCTGCCTATCTTAAGCAGTCTGGCAAGATGAAGAAGGCAGGGAGTAAGGCGCGTGGGCGTGGGCGTGGAGTTTCAGCAGGGAGAGGACGTGGGGATTCTGCAGGGAGAGGACGTGGGGATTCTGCAGGTAGAGGACGTGGGGATTCTGGGCCTGCTGCAGGCACCAGTGGATCAGCATCCCCCAGTTTTAGCAGGCAACAGTCCTTTATGCGCAGCTTTGTAGGACCTCAACGTACCCCACTGCTGCGGGAGGAACAAATTGAAGCCGTTGTCGGGTGGATGGCAGCTAACGCATCGACTTCAATTACTTCCGCATCCTCTCAGGACCAGAGCACCGAAGAGCAACCATCTGTCTCTTCACCACCTGCCAAAGTGCCCAGGCAGTCAGAGAGACATGGACAGGAGTCATCACAGTCTACTTCTGTTCTCGGAATCTGTTGGCTTGGAAAGAGGGGGCCAGCCAAGCAGCATTCCTGAATGTGAAGAAGAGGGAGTATGCAGTGATGCGCAACTTCTTTGTCCCTCTGAATCTGAAGAGGCGAGTGGGCCAGTACCTATGGTCAGCACACCTCAGTACGCATCAGATGATGACGAGACTCAGTTGCCACTTTCTGGTGCGTACGGTGCTGGCGAGACAACCCCGGAGAAGCAGCTGTTTGAAGAGGGGAGGGAAGATGATGAGGTCCTTGACCCATCATGGCGTGAGGAACAGGAAGGTGGTGGGAGCAGCTCGGAGGAAGAGATTCCCCTACCGGCCAAAACAGGAGGCAGAGGGAGGGGGAAGACTTGGTTGCCTGTACCCTCCACTTCGGCACCCATTAGGAGCATTCCTCATTCCAACGGCAAAACGGGCGCTCCCAAGACTTGCAGTGCGTGGTCCTTTTTTGACACAGTTGCAGATGACATTTGCTTTGTCAAATGCAAGCTGTGTCATCAGAAAGTCAAAAGAGGGAGAAATGTCAGCAACCTCAATACCACAAATATGTGGAAACATGTGCGCACCAAGCACGAGTTGGAGCTGCAGAGACACCCTGAAGACGTAGGCCAACGTACAGCACCACCTACCACCTCTTCAGTTCGTGTTGGGGCCTCTTCCTCCAGCTCACACACTGCTGGTTCGGCTTCCTCACAGGATCGCCAAGGAAGAACCTCTGCCACTGTTGTCCGGAGACCCTGTCAGATTCCACCCATAGCAGCACGTTCCCATCCATCACAGCCATCGGTAGCACAGGCATGGGATAAAAGGCGCCCTTACTCGGCAAACCATCCCCGAGCACAGTCTCTGAATGCTGGCATTGCCAAACTTCTGGCAGTTGAAATGCTGTCATTCAGGCTGGTGGACACTGACACCTTCCGGGACTTAATGGCATTGGCAGTCCCCCAATACAACGTGCCCAGCCGCTTTTATTTCAGCAGGCGAGCCGTCCCTGCCCTGCAGAAACATGTTGAGGGCAAAATAAAACATGCGCTACTAAACGCCGTTAGTAGCAAGGTCCACCTGACCACCGATGCGTGGACCAGTAACCATGGACAGGGACGATACCTTTCCCTCACTGCCCACTGGGTCAATGTTGTGGAGCCGGGTACAGATCTGGAGAGTGGCGCTGTACGTGTTCTTCCAACGCCATGGATTGCAGGACTCCAGTCTGTACACATAGACTCCTCCTACTCAAGTTCCTCAGAAACAGCAGAGCAGGAGCCTGTTACGACCGATATGAGCACAGCTGTGGCCAAACATCAACAGGCTGTACTCAAATTAATTTCTTTGGGGAATCGAAGCCACACAGCGCAGGAGCTCTGGAATGCTATCAAGCAGGAGAGCGATGTGTGGTTTGGGCCAGCGAATCTCCAGCCGGGCTTGGTAGTGTGTGACAATGGCCGAAATCTAGTGGCAGCTCTTGGCCTAGGCAACCTCACACACATCCCATGTCTGGCACATGTGCTTAACTTGGTCGTGCAGAGGTTTCTGAGGGACTATCCGGATCTTGATGCACTGTTGCACAAGGTCCGCATAGAGTGCGCTCACTTGCGGCGTTCCAGCACGGCAAGATCGCGCCTCGCTGCTCTGCAGCGACGATTTGGCCTTCCGGAACATCGCATCATATGTGACCTACCCACCCGGTGGAATTCAACGTTACATATGTTGGAGCGGTTGTGTGAGCAGCAGGCAGCAGTCATGGAGTACCAGCTGCATCAGGCGCAAACAAGTCGCACTGTGCGCCGTTCACACTTCAGCACCATTGAGTGGGCCTCTATGAAGGACATCTGCCTCGTTTTGCGTGCCTTCGATGAATCCACGCAGATGGCGAGTGCAGATGATGCACTAGTCAGCATGACTGTCCCCCTTATCTGCCTGCTTCAACAAACACTGCAAGCACTAAGGGATGAGGTTTCGGAAGAGGTGGAGGATGAGGAGTCCCAAATGCCATCTGCTTCTGGACAGTCTGCGCTACGTGTTTCCTCACAAAGGCCTAGGCAGGGGACACTTTGTGAGGAGGATGAGGAGGAGTCGATGGAGGAGGAAGACATCTCTCCAGAGGAGGGAGGTACACAAACCTCTACTCAGTATGTACAGCGAGGGTGGGGTGATGGAGAGCAGGCCGAGGTCACGCCTCAAACAGGGGACAGCGGTTCTTTGGCAGTTGGGAGTCTGCAGCAAATGGTTGATTTCATGCTGCAGTGCCTGAGAAACGACCGCCGCATCGCCCACATTCTCGTCTCGGCTGATTATTGGGTGTACACCCTCCTAGATCCTCGCTACCGGGACAGCGTACAAAGGCTCATACCAACGTTGAACCGGGAGCGTAAACTGCGGGAGTCCGAAGAGTCACTGGTGCAGTCCATAATGTTTTCCATTCCACCCGACAGCATTGTTGCTAGTGCTTTACAAAGCAGCTCTGTGCGTCGAGGCAGTGGAGGAAACTGCACAAAGAGGGAGCAGAGGCAGCGCCGCAGCACAAGGCAAGACCACTATGGCCCAAATGTGGCAAAGTTTTGTGTGTCCACCACAATTGTCTACACCATCAGCGACGCCTCGAGTCAGCAGGAGGCAACGCTTCCGTCAGATGGTGTCAGACTACATGTCTTGCCCTGTCGCTGTACTCCCAGATGGCTCTTCCCCCTTCAAGTTTTGGGTCTCTAAGCTGGATACATGGCCAGAGCTTAGCCAGTATGCATTGGAGGTGCTGGCTTGCCCTGCTGCCAGTGTATTATCGGAATGCGTCTTTAGTGCCGCAGGTGGTGTACTAACAGACCGTCGCACGCGACTATCTTCCGATAATGTTGACCGGCTGACTTTTCTGAAAATGAACAAGGCCTGGATCTCCAAAGACTTTGCCATTCCTCTTACAAACTAAATTAGTGGTTGGCAACTGTATCCAGGTCTGCTGGTGTGTTCATTTTTCTACCACCTGAACTATAATCCCTGTGCTTCAACACAGCCAGTTGTCGCTCAGATGTGTCGTCTGCACAGAGAAACACACTAGCTCCTGTGTTAGTGGGGTTCAGTAACGCCAGCTGATCCCCTGCTGTGTGGACGGCAAAGTCACCAGCTCCATCAACATTCAAACCACTACTGATTTTTAACCGTGCCCAACTTAGGTCTCTGGCTCCACTGTCTCTACTATTTCCCCTGGCCTCCAACCCAGCCATCTACATCTCTGAAGTGGCGTCAGCACAATCTACACTTGTTCCTGTGTTCCTGTGGCTCAGTCCCATCAGTTTATCCCCTGATGTGTGTCCGGCAAGGTCTCCTGCTCTGTCCACATTCCCATAACCAGTAGTGGGAATGAGGACAGAGCTGGCGAACTTGCCGGACAAACATCAGGGGATCAACTGACGGGACTGAGCACCAGTAACACAGGAACAAGTGTAGATTGTGCTGACGCCACTTCAGAGATGTAGCTGGCGGGGTTGTAGGCCAGGGTAAATAGTAGAGACAGTGGAGCCAGAGGCCTAAGTGGAGCATGGTTAGAATCAGTAGTAGTCAACAACCTCCATAAAAACCGCTGCCCATTGGCCTTTGCATGCGGCATGCGTAATCCTGGGCTCCAACAGCGTCAGGTGGTGTTCAGAAGTGTCGTCTCCACAGAGCCAAACACATTTGTTCAAGTGTTAGTGGGGTTCAGCACTGCCAGCTGTTCCCCTGCTGTGGAGATGGCAAGTCTCCTGCTGCCTTCACCTGCCAAAAGCAACAGGACCCAGCCTGCTCCTCGCCTAATCCTGGGCTCCAACAGCGTCAGTTGGTGTTCAGAAGTGTCGTCTCCACAGAGCCAAACACATTCGTTCAAGTGTTAGTGGGGTTCAGCACTGCCAGCTGTTCCCCTGCTGTGGAGATGGCAAGTCTCCTGCTGCCTACACCTGCCAAAATCCAGTAGGCCCCAGCCTGCTCCTCGCCTAATCCTGGGCTCCAACAGCGTCAGTTGGTGTTCAGAAGTGTCGTCTCCACAGAGCCAAACACATTCGTTCAAGTGTTAGTGGGGTTCAGCACTGCCAGCTGTTCCCCTGCTGTGGAGATGGCAAGTCTCCTGCTGCCTACACCTGCCAAAATCCAGTAGGCCCCAGCCTGCTCCTCGCCTAATCCTGGGCTCCAACAGCGTCAGTTGGTGTTCAGAAGTGTCGTCTCCACAGAGCCAAACACATTTGTTCAAGTGTTAGTGGGTTTCAGCACTGCCAGCTGTTCCCCTGCTGTGGAGATGGCAAGTCTCTGGCTGCCTTCACCTGCCAAAAGCAACAGGCCCCAGCCTGCTCCTCGCCTAATCCTGGGCTCCAACAGCGTCAGTTGGTGTTCAGAAGTGTCGTCTCCACAGAGCCAAACACATTCGTTCAAGTGTTAGTGGGGTTCAGCACTGCCAGCTGTTCCCCTGCTGTGGAGATGGCAAGTCTCCTGCTGCCTTCACCTGCCAAAAGCAACAGGCCCCAGCCTGCTCCTCGCCTAATCCTGGGCTCCAACAGCATCAGTTGGTGTTCAGAAGTGTCGTCTCCACAGAGCCAAACACATTCGTTCAAGTGTTAGTGGGGTTCAGCACTGCCAGCTGTTCCCCTGCTGTGGAGATGGCAAGTCTCCTGCTGCCTACACCTGCCAACATCCAGTAGGCCCCAGCCTGCTCCTCGCCTAATCCTGGGCTCCAACAGCATCAGTTAGTGTTCAGAAGTGTCGTCTCCACAGAGCCAAACACATTTGTTCAAGTGTTAGTGGGTTTCAGCACTGCCAGCTGTTCCCCTTCTGTGGAGATGGCAAGTCTCCTGCTGCCTTCACCTGCCAAAAGCAACAGGCCCCAGCCTGCTCCTCGCCTAATCCTGGGCTCCAACAGCGTCAGTTGGTGTTCAGAAGTGTCGTCTCCACAGAGCCAAACACATTCGTTCAAGTGTTAGTGGGGTTCAGCACTGCCAGCTGTTCCCCTGCTGTGGAGATGGCAAGTCTCCTGCTGCCTACACCAGCCAAAATCCAGTAGGCCCCAGCCTGCTCCACGCCTGATCCTGGGCTCCAACAGCGTCAGTTGGTGTTCAGAAGTGTCATCTCCACAGAGCCAAACACATTCGTTCAAGTGTTAGTGGGGTTCAGCACTGCCAGCTGATCCCCTGCTGTGTGGATGGCAAAGTCTCCTGCTTCCAACACAGTCCTACTACTACTGATTTTTAACCGTGCTCCACTTAGGCCTGTGGCTTCACTGATTTTCGTATTTCCCCTGTCCTCCAACCCCGCCAGTTGCAGCTCCGAAGTGGCGTCTGCACAATCCACACTTGTTCCTGTGTTACAGGTGTTCAGTCCAGTCAGTTAATCCCCTGATGTGTGTCCTGCAATGTCGCCTGCTCTGTCCACATTCCCATAACTAGTCTACAACCGATCTTAAAATTTCTTCAATGCAGCCTCAGCCTGCTCTGTGCTTGTCCCTGGGCTTCAACACAGCCAGTTGTAGCTCGGAAGTGCCGTCCACACGGAAAGAGACACTTGCTGCCGTGTCTCAGTGGGGTTCAGTAACGCCAGCTGTTCCCCTGCTGTGTGGATGGCAGTCTCTCCTGCTATCTCCGCATTCCAAAGACAGTAGGCCTCAGCCTACACCCAGATTTTGCCTGGGCTTCAACACAGCCAGTTGTAGCTCGGAAGTGCCGTCCACACGGAAAGAGACACTTGCTGCCGTGTCTCAGTGGGGTTCAGTAACGCCAGCTGTTCCCCTGCTGTGTGGATGGCAGTCTCTCCTGCTGTCTCCGCATTCCAAAGACAGTAGGGCTCTGCCTACACCCTCCTATTTCCTGGGCTTCAACACAGCCAGTTGTAGCTCGGAAGTGCCGTCCACACGGAAAGAGACACTTGCTCCCGTGTCTCAGTGGGGTTCAGTAACGCCAGCTGTTCCCCTGCTGTGTGGATGGCAGTCTCTCCTGCTGTCTCCGCATTCCAAAGACAGTAGGGCTCTGCCTACACCCTCCTATTTCCTGGGCTTCAACACAGCCAGTTGTATCTCGGAAGTGCCGTCCACACGGAAAGAGACACTTGCTCCCGTGTCTCAGTGGGGTTCAGTAACGCCAGCTGTTCCCCTGCTGTGTGGATGGCAGTCTCTCCTGCTGTCTCCGCATTCCAAAGACAGTAGGGCTCTGCCTACACCCTCCTATTTCCTGGGCTTCAACACAGCCAGTTGTAGCTCGGAAGTGCCGTCCACACGGAAAGAGACATTTGCTGCCGTGTCTCAGTGGGGTTCAGTAACGCCAGCTGTTCCCCTGCTGTGTGGATGGCAGTCTCTCCTGCTGTCTCCGCATTCCAAAGACAGTAGGCCTCTGCCTACACCCTCCTATTTCCTGGGCTTCAACACAGCCAGTTGTAGCTCGGAAGTGCCGTCCACACGGAAAGAGACACTTGCTCCCGTGTCTCAGTGGGGTTTAGTAACGCCAGCTGTTCCCCTGCTGTGTGGATGGCAGTCTTTCCTGCTGTCTCCGCATTCCAAAGACAGTAGGCCTCTGCCTACACCCTCCTATTTCCTGGGCTTCAACACAGCCAGTTGTAGCTCGGAAGTGCCGTCCACACGGAAAGAGACACTTGTTCCCGTGTCTCAGTGGGGTTCAGTAACTCCAGCTGTTCCCCTGCTGTGTGGATGGCAGTCTCTCCTGCTGTCTCCGCATTCCAAAGACAGTAGGCCTCTGCCTACACCCTCCTATTTCCTGGGCTTCAACACAGCCAGTTGTAGCTCAGAAGTGCCGTCCACACGGAAAGAGACACTTGCTCCCGTGTCTCAGTGGGGTTCAGTAACGCCAGCTGTTCCCCTGCTGTGTGGATGGCAGTCTCTCCTGCTGTCTCCGCATTCCAAAGACAGTAGGGCTCTGCCTACACCCTCCTATTTCCTGGGCTTCAACACAGCCAGTTGTAGCTCGGAAGTGCCGTCCACACGGAAAGAGACACTTGCTCCCGTGTCTCAGTGGGGTTTAGTAACGCCAGCTGTTCCCCTGCTGTGTGGATGGCAGTCTTTCCTGCTGTCTCCACATTCCAAAGACAGTAGGCCTCTGCCTACACCCTCCTATTTCCTGGGCTTCAACACAGCCAGTTGTAGCTTGGAAGTGCCGTCCACACGGAAAGAGACACTTGCTCCCGTGTCTCAGTGGGGTTCAGTAACGCCAGCTGTTCCCCTGCTGTGTGGATGGCAGTCTCTCCTGCTGTCTCCACATTCCAAAGACAGTAGGGCTCTGCCTACACCCTCCTATTTCCTGGGCTTCAACACAGCCAGTTGTAGCTCGGAAGTGCCGTCCACACGGAAAGAGACACTTGTTCCCGTGTCTCAGTGGGGTTCAGTAACTCCAGCTGTTCCCCTGCTGTGTGGATGGCAGTCTCTCCTGCTGTCTCCGCATTCCAAAGACAGTAGGCCTCTGCCTACACCCTCCTATTTCCTGGGCTTCAACACAGCCAGTTGTAGCTCAGAAGTGCCGTCCACACGGAAAGAGACACTTGCTCCCGTGTCTCAGTGGGGTTCAGTAACGCCAGCTGTTCCCCTGCTGTGTGGATGGCAGTCTCTCCTGCTGTCTCCGCATTCCAAAGACAGTAGGGCTCTGCCTACACCCTCCTATTTCCTGGGCTTCAACACAGCCAGTTGTTGCTCGGAAGTGCCGTCCACACGGAAAGAGTCACTTGCTCCCGTGTCTCAGTGGGGTTCAGTAACGCTAGCTGATCCCCTGCTGTGTGGATGGCAGTCTCTCCTGCTGTCTCCGCATTCCAAAGACAGTAGGGCTCTGCCTACACCCTCCTATTTCCTGGGCTTCAACACAGCCAGTTGTAGCTCGGAAGTGCCATCCACACGGAAAGAGACACTTGCTTCCGTGTCTCAGTGGGGTTCAGTAACGCTAGCTGATCCCCTGCTGTGTGGATGGCAGTCTCTCCTGCTGTCTCCGCATTCCAAAGACATTAGGCCTCTGCCTACACCCTCCTATTTCCTGGGCTTCAACACAGCCAGTTGTAGCTCGGAAGTGCCGTCCACACGGAAAGAGACACTTGCTCCCGTGTCTCAGTGGGGTTCAGTAACGCTAGCTGATCCCCTGCTGTGTGGATGGCAGTCTCTCCTGCTGTCTCCGCATTCCAAAGACAGTAGGCCTCTGCCTACACCCTCCTATTTCCTGGGCTTCAACACAGCCAGTTGTAGCTCAGAAGTGCCGTCCACACGGAAAGAGACACTTGCTCCCGTGTCTCAGTGGGGTTCAGTAATGCTAGCTGATCCCCTGCTGTGTGGATGGCAGTCTCTCCTGCTGTCTCCGCATTCCAAAGACAGTAGACCTCTGCCTACACCCTCCTATTTCCTGGGCTTCAACACAGCCAGTTGTAGCTCGGAAGTGCCTTCCACACGGAAAGAGACACTTGCTGCCGTGTCTCAGTGGGGTTCAGTAACGCCAGCTGTTCCCCTGCTGTGTGGATGGCAGTCTCTCCTGCTGTCTCCGCATTCCAAAGACAGTAGGCCTCTGCCTACACCCTCCTATTTCCTGGGCTTCAACACAGTCAGTTGTAGCTCGGAAGTGCCGTCCACACGGAAAGAGACACTTGCTCCCGTGTCTCAGTGGGGTTCAGTAACGCTAGCTGATCCCCTGCTGTGTGGATGGCAAAGTCTCCTGCTGCCTACACAGTCCTACTACTACTGATTTTTAACCGTGCTCCAATTAGGCCTGTGGCTCCACTGTCTCTCGTATTTCCCCTGTCCTCCAATCCTGCCAGTTACAGCTCCGAAGTGGCGTCTGCACAATCCACACTTGTTCCTGTGTTCCAGGTGTTCAGTTAGTCCCCTGATGTGTGTCCGGCAATGTCGCCTGCTCTGTCCACATTCCCATAACTAGTTATGGGAATGTGGACAGAGCAGGCGACATTGCCGGACACACATCAGGGGATTAACTGACCGGACTGAACACCTGGAACACAGGAACAAGTGTGGATTGTGCAGACGCCACTTCGGAGCTGTAACTGGCGGGGTTGGAGGACAGGGGAAATACGAAAATCAGTGAAGCCACAGGCCTAAGTGGAGCTTGGTTAAAATTAGTAGAAGTCTACAACCGATCTTAAAATTTCTTCAATGCAGCCTCAGCCTGCTCCGTGCTTGTCCCTGGGCTTCAACACAGCCAGTTGTTGCTCGGAAGTGCCGTCTTCACAGAGTAAAACACTAGCTCCTGTGTTTGTGGGGTTCAGTAACGTCAGCTGTTCCCCTGCTGTTTTGATGGCAATCTGTCCTGCTGCCTCCCAATTGACAGCACATCAGGCCTCAGCCTGCTAAGTGCTTGTCCCTGGGCTCCAACATCGCCAGTTGCTGCTCATAACTGACTTTGGCACGGGTACTCCCTCCTGCCCAGCTTGGTTCCAGCCCTGCCTGCTGTTTCCGGGAAGTGTCAATGTCAGTTTGCCACCCCAAGTTGCCATGTCGTGTTGCAGTTGGGTTAGCCGAGGCTAGGGTGCCAGCAGATTAGGTGCTTCCTATGTGGACTGCGGGTTCTGGTAAGAAAGGCTTGTTCCGTAGTGCCAGTAGGACAAGCACCCCCTGTAGGACTGTGTGATTCGGTAACTGCGGCCAGCTTGCGGCATGCCAACTTTGCTTTTCAGGGGTAACTTCAGCTGCCCCTCCGGGTTCCAGCACCGTCAGCTGGTTCTCGGCAGAGCCTTTGGCCTAGGTGCCTCCATCTCGGTATCCGAGTTCCGGCAACGTCTGCTGGTCCTTGGTAGTGCTTTGTAGCACAGGTACCTCCTGCTTAGTAATCGGGTTCCAGCACCGTCAGCTGGTCCTCGGTTGTGCCATTGGCTCTTATTCCTTCTGCTGCCCCTCCGGGTGCCAGCACTGTCAGCTGGTCCTCGCTATTTCCATTTGCTCTTGCAGCTTATGCTACCCATCCGGGTTCCAGCACCGTCAGCTGGTTCTCGGCAGAGCCTTTGGCCTAGGTGCCTCCATCTCGGTATCCGAGTTCCGGCAACGTCTGCTGGTCCTTGGTAGTGCTTTGTAGCACAGGTACCTCCTGCTTAGTAACCGGGTTCCAGCACCGTCAGCTGGTCCTCGGTTGTGCCATTGGCTCTTATTCCTTCTGCTGCCCCTCCGGGTGCCAGCACTGTCAGCTGGTCCTCGCTATTTCCATTTGCTCTTGCAGCTTATGCTACCCATCCGGGTTCCAGCACCGTCAGCTGGTTCTCGGCAAAGCCTTTGGCCTAGGTGCCTCCATCTCGGTATCCGAGTTCCGGCAACGTCTGCTGGTCCTTGGTAGTGCTTTGTAGCACAGGTAACTCCTGCTTAGTAACCGGGTTCCAGCACCGTCAGCTGGTCCTCGGTAGTGCCATTGGCTCTTGTTCCTTCTGCTGCCCCTCCGGGTGCCAGTACCGTCAGCTGGTTCAAGAGGACAAAGAACAGGAAGACAACCACCAAGATGCAGAACAACAAGAGAGAGAAGACAAAGAAGCATAAAAAAACAAAGCAGAAGAACATTAAGCATAAGACTAATACTCTGAGCAAATGATATTATCTTATTTATAAGCAGAAGAAGACTAAGCAGTGTATGGGGGTGAGTCCGTTCCTCCTCGTGGTGCCCCTGGAAAAGGCCTGCTGCTGCAGGCCAAACTGAACACGGACAAATCCTGTTGTAAATCTTTTGTGACAGGCAGAACGGAAGGTGTAAACTTTTAACTTTTCTAGATAACAACTACAGGAATGCCTGACACAAATAAGAATATGATGAAGAAGAATAGGAAGAAGATGAAGAAGTTGAATATATAGAATAATAATTGTTGAATAAGAAGAATATGAAGAATGTAAGAAAAGGAAGAAGAATGTAAAAAAAGGAATTAGAAGAATTTAAAAAAAGGAAGAAGAAGAATGTAAAAAAAGGAATAAGAAGAAGAATGTAAAAAAAGGAAGTAGAAGAATGTAAAAAAAGGAAGAAGAAGAAGAAGAAGAATGTAAAAAAAGGAATAAGAAGAAGAAGAAGAAGGTAAAAAAAGGAAGAAGAATAAGAAAGAAGAAGAAAGAAGAAAGAAGAAGAAGACATATATGTCTGGCAAAATATAAATGAGGCTAACATAGTCAATATCTTTGTAACTCCTAACGTCTTTAAAAAAAAAGTTTAATTCCTGCTATTCCATTTGATTGGGCTAAACCTCTATGGCTTTAATGTCTCCTCCACCTCCCACAATACAGTCTACATTATTCTTAGTTGTTTTTCTTCATGTAGAATTAACCTACAAGGAAAGAAAGGGTTTTTTTTAATTCCGATATTTTGGCCCGATTGACTTGCATTGGTTCCCGGTATCGGAATCGGCGATACCGATACTTTTTTTTAAGATCGGCCGATCCATTCCGATCCGATATTTTCAAGTATCGGCTGGTATCGCTCAACTCTACTGACGATGTTGGAGCCCAGGAACAATCATGGTGTAGGCTGAGGCCTACTAGGAGCCAGGTGTAAATCGGAGGTATTTTGACTTTGGAGGGAGCAGGACACTTTGCCCTCCACACAGCAGGGGATCAGCTGACGTCACCGAACCCCACTTTCACATGAACAAGTGTTTTTTTCTGTGTGGACAGCACTTCCAAGCACCAACTGGCGGAGTTGGAGCCCAGGTACAATCATGGTGTAGCCCGAGTTACAATTTGTAGGCAGCAGCAGTTTGCCCTCCACACAGCAGGGGATCAGCTGACGTTACCGACCCCCACTTTCATATGAACGAGTGTTTTTTTCTGTGTGGACAGCACTTACGAGCAACATCTGACGATGTTGGAGCCCAGGGACAATCATGGTGTAGGCTGAGGCCTACTAGGAGCCAGGTGTAAATCGGAGGTATTTTGACTTTGGAGGGAGCAGGGCACTTTGCTCTCCACACAGCAGGGGATCAGCTGACGTTACCGAACCCCACTTTCACATGAACAAGTGTTTTCTTCTGTGTGGACAGCACTTCCGAGCACCAACTAGCGGAGTTGGAGCCCAGGGACAATCATGGTGTAGGCCATGATGGCAGTTGGTGGCAGTTTTAGATTGTTTGTAGGCTACAACAGACTGTCAACGTGCTCCAATTATGCATCTGTCTCCACTCTGTTTCCAGGATTTCACCTGACCACCAACACCGCCAGTTTATGGGTACAGTAGTCGTCTGCCCAATCCACACGTGTTCCTGTGTTACTGGGGTTCTGTAATGTCAGCAGATTCCCTGATGTGTGTCTGCCAATGTCTCCTGCTCTGTCCACATTCCCACCACTTGTAGTGGGAAGGTGGACAGCGCAGGAGACAGTGCCGGACACACATTGGGGAATCAGCTCACGTAACAGAACACCAGGAACAAGTGTGGAATGCGTGGACGGCAAATGTGAGCAGGAACTGGCGGTGATGGAGGTCAGGGGAAATACTACAGACAGAGTGGAGACAGAGGCCAAATCAGAGAATGTTTAAATCAGAAGTAGTTACAATTTGGAGGCAGCAGCAGTTTGCCCTCCACACAGCAGGGGATCAGCTGACGTTACTGACCCCCACTTTCACATGAACGAGTGTTTTTTTCTGTGTGGACAGCACTTCCGAGCAACAACTGACGATGTTGGAGCCCAGGGCTAGTCATTTTGTAGGCTGAGGCCTACTTGGAGGCAGTTTAAGATAAGACGTTGTTTGAATTTGGAGGCAGCAGGAGAGTTTGCCGTACACACAGCAGGGGATCAGCAGACGTTACCGAACCCCACTTACACATGAACAAGTGTTTTTTCTGTGTGGACAGCACTTCTGAGCACAAACTGGCGATGTCGGAGCCCAGGGAAAATCAGGTAGTAGGCTGAGGCCTACTAGGCGGCAGTTTTAGATTGTTTCTACACTACTACTAACTGTCAACGTACTCCAATTAGGCCTCTGGCTTCACTCTGTTTCGAGTATTTCCTCTGGCTTCCAACCACGCCAGTTGCTGCTCTGAAATGCCGCCTGCACAACCAACACTTGTTCCTGTGTTACTGGAGTTCTGTAACAGCAGCTTCTCCCTAGAGGTGAGTCAGGCAATGTCTCCTGCTCTGTCCACATTTCCACTACAAGTAGTGGGAATGTAGACAAAGCAGGAGACATTGCCGTGCTCACCTCTGGAGATGAGCAGATGTTACAGGACCCAGGTAACACAGGAACAAGTGTTGATTGTGCAGACGGCACTTGAGAGCAGAAACAGGCAGTGTTGTAGGCCGGAGGAAATACTCAAAACAGAGTGGAGACAGAGGGCAAATCAGAGAACATATTAAATCAGAGGTAGTCAGAAGTTGTAGGCAGCAGGAGAGTTTGCCGTACACACAGCAGGGGATCAGCTGACGTTACCGAACCCCACTTACACATGAGCGAGTGTTTTGTCTGTGCGTACAGCACTTCTGAGCACCAACTGGCGGTGTCAGAGCCCAGGGAAAATCAGGTAGTAGACCGAGGCCTACTTGGAGCCAGGTGTAAATCTGAGGTACTTTGAGTTTGGAGGGAGCAGGACACTTTGCCATACACACAGCAGGGGATCAGCAGATGTTACCAAACCCCACTTACACATGAACAAGTGTTTTGTCTGTGTGGACAGCACTTCTGAGCAACAACAGGCATTGCTGTAGCCCAGGAAATAAAGTTCAGGTCATAGAAACATGAACACAACAGGAGACCTGGATCCTGTTGCCAGGCAATTATTTATTCTGGAAGAGGACTGGCAAATTCAGGTGAGATCCAGGCCTTGTTCATTTTCACAAAAGTAAGCCGGTCAACATTATCGGCGGATAGTCGCGTGCGACGGTCTGTTACCACACCACCTACAGCACTAAAGACGCGTTCCGATAATACACTGGCAGCAGGGCAAGCCAGCACCTCCAATGCATACTGGCTAAGCTCTGACCATGTATCCAGCTTAGAGACCCAAAACTTGAATGGGGAAGAGCCGTCTGGGAGTACACTAACAGGGCAAGACAAGTAGTCTGTCACCATCTGATGGAAACGTTGCCTCCTGCTGACTGGAGCCGTCTGTGATGGTGTAGCCGTTTGTGGCGGTCCCACAAAACTTTTCCACATTTGGGCCATACTGGCCTTGCCTTGTCCTGCGGCACTGCCTCTGCTACCTCTTTGTGCAGAGCTTCCTCCACTGCCTCTACCCACATGGCTGCTTTGAAAAGCACTACCAGCAACACTTGCGGGGGGAATGGAGAACATGATGGCCTGCACAAGTGTTTCTTGGTACTTCCGCATTTTATGCTCCCGGTTCAACTGTGGTATGAGGCTTTGTAAGTTGTCCCTGTAGCGAGGATCTAGGAGGGTGTACACCCAATAATCAGCCATGTGGAGAATGTTGGCGATGCGGTGGTCATTTAACAAGCACTGCAGCATGAAATCAACCATGTGCTGCAGACTGCCAACTGGACCGGAAACGCTGTCTCCAGCTTGAGGCAGCATCTCAGCCTGCTCAGCATCACCCCACCCTCGCTGTACACACTGACTACTAGAGCCTTGTGTACCTCCCTCCTCTGGAGAGATGTGTTCCTCCTCCTCCATTGACTCCTCGTCATCCTCCTCACTAAGTGTCCCCTGCCTGGGCCTTTGTGTGGAAGCACGTTGCGCAGACTTGCCAGAAGCAGATGGCATTTCTGACTCCTCATCCTCGACCTCTTCAAAAACCTCCTCACTTACTGCTTGTAAGGTTTTTTGAAGCAGACAGATAAGAGGGACAGTCATGCTGACTAGTGCATCATCTGCACTGGCCATCCGCGTCGAGTCATCGAAGGCACGCAAAACTTGGCAGATGTCCCTCATAGTGGCCCACTCAGTGGTGGTGAAGTGTGTCCGGCGCACAGTGCAACTTGTTTGCGCCTGATGCAGCTGGTACTCCATTACTGCTGCCTGCTGCTCACACAACCGCTCCAACATATGTAACGTTGAATTCCACCTGGTGGGGAGGTCACATATGATGCGATGTTCTGGCAGGCGAAATCGGCGTTGCAGAGATGCAATGCGCGATCTTGCCATGCTGGAACGCCGCAAATGAGCACACTCTAGGCGAACCTTGTGCAGCAGTGCATCAAGATCCGGATAGTCCCTCAGAAAGCTCTGCACGACCAAATTGAGCATGTGTGCCAGACATGGTATGTGAGTGAGGTTGCCTAGGCCCAGAGCTGCCACTAGATTTCGGCCATTGTCACTCACTGCCAAACCTAGCTGGAGATTCGCTGGCACAAACCACACATCGCTCTCCTGCTTGATGGCATTCCAGAGCTCCTGTGCTGTGTGGCTCCGATTCCCCAAAGAAATTAATTTAAGGACGGCCTGTTGACGTTTGGCCACACCTGTGCTCATATCTGGCCTAACAGGTAGAGTTGAGCGACTTTTGGTTTTTTAGGGTCGAGTTTCGTTTCGTGAAACCCGACTTTTCCAAAAGTCGGGTCGAGCAAGATCGGACGATTATAGGGAAAAGTCGGGGTCGTCCCGAAACACGAAACCCAATGTAAGTCAATGGGGAATAAAAGTCGGCAGTGAGAGGAGGACAGGAAACACACCTACAGTGCCCATTTGAATGCCAAAAGCATCAATTCTTCTTACTTAAGCTTGCTTGTCAACCTTAATTAACTTCATAATACAAGTTACGCACTGAAAAATGGGGGTTATTTGGCTAAAGTTGTGGGGGGGTAGGGCTGGCTCCAGGTTTTCATGTGCCCTGGGCGAAAGAGCACCCCTTTAACACATACCACAACTCATCATGCTCCGATACGGCAGAGAAATAGCGGTATATTACAATGAAAAATACTTCACTTTTTACATCTCATGACGAGGCCCATCTATTTCTCCATACAGAATCATTGGTCCCATATAATGTTTGAAACAGTATATGATGAGCTCCACATAATGCTACAGTATATGTTGGTCCCCATGGATGAAGCTCCACTGTATTATAAGCCCAAATAATGCTCCAAACATAATGGGCCCCATTTCTAATGCTCTAGTGTATAATGGGCCCTGTAAATGCTGCTCCAGTGTCTGATGTCCACCTTTGGAATGTTCCAGTGTATGGTGGGCCCCATCTATCATTCTCCAGAGTATAGTGCTCCCCAAAAATTGCTGTCCCAACATTGAAAACAATCAAATAAGTCTCCTCGCTAGGGAATCCCTGTACTAGTCTGGACTCCTCGTCGTCCCCATCTTCCATCTCACTGCACAGTATTTCAACCTTGCAAGTGCTGTGATCCTGAGCAAGCAGGGGGGGCCCACTCGTTGGCAACGGCACTGGCACAGGGCCCCTGATAGTACGGTGGTGTGTCTGATGGCGGGTGGGCCGAACCTGCACTTTCATCTACAGCTTCCTCTTTGTCACCGTGTAATATGGAACTGTATATGGGAAGGGTAACCTGAGTTTCATCAGGGTCAGATTCAGGCCGTGTAGCGTGCGAGGGGAATGTAGTGGTCTGGGTCAATGTACCAGCAGATTCATCGAGCAGTGGCTGGGCATCAGTGCACTTGTGTCGCCCCCAGGAGTACGGTCACCACAGTGGCATTACCTTCCTCCCAGGGAGTGTGATGTCATGCTTGGGAGCAACGAAGGATCTCTCTAGCAGGTTAACTGATTGGGCGGCGTTATTCCCACGAGTCATGACCCTCCAAACAGTGTTCATGAAGGCAAAGTGTTTGTTTTACGTGGGCAGTATGGTTGCAAAGCTGAACCTTAAAGGAATGTCCAGAAGGGCACCACCAGGAGTGGAGCCTACGGTTAAATTCGACTCCACCTGGGAAACCTCAACCATGCCAGCTACAGAACAGATGCACACATTGCAAGCTTAATTCCGTTAACGAACGAGACTCCGTCATGCCCCGCGGTCCGAGTCCGGCTTACTAGAGGGACACGTGAGGCTCTGGCACATGAGATTGGCCAATAACTGGTGTGTCATGCCCTTACATGTCCGTGGCTGCATGTGCGCTACACTGAAAAGGCCAGCGTTTGTCGCTTACAGGTGCAGATAACCCGCTGAACAACGTTAGTGATGGGGATCACTGATTACAATTATTACCCGCGAACAATGATTTCCCAGTAAGTGCAGGTCAACCGCAGTTCCGGAATTAGGCCTAACCGTCATTACTGAAAAAATGAAAAACTTACGTGTGCAAACCACAGGTGCTGTAGCTTGCTTAACAGCTCGCCAGCCGTTCTCACGCCCAGTATGGATTACACGTGATTGCACAAAGGTGAGAAAGGGTACCGTATCCCCGGATAACATGTATGGATAGCGTACACATTCAAAATATATGTCTATACATCAGGAGGCAGGCTCAGACGGTGTTAGGCCCAGTATGGATTGCACAAAGGTGAGAAAGGGTACCGTATCCCCGGATAACATGTATGGATAGCGTACACATTCAAAATATATGTCTATACATCAGGAGGCAGGCTCAGACGGTGTCAGGCACAGTATGGATTTGACGGCCCAGACTACACAGCGGAGGAGCAGGGAGAGGTAAAGATTGCAAATGCTGGGGCCCTGCCCAAGCAAGGGGGGCCCACTCGTGGGAGTCGGTACTGGCACTGGGCCCCTCATAGTACGGCGGTGTGTCTGACGGCGGGTGTGCACCACCACCGTCAGAGACACTTGATTGCACTATGAGGGACCCTGTGCCAGTGCCCGCGCCCAAGAGTCGGCCTACCCACCTGTCCAGGGAACGGCACTCGCACGGTGTCGTGCGCTAGGTGGTGACCCCGGCCATGGGGGGGGAGGCAGCACAGTTAGGGAGTTTTAGAAAGTGGCATATGTTGATGTTGGACATTCAGCTGATGCAAAAGGCAAAATAGGTCAAGTCCCAGGAAGAGGTGGACCAAAGCAAGCCATTTTTCTGTCACCCTATGTGTCATCAGGGGAAGGTGGGACAAAATCCTTGGAAACCCATGCGTGGTTCATTTTAATGAAGGTTAGATCATCCACATTTTGTGTTGACAGACGGGTCCTTTTTTCTGTCAGGATTGATCCAGCTGCACTGAAGACTCTTTCCGACAGCACACTTGCAGCTGGGCAAGCGAGCTCCTGTAAGGCATATTGTGCCAATTCAGGCCAGGTGTCCAGTTTAGCGGCCCAATAGTCAAAGGGGAATGACCTGTGTGGGAGAACAAGTAGTTTGTAACCATAGTTGACAACTGCTGTCTCCTGTCACTTTCCATCGATGCAGTATTCCCAGTTGTGTGAGCGGTACTTGAAAAATCAGTCCACAACATTGTCATGAAACCCCTGTCTCCAACGCCACTTCTGCTGTGTGCACCATGAACACCTCTGCCAAGCTGCCCCCGGCCCGTACGGCTCGTGTGAGAACCATCACCGCTGCTGTGTGCTGAGAATGCCTCAAGCAACCGATTTACCAGAGTTGCTTGTTTATTAGCCAATATTAGGTCAAGGTTCTCCTGTGGCATGATGTTTTGTAATTTGCCTTTATAGAGTGGATCCAGGATGCTGGCCAACCAGTAGTCGTCATCGTTCATCATTTTGGCAATGCGGGGGTCCCTTTTTAGGATCTGCAAGGCATAATCTGACATGTGGGCCAATGTTCCCGGTGTCAATGATGCACTGCGAGTGCTGGTTGGAGGAGCACTTTCTGGCAAATCCACATCCCTCCAGTCACGCAAAAACCCTGTACCAGACCTTGCCATGCCAACATTTTCACTTGCCCCATGAGATGCATCCTCCTCCCCTAAGTAATCATCCCCATCATCATCCTCCTCCTCCTCTTCTTCCTCCACCTCGTCCAGGAGAGGTCCCTGAGCAGACAATGGCTGAATGTCATCAAGGATTCCCTCCTCCTCTTCCTCCTCATCAACATTGGCTGCAGACGCCTGCTCCTTAAGGTGCGTCAAAGTTTGCATGAGCAGACGCATAAGTGGGATGCTCATGCTTAGGATGGCGTCGTCTGCGCTTACCAGCCGTGTGCATTCCTCAAAACACTGAAGGACTTTACAGAGGTCTTTCAGCTTCGACCACTGCACACCTGTCAACTCCATGTCTGCTCTCAGAGTGCCTGGCTGTGTATCCTCCCACAAATGCATTATGGCCTGCCTCTGCTCGCACAGCCGCTCCACCATGTGCAGGGTGGAGTTCCACCTTGTTGCAATGTCGATAATGAGGCGGTGGTTGGGAAGGTGGAGCAATCGCTGCAGCTTCTGCATACGAACGGAGTGTACAGGCGACCGGCGGATGTGCGCGCACAGTCTTCGCACCTTCTGGAGCAGGGCTGTTAACTCCGGATAATTTTTGAGGAAGCACTGCACCACCAGGTTCAAGGTGTGAGCCAAGCAAGGTATGTGGCTGAGTTTTGAAAGGGCTATGGCTGCCACAAAATTACGGCCGTTATCACTAACTACCTTGCCTGCCTCAAGATGTACACTGCCCAGCCATGACTCAGTTTGTCGCTTCAAGTACTCGGCCAGCACCTCGGCGGTGTGTCTGTCGCCCAAACACATCATCTGCAACACAGCCTGCTGACGCTTTCCACTAGCTGCTCGATAGGGGGACACCTCATGTGCAACAGTGGCAGCTGCAGATGGAGTGCTCGTACGACTGTGCTCTGTGGACGAGCTTTCGCTTCTGGAGGAGGAGGAGGAGGAGGAGGGTCGAATGCCTACAGTCAACTGTTTCCTATACCGTGGGCTAGGCAGCACTGTCCCACCACCGCTGTCCCCTGTGGACCCTGCATCCACCACATTAACCCAGTGCGCAGTGATGGACACGTAACGGCCCTGACCATGCCGACTGGACCATGCATCAGTTGTGAGGTGCACCTTTCCACTCACTGACTGCTTGAGTGCATGGACAATGCGGTCTTTTACATGATGGTGGAGGGCTGGGATGGCTTTGCGAGAGAAGAAGTGGCGACTGGGTAGGTCATAGCGTGGTACTGCATAGGCCATGAGTTCGCGGAAAGCTGCGCTTTCCACCAACCGATAGGGCATCATCTCAAACGAGATTAGTTTGGCAATGTGGGCGTTCAAACCCAGTGTACGCGGATGAGAGACAGTACTTTCTTGACCTACTCATAGTGTCTGGGAGGGTGAGCTGGACTTGAGAGCTGCATATGGTGGAAGTAGCGGTGGACAGGGCGGACTGAGAGAGGGTTGATGATGGTGATGGAGTTGGTGTTCTTTCTGATGGCCTAGATTCAGTATTTCGTTGATATAACAGTGGGATTCCCTGACTGCTGTGGCCTTGCAACGACACCTCAACATTTGCTGCTGTGCTAACCGGTGGGCTTACAGTGGGGGAAACAATGTAGCGTTGTTGACTACCTTCTTTGTGATCAGTTGCACATGTGGCACTTGAGGTTTGGTGTTGTGTCCACGCTTGCAAGTGCATGCTGGTTAAATGTCTAAGCATGCAACTGGTATTCAAATTTTTCAGATTTTTCCCTCGGCTAAAGGTCTTTGCGCACTTCTTACAGATAACCTTGGCCTGATCATTAGGATTTTGTTCAAAAAAGTGCCACACTGCACTCTTCCTACATTGGCAGACATTTTACGGGCTAGCACGCTGTGATCTTTTGACCGTCTGGACAAGCTGTCCAGCAACTCTTGATTTTTGGAACCTGTCTTTGGAGTGCTCCGGGCCTGCCAGATAACAGCTGTTGCGATGTCGATGTCTGCTGTGGATGCTCCTCCTCATCTGAGCTATTGGAAGCAGCACCCTCTTCCCCCAATGGATGCCAATCTGGGTCAACAACTGGGTCATCCATCACCTCCTCTTCAATGTCATGTGCACCTTCCTCTGTGTCACCGTGTATGGTGGTATAGTGTGCGGGAAGGGGCACCTGAGTCTCATCAGGGTCAGAATCTGGCTCTGTACACTGCGAGGACAATGTAGTGCTCTGAGTGAATGTACCAGCAGAATCATCTATCAGCGGCTGTGCATCAGTGCACTCCATGTCAGATTCATCTTGGCCTGGGTAATTCACCATTTCACTTGATAATCCAGGCATGGTATGTGAAAACAGCTCCATGGAGTAATCAGTAGTATGGCCTGCGTCATCCTTCAATCTTGGTTGGGGTGAAGGACACAAGGAAAGGTGTGGTTCATGAACATGAGCCTCCAATGACGACTCAGTGCTTTTACTTTTTACAACTTCAGAAGAGGAGGCGATAGAGCTGGAGGCAATGTAAGACAAAACTTTTTCCTGATGCTCTGGCTTTAAAAGCAGTTTGCAAACTCCTAGAAAACTAAGCCTTCGAAGCCTTATGGAGCCAGACGATGACGCAGGCTCAACACCTCCTGCATTCGGTCCTATTTTGCTCTTGCCACTACCATCAGATCCACCACCAGCACCATCATTACCAGCTGCCAACCCCCGCCCAATTCCACGGCCTCTTCCACCAGCCTTCCTCATTTTTTGTAGAAATGTAGACAAAATCCAACAAACTATATAGTAATGTAAAACAAGGTAAAAGGTGTCTATAGGACAGGGGAGATTTTGAATTTCTGCAGACACTAGTGGACACTGGACACTTTTGGATTGTGTGAGGCCCACTGAATATCAGAGCGCTATGTCACAGGCTCGATGGCACAGGTGTGAAAAAAGTGACTACAGGATAAGGGAGATTTTGAATTTCTGCAGACACTTGTGGACACTGGACACTTTTGGATTGTGTGAGGCCCACTGAATATCAGAGCGCTATGTCACAGGCTCGATGGCACAGGTGTGAAAAAAGTGACTACAGGATAATGGAGATTTTGAATTTCTGCAGACACTTGTGGACACTGGACACTTTTGGATTGTGTGAGGCCCACTGAATATCAGAGCGCTATGTCACAGGCTCGATGGCACAGGTGTGAAAAAAGTGACTACAGGATAAGGGAGATTTTGAATTTCTGCAGACACTAGTGGACACTGGACACTTTTGGATTGTGTGAGGCCCACTGATGCTGTATGGTGTGAAAAAATGCACGCTCAGTACCTCAGCAGGACAAAAAAAAAAATTGGGATTGCTTTTAAAAAAGCAGTTTGCAGAGCAGTGGGTAAACAGCAATGCAGCTGTCAGGAAGCCTTAGAAGGCAGCCTAACAACCAACACCGCTGATCCACCACAATATAGCCTCCCCTTACACTGCACACACAGTGACTGGTGTGTTGTATAGGCAAAATCGCTAGCAGCAGAAGCAGTTTTTTTTTCTTCTTCCCTGCCTAACGCTCTCCCTACAGAATCAGCAACCTCTCCCTATGCTAAGATCGGCAGAAGTAAGATGTCGGTCGGCGTGCACGCCCTTTTATAACCCCTGTGACGCCCACCAAAGCAAGTCAATCACTTGCATGCCCTTCTGAAAGATGGTGGTGACCCCTGTCTATGTCATCATGTTGCCCACAGTGTCCGTGGATCCTGATTGGCTGAAAAAGAGCGCAAAACAAACTTTTGAAATGCGACTTTGGCGCGTAAGTCGCCCACCTCGTGTCCGACCTCATCCTAGGGTCGGGTTTCGTTTCATGAAACCCGACTTTGCCAAAAGTCGGCGACTTTTGAAATTTTTTGACCCGTTTCGCTCAACTCTACTAACAGGCTCATGCAGTGCTGATTCCGAGGAACTAGAGTAGGAGGAGGACTCAATATGTACAGACTGCATTCCTGCAATCCTTGGAGTTGGCAGAATACGTACAGAGCCACTCTCCAGATCTGTACCCGGCTCCACAACATTGACCCAATGGGCAGTGAGGGAAAGGTATCGTCCCAGTCCATGGCTACTGGTCCACGCATCAGTGGTCAGGTGGACCTTGCTACTGACGGCGTTTAGTAGCGCATTTTTAATTTTTCCCTCCACATGCTTTTGCAGGGCAGGAACGGCTTGCCTGCTGAAATAAAAGCGGCTGGGCACATTGTATTGTGGAACTGCCAATGACATCAAGTTCCGAAAGGTGTCAGTCTCCACCAGCCTGAATGACAGCATCTCAAGGGCCAGTAGTTTGGCAATGCCGGCATTCAGTGCCAGTGCTCGGGGATGGTTTGCCGAGTATGGCCGCTTTTTCTCCCATGCCTGTGCTACCGATTGCTGGTGAGTGGCCTGGGAGTGTGCTGATGACTGAGAACGTGGTTCAGTGGGTGGAATTTCACTGGGTCTCTGGACAACAGTGGCAGTGGTTCTTCCATGGCGTTCCAGTGAGGAAGCCAAACCAGCTGTGTGTGAGCTGGAGGAAGAGGCCCCAACACGAGCTGAAGAGGTGGTAGGTGCTGCTGAAGGTTGGCCTACATCTTCAGTGTGTCTGTGTAACTCCACCTCGTGCTTGGTACGCACATGTTTCCACATATTTGTGGTATTGAGGTTGCTCACATTTTTCCCTCGTTTAACTTTCTGATGACACAGCTTGCATTTGACAAAGCAAATGTCATCTGCAACTGTGTCAAAAAAAGACCACGCACTGCAAGTCCTGGGAGCGCCCGTTTTCTGTTTTGGAAGAGGATTGCTCCTCACGGGTGCCAAAGTGGAGGCTACAGGCAACCAAGTCTGCCCCCGCCCTCTCCCTCCTCTTTTGGCCGTTCGGGGAATCTCTTCCTCAGAGCTGCTCCCACCTCCTTCCTGTGGCTGACGCCATGATGGGTCAAGGACCTCATCATCTCCACTCCCCTCTTCAAGCACCGGCTGGTCCAGGGTTGTCTCGCCAGCACCGTACGCACCAGAAATTGGCAACTGAGTCTCATCATCATCAGATGAGTACTGAGTAGAGTTGAGCGATACCGTCCGATACTTCAAAGTATCGGATCGGAATGGATCGGCCGATCTTTAAAAAAAGTATCGGTCTCGCCGATTCCGATACCGGAAGTCCCATTCAAGTCTATGGGACTTACGGTATCGGAATAAGAAAAACCCTGTTTTTGCCTTGTACAGCCTCTCTGGGGTCTGTACGGGCCTTTCGGGGGGCTGTGCCGGCCTGCCAGGGGGTCTGTGCAGGCTCCGGTGGTCTGTGCCGGCATGCCGGGGGGCTGTGCCGGCCTGCCGGTGGTCTGTGCAGGCTCCGGTGGGCTGTGCCGGCCTGCCGGGGGGCTGTGCTGGCCTGCCGGGGGGCTGTGCAGGCTCCGGGGGGCTGTGCCGGCCTGCCGGGGGGCTGTGCCGGCCTGCCGGTGGTCTGTGCAGGCTCCGGGGGGCTGTGCCGGCCTGCCGGGGGGCTGTGCCGGCCTGCCGGTGGTCTGTGCAGGCTTCGGGGGTCTGTGCAGGCATCGTCCGATGGGACTACAAGTCCCATCGGGCGATGCCTGCTACCATGACAGTGATTGACACATTAGCCAATGATGGGACAGTAGTAGTCCCATCATCCGGCTAATGTGTTGAATGTAAAAAAAAAAAAAAAAAAAAAAAATTACATGCTACATACATGCTACATACATACAACATGCATACTACATACATGCTACATTCATACTACATACTACATACATGCTACATTCATACTACATAAATACTACATGCAACATACATACTACATATATACTACATACATACTACATGCATGCTACATACATACTACATGCTACATACATACTACATATATACTACATGCATGCTACATGCTACATACATACTACATATATACTACATGCATGCTACATACATACTACATGCTACATACATACTACATATATACTACATGCATGCTACATACATACTACATGCTACATACATACTACATATATACTACATGCATGCTACATGCTACATACATACTACATATATACTACATGCATGCTACATACTACATGCTACATACATACTACATATATACTACATGCATGCTACATACATACTACATGCATGCTACATACATACTACATGCTACATACATACCACATACATACTACATATATACTACATGCATGCTACATACATACTGCATGCTACATGCATGCTACATACATACTACATACATACTACATGCTACATACATACCACATATATACTACATACAATACATACATAGACATACAGTACATATAACATAGAGTAACATACTTACCAATACTTGTCACATTGTTCCCCGAAGCCATTGTCTTTTCCGGAATAAATATTAACATAACAAACCACAAAAATACTCACCCACGATCCGAAGCAGTCCACGAGTGTGTCCCACGACGATCTTGGGTAGAGAACTGCAGCATCAGATGATGCTGCCGTTCTCTACGGGCTGCAGGAATCCAATGACGGAAGGTAGGTATCCTTCCGCACTGTATTCCTCCACCACTTAAAAAAAAAAAAAGTCCCTAGTCTCACTTTATGCCATTGCTGCGTGGGAAATTCCCACACAGCAATGGCATAAAGTGAGACTAGGGACTTTTTTTTTTTTTAAGTGGCGGAGGAATACAGTGCGGAAGGATACCTACCTTCCGTCATTGGATTCCTACAGCCCGTAGAGAACGGCAGCATCAGCTGATGCTGCAGTTCTCTACCCAAGATCGTCGTGGGACACACTCGTGGACTGCTTCGGATCGTGGGTGAGTATTTTTGTGGTTTGTTATGTTAATATTTATTCCGGAAAAGACAATGGCTTCGGGGAACAATGTGACAAGTATTGGTAAGTATGTTACTCTATGTTATATGTACTGTATGTCTATGTATGTATTGTATGAATGTATTGTATGTATGTAGTATATATGAGGTATGTATGTAGCATGTAGTATGTATGTAGTATGTATGTAGCATGCATGTAGCATGCAATATGTATGTAGCATGCATGTAGTATATATGTAGTATGTATGTAGCATGTAGCATGTATGTAGTATATATGTGGTATGTATGTAGCATGTAGTATGTATGTAGTATGTATGTAGTATGCATGTAGCATGCAGTATGTATGTAGCATGCATGTAGTATATATGTAGTATGTATGTAGCATGCATGTAGTATATATGTAGTATGTAGCATGTAGCATGTATGTAGTATATATGTAGTATGTATGTAGCATGTAGTATGTATGTAGCATGTATGTAGTATGTATGTAGCATGCATGTAGCATGCATGTAGCATGCATGTAGTATGTATGTAGTATGTATGTAGCATGCAGTATGTAGCATGTATGTAGTATGTATGTAGTATATATGTAGTATATATGTAGCATGTAGTATGTATGTAGCATGTAGTATGTATGTAGCATGTAGTATGTATGTAGCATGCATGTAGTATATATGTAGTATGTATGTAGCATGTAGTATGTATGTAGCATGCATGTAGTATATATGTAGTATGTATGTAGCATGTAGTATGTATGTAGCATGCATGTAGTATGTATGTAGTATGTATGTAGTATTTTTTTTTTTTTAACATTTAACACATTAGCCGGATGATGGGACTACTACTGTCCCATCATTGGCTAATGTGTCAATCACTGTCATGGTAGCAGGCATCGCCAGATGGGACTTGTAGTCCCATCGGACGATGCTTGCACAGACCCCCGGACATCAGCACAGCCCCCCGGCAGGCCGGCACAGCCCCCCGGCAGGCCGGTACAGACCCCCACAGGGTGCACAGACCACCGGCAGGCCGGCACAGCCCCCCGGCAGGCCGGTACAGACCCCCACAGGGTGCACAGACCACCGGCAGGCCGGCACAGCCCCCCGGCAGGCCGGTACAGACCCCCACAGGGTGCACAGACCACCGGCAGGCCGGTACAGCCCCCCGGCAGGCCGGTACAGACCCCGGGCAGTCCACACAGCCCCCCGGCAGGCCGGCAGAGACCCCCGGAAGGCCCGAAATGACGGCGCATCATGATGCGCACACACCGCGCATCATGATGACATCAGGCTGTCAATCAACTTTGAACTTCCGATTCCGATGCCGAATTCCGATATTGAAAAAATATCGGAAGTCGGTATCGGAATTCCGATACAGCAAGTATCGGCCGATACCCGATACTTGCGGTATCGGAATGCTCAACACTAGTACTGAGGTGTGCTGACAATAGGCACTGGCTCACCCGCCTCTTCAGATTCAGAGGGACAAAGCAGTTGCGCATCACTGCATACTCCCTCTTCTTCACGCTCTAGAATGCTGCTTGGCTGGCCACCTCTTTCCAAGCCAACAGATTCTGAGAACAGAAGTAAAGATTGAGATGGCTCCTGTCCAGGGCTCTCAGACTGCCTGGGCAATTTGGCAGGTGGTGAAGAGACAGATGGTTGCTCTTCAGTGCTCTGGCCCTGAGAGGATGCGGAAGTCATTGAAGTGGATGCGTTAGCTGCCATCCATCTGACAACGGCTTCAATTTGTTCGTCACGCAGCAGTGGGGTTCGGCGAGGTCCTACAAAGCTGCACATGAAGGACTGTCGCCTGGTAAAAGTGGGGGATGCCGGGTCACTGGTGGCCGCAGCAGACACCGAATCCCCACGTCCTCTCCCTGCTGAATCTCCACGGCCACGACCACGTGCCTTACTCCCTGCCTTCTTCATCTTGGTAGACTGATAAAGATAGGTAGAAAAGTAAAAAAGGGGGGCTTAGGGGCACCTGCTAACCAGTATAAGAAACACTAATTTTGCTAAGAGTGTGTGTACTACACTTTAATATGATCTAATGTGGCCTACACAACTCTAAAGTGGAGTGTTTGGTGAACTTTATTTCCTTTTTTTTTGGGGGGGGGAAATAAAAGGATGTGACCAAAGTTTGAAAGCTATAGCATCACAAACTTTTTGGAGCGATTACAATGCAGGAAGCTAACCTACAATGCAATTGATGAGGCTCCAAAAAATAGGGTGATACTAGTCTGGCTGGCCCTGAAGGGCACAAGCCAGCAAAAAGGCTCCTCTATCTAATCCTATATAGTGTTTGCAACCAACCAATGACAATGGATGCGGATGGAAGCACACTAATATAGGAGCAAAAATCTGGACAAATTAGCTGCAAAAAAGGACTATGTATGAGGCAGTGACGCACGCTGAGCGGACTACAACCAACGGTGGCTGTAGAACACAATGCAACGTGAGCTGCACTCACACACAGAGAAACCTATCAGACAGCCAAAAACAGTGCAGAGAAATGGGCTATATCACTGAAAGGCTGCAGAAAGGCTCCACTGTCCACTCCTTTAGTGTTTGCAACCAACGTATATGGATACGTATGGAAGCACACTATACAGGAGAAAAAAAAAGCAGCAATAAAAGAAAAATGTGTATGAGGCAGAGACACACGCTGGGCGGCCTACAAGCAGACGTGCCTGCAGGACACACTACACAGCGTGGGTCTGCACTCACACAGCCCTTGCAGGCAGCTATTAAAACAGCGCTGCTGGGCTAAAAGAATGCTACAGTGGTGGATTATGTAGCCTGGGAAGAGCAATAGATATGTTTGATGATCGCTATTTCTAACTGTCCCTCACAGTCTTCAACAGCAGCCTGTCCCTAACTGAATTCACAGCAGAGTGAACCCGAAATGGCGGCTGCTGCGGTTTTTATAATGTATCATGACATCATTTCAGCAGCCAATCACAGCCATGCCAGTAGTTAACATGCCTACATGCCTAACAGGATGTGCCCACACTTCTGAGGATCCCCATTGGCTGAATCAAATCAAGCGGGCTCCTAGCATTATGGGAACTTCCAATTCCGGTATTCGATATGAAAAAAGTATCGGAACTAAGTATCGGAATTCCGATACAGCTAATATCGGCCGATACCCGATACTTGCGGTATCGGAATGCTCAACACTAGTGGCTGGGAAAAAAAACGGATGGAAAACGGAAGGAAAAAAAATAGAAATCGCATGACATTGGCATAACACTCTACCCTTTTTTCCAGTCCAGAAATTGGACCTTTTTTTAATCGCCAATGGGTATGAGGCCTTAGAGTGACATTGGTCAGAATTGTAAAAATTGGCCTGGTCATTAAGTTGCAAATCTTCAGAGAGGATGACTATACCTCTGCCACAATTTACATATTTAATTTCGCAGAGGAGAATGGCAAGGTCTTAAAGTCTCTTCGCTTTAGCATGCCAGGCTTGACATGTCACTTTCTGCAAGTAGAAATGTTACCCCTTGGATTTTGGTGGGTTTTCGATGCTTCAGTTTCAGCAAAGTTCATGGGATTTATAGAAATCTCCTGCTCACTATGCTTTTTGTATTGCTATGTAAACTGACGTGTGAAACTTTTTTTTTACATATGTAACATGTTAATTTCTCTTATAGGTATTCTGAAACTTAAAACATACGACATACCAAAAAGAGAAAAATATGCAACATTAAAAATGTAATAAAATGCATATAAAAATGCACTTAAAAACACAGTGAAAAAAAAAGTAACCTAATTTAGCTTATAAATGCAGAATGTTGCAGACAATCTATAACTTAAAAAACTCACCAATTACTAATCATGGGAACGTAGCCTAAGGAATGTATAGCATATAGACCAGGCATCTTGTCTATTTTCTTCTTTTTAAAGTGACTGCTTCTTTCTAAGCTAGACAGGTGACATTTAGTAGATCTTTTTTTAATTCCTCTGTATTTCACTTGACATTTAATTTTCCTCTGTGAATAAATTGGTGAAGAAGATGTTCAATAAATTAGCTTACTCCTCATTTCCCTCTACAATTCTTCAGAGATAAGCTCTCAGTTTTAACATTTTCACTATTTGCAGTATTTCGTATTTGTAAAACTTTGATGGTACATGCCGAATGTGCAAATTTTCCTCTCAGATTTTCTTGCTATTTTGTGTCACCAAAATCAGTGACAAAATCCATATGAATTACAATAGGTACAGAAAGTATTCAGAGTGACCCCTTTAAATTTTTCACTCTTTGCTTCATTGTAGCCATTTGGTAAATTCAAAAAAAATTCATTTTTTTTCTCATTAGTATACACTTTGCACCCCATCTTGATGGAAAAAACAGAAATGTAGACATTTTTGCCAATTTATAAAAAAAAAACCAAATATCATCATATTTAAGTCACATGCTGTTCATTTCCTTGTGATCCTCCTTGAGATGGTTCTACGCCTTCATTAGAGTTATTTGAAGAGGCACACACCTGTCTATACAAGATCTCACAGTGCATATCAGACCAAATGAGAATCATGAGGTCAAAGGAACTGGCCAAGGAGCTCAGAGACAGAATTGTGGTAAGGCACAGATCTGGCCAAGGTTACAAAATAATTTCTTCAGTACTCAGGGTTCCTAAGAGCACAGTGACCTCCATAAACTTTAAATGGAAGAAGTTTGGGACCACCAGAAGTCTTCCTAGACCTGGCCATACAGCCAAACTGAGCAATCGTGGGAGAAGAGCCTTGATGAGAGAGGTAAAGAAAAACCCCAATATCACTGTGGCTGAGCTCCAGAGATGCAGTAGGGAGATGATAGAGTTTCACAAAGTCAACTATCACTGCAGCCCTCCACCAGTTGTGCCTTTATGGCAGAGTGGCCCGATGAATGTCTCTCCTTATTGCAAGATGTATTAAAGCCTGCATAGAGTTTGAGAAAAAACACATGAAGGACTATCAGACTATTAGAAATATGATTTTCTGGTCGGATGAGACCAAGTTAGACCTTTTTGGTCATAATTCTAAGCGGTATGTGTGGAGAAAACCAGGCACTCCTCATCACTTGCCCAATACAATCCCAACAGTGAAACATGGTGGTGGCAGCATCATGCTATTGGGTGTTTTTCAGCTGCAGGGACAGGATGACGGGTTGCCTTTGAAGGAAACATGAATGCGGCCAAGTACAGAGATGTTCTGGATAAAAACCTCTTCCAGAGTACTGTGGACCTCAGACTTGGCCGAAGGTTCACCATCCAACAAGACAATGACTCTAAGCACACAGCTAAAATAACAAAGGAGTGGCTTTGGAATAACTCTGTGACCATTCTTAACTGGCTCAGCCAGAACCCTGACCTAAACCCATTTGAGCATTTCTGGAGAGACCTGAAAATTTCTGTCCAGCAACGTTCACCATTCAACCTGATGGAACGGGAGAGGATCTGCAAGGAAGAATGGCAGAGGGTTCCCAAATCCAGGTGTGAAAAACATTCCCAAGAAGACTCATGGCTAGATTAGCGCAAAAGGGTGTTTCTACTCCATACTGAGCAAAGGGTCTGAATACTTATGACCATGTGATATTTCAGTTTTTCTTTTTTAATAAATTTGCAAAAATTTCTACATTTCTGTTTTTTTCAGTCAAGATGGGGTGCAGAGTGTACATTAATGAGAAAAAAAGCTTTTTTGAATTTACCAAATGGCTACAATGAAACAAAGTGACAAATTTAAAGGGATCTGAATACTTTCCATACCCAATGTACATGTATGGCAAAGGGTGAAATACACGTGGAAAATTCACAATCTAAAACAATTTCCGCTGCAGATTTAGTTTAGAGTCTGGATTAGACATGTAAGATGTTTTTCACTTTGCTGTTATCACAAAGTATCTGGCTTACAGCCTATTAGTGACGCCCATGCTATTAGATTAGGCGGGCTGCCTAGCACTATCTACATACATCCCATAATAACAGACACCCAATTTACAAGCCCAAAAATACTGGGCCAGGCTGCACCCTGAAAAATTAGGTGCAAAAAAAATAACATATAAATAATATATATACATATTAGTCCATAGAAATCACAGCTAAGGTCACACTCCAATATCGTAATGCATAAGCAAGCCCTTCACCATAAGGGAAGGGAGAGGAATGTGTATGACAATCAATACTTTTATTTACACATATATATTCAAACATCAAATCAACAATAGTAAATGTCATGTCAGAGAACTGGCAAAAAATAGCTAACCACTCATTTTGGATTATAAAATTGCCCCAGCCTAAATGGTTCCATGTATAACATACTTGTAGGTTTTGCTGAATG